>NC_062561.1:163120839-163436553 GCF_022837055.1 Prionailurus viverrinus
CTATTGTACCAACTAAAACTTCTAGTAAAATATAAGAATGGTGAGAGAAGACATTCTTGTTTTGTTTCTGATCTTAGGGGAAAGCATTTGGTCTTCTACCACTTAGGATGTTAGTGCTAGTGTTTTATAGGTGTTTTCTTTAATCAAGTGAGGAGGTTTCCACTTATGCTTAATTTACTGAGAGTTTGCATCATAAATGGGCATTGGCTTTTGTCAAATGCTTTTTCTAAATCAATTAATATATTATATGGTTTTTATTCTTTAGCCAGTTAATGCGGTAATTTATATGGTTGATTTTTTTTTAATGAAACTACTTTGCTTCCCTAGCATATATTGTACCTGGTGTATAATTTTTTTCTTATGTTTTTTGATTCATTGGCAAGTATTTTAATTCAATTTTGGGGGGGGTCTTTGTTCATGAGTATATTTGGAAAATAGTTTCTACCCCAACCTCCACCCTTGCAGTGTCTTCATCTGGTTTGGTATATAGTAGGCCTGACCTCACAGAATGAAATAGGAAATGTTCCTTCTGTTTCAGTTGTTAGATGAAATACTCTCTAAATGTCAATTAAATCAAGTGGATTGAAAATACTGCTCAAGTCATCTGTATCTTACTGATTTTCTGCCTCCTGTATAAATCCATTACTAGTAGAAGCGTATTCAAATCTCCAACTATAACAGTGTTTTTGTCTCAAAATAAAAAAAATGGAAGGGGAAATAGCTTTAAAGATATCAGAGACTAAAATATCAGAATGTAGAAAAGGGATAAGGAGAGTAAAAATCCATCAAAGGCTGTGTTCTGGGTGTTGGGAAAAGCATGTCCATGAATATTAAGTCCTTAGAGGGCAGGCTATGGCAGGTCCATTTTTTCCATTTAAGGTAACAGATTTGGGGGAAGGAACACTCAGTTGGAACCATATTTCCTAGCCTTTCCCCAGCTTGCATTTAGATAGGATTGTGTGACCCATTCTAGCCCATAGGATGGTAGCAGAAGTGAAATACATACATTTTAAACCAGAGTTTGTGAAAGACCTATGCATTCTTCATCTTTTGTCTTTTCATTTCAGACTTGATGTCAAAAACTCAGAGCAATTGGAGAAGTTACTTTTATAGATGGCACAGATTTTATAGTCCAGGAACCCCAAATACTGCATTGCATAACTAAGACATTTTATTTCTTACGTGTTAAGCCACTGATTTTAGTATATTATTGGTAGTATATTATTAATAGTGCCTATTGTTACCATAACAAACATGGTAATCTACTGCCCACCCCTTCCCACAAGGCATGGAGGGACAGAATTAAGGCAACAGGCAGCCACAGAAAATGATAGGGAACTTCAAAAACAAAATAAAACCATAATAATAATAACAAAGCTTTAAAATGCAGGCTTATTTAGGAGTGTCATTTAAAGAGAAAGAAATATTTTTTGCCAACTAAATGTAATTAGAATCCAGTCGTTTATGTGATGTTGTAACTAGTTAATTAACTCTCAAGCTTTTGGAAAAACTGCAGGTGAAAAACTTCCTCACTCTAAGTAACAAAGAATATATTCTTATCTAAATGCGCAGTGTTTTGTTCATATAATGCTCATTAACACAAAATGAGAAAAGTTATACATATAAATTCTTTCTCATTAAAGTAAAATTATGCACTTTAGCATTTATAGTGTTATATTTAAAAAGCACACACTATAAACTGACAATTAAAATTGCCTAAGTTCATTTTCAAGTAATTGGTAAGAATTATCTCCAACACACACACACACACACACACACACACACACACACACACACACCCCATACCATTTCTCTTCTCTTCTAGCAAATACAAATTAATGAAGATGATTCTTCATATATCCCCATGATATTTTAACAATATATTCATCAGATAAAACATATATGATAACAAGGGGATTGAAACATGACAAAGTAGGTTCTTTAGTATAGCATAGTATAATTGATCAAAAATTAAGAAAATAGAATCATATGTCAAAAATTGTGTCAGAAGTGTAGAAATTGACTAAAGGAAACAAACAGATGGATTCAAGATTTTAGAATACAAGAACGCTGAATTACACAGTTCTTTGTGAGTACTGTTACCTCTCAATAGCTTCTCTCAAATAGTGAATTTCATTTAGCATTTAGAAAAGAGTAGTTGCCTTTAACTCCCTATGGTATGCCTGGGTTCAACCTCAGATCTCTAATTCACATTCATGTCATAATATATTAAAACAAACAATTGTCTTGGGAAGTCTTATAAGGATGGGTCTATTTTCAGTCTTGTGCTTATAAGTAAATCTCTTCTGAGCATGTTAGAAAAGACCATTATTACACTGAACTCTACTCCTTTAGAATTTATCTGTGAGAAGGTTTATAAATAGAACCTGAAGAAACCCACTTCATTTAAGTAATATGAGATGATAATAAGAAAAAGAAAAACAGTAATATTTAAAATTTATTAAACACTCTACCTATCAAGAACTTTATTAACCATTTTATATTTTTTATCTTATCTAACATGATTTTAAAAATGGGGTAAGTGCCCATTATTATTGCTGTTTAACAGATAAGGAAACTTAAAAATTGAGAGATTAAGCAAACTGTCTAAATTATTACAACTCTTAAAATTTAGAACTGAGATTTGAACCCAGCTGTCTCTGATTTTTTTTAATGTTTATTTATCTATTTTGAAAGAGAGAGAGTGTGCAACCAGGGAAGGGACAGAGAGAGAGAAGAAGAAATAAAGAATCTCAAGAAGGCTCCGCTTTGTCAGCTCGGAGTCTGATGCAGGACTTGATCTCAAGAACCATGAGATCATGACCTGAGTGGAAATCAAGAGTCCATTGCTTAACTGACTGAGCCATCCAGGCACCCCAGCTGTCTCTAATTTCATGTTCTTACCATCTTTGCTTTGAATTCCAACCATTTTATTTCTCTCTTTTTTAACACTCTGACACATTGTTGGATGTACCCTGTATTCCAACATCATTTAAAAAAAAATTCTCTTTTCTTTATGACTCCTTTCAAAGCCTTTTGAACATGCTTTACTTCTGTGTCACTCATGTGTCTCTGACCATAATTTTACAAATTAGATCACATAATTATACTCACGATAAAAATGTGTGTGATGGTATTTATAGATACCCATGTAGTTTTGAAATACAGTAGGGCTACCCTCTGTTAACTGTAATACATTTTGGTGAATACAGTATCCACAATGTCAGGAAAGCTATAGTGGAGTCTAAAGGTCTCATTGGGTGTATCAGTTTTTATGGCTGCTTTGAAGAACTATCATGAACTGAGTGGCCAAAACCAATTTTCTTTTCATAGATCTGGAAGTCAGAGTTGAAAATCTGAGTGCTTTCAGGGCCACATTCCCGCTGAAAGATCTAGGGGAGTCCTTCCTTGACTAGAACCACTTCTGGTGGTTGTTGGCAACCCTGATTTTCTTGTCTAGCTGCATCATTCCAGTCTCTGCCTTGGTCTTTATAGCACCTTCTCAGGAATCCCAGAAGGCTCCTTCTACCTCTTGCTAGTCAGTGGTCCCCAAGGAGAACCACACCCCTCATATTTCTCACTACATTAGTTTCAAATTATTATATAGACTCAAATGAATTTATACAAATTCATAGAATTCATATAGATAGTATTTATAATAAATGGAATCATAGTAAGATTGTCCACCAAACTCCAAAAATACAACTCTGTGATGATGGATAGCTGAGTAAGTTCAACTCGAGAGCCACACCAGACCATTGAAATCATGCACTGTAGGTGACTATCCTTTCAAAACACTTGTATGACAGAGCCATTCAAAATGTGACATAAATTTTATGAGGAAGTAATATTGTAGGAAAAGCTACCAAGAATGTAGATTTTATTTATTTAACTATATTACTTGGATGTGTGAATTTTGGGAAAGAGAGAGGCACATTTGAACAAAATGAAATCATTTAACCTGCTGAAATTTAGTGGAAAGGTAAGATGGAAGTACTGATTCTAGGACTCCTGGTACCTCAGTGTATGAACTGAAACATGTTACTTTAATTTTGTATCACTAAGTGCCCTAAAAGAGAAAATAAATAATGAAGAATGAAGTTCTGCTATACCTAGATAAAAGCTTAAATAATATTAACTGATATAACACATGCTATATACAATGTTAAGTACTACATAATAATATTGGAATCAACTTGAATTTTTAAATTATTTTCCTAGTTAAAGATAAGGGCATCACCTCACCTTGTATGGATTACTTTAAGTTAGTACTGTGTCAGATTATATGAAAATCAGAGCTTATGAATATAAACTACTTTTTTTTAAGGTAGATAGTTTAAGAATAGAAGTTTGAGTAAAACTTTCTCCTTGGCAAGGGTATTTTTCTGTGCCTGATAGTAAATCAACCTAAATGTTAAAGTTCACATTGTCCAGGATATATGTAGTACCTTTAAATTGCTGAAACTCACATTTTTAAATAGTTTTTTGGTACACTGTATAGCTCTTCTTTTAAAAAAAAATTATGGATGCAAATGTATAGAAGTGTGCTTTATAATTTCAAAGGCTAAGAAGTGCCAAAACTCCCCAATTGTTCTTTAAACTCTACCCCTAATAGATTTCCTGGCACTTTGATGTCCTTGTAAGTTGTGGAAGGATGGAGAACTTCTTGCCTTGCCTCACAGCTGGGCATATACACCAGGTCTGCAAGGAAGGGCTTATGTTGTTACCCTCAAGTGCTCATTGTGATGATTTTTACTTTGGAGTCAGACCCTGAATTTAAATCCTGGCTCACCATGTAGTTGGCCATTGACCTTGGGCAATTTGAAATATTTTTCTGTTTTATTTAGTATTATCATATGTAAAGAGGAGTATCTTAAAAAATATCCCATAGAGTTGTTACAAGGATTGAATGAGTTAAAAGAGTGCTTGGAACAGTATGTGAGAACTTGTAAGTATTTAACCAAAATAACTGAGTGATGATGATGATGATAATTGTAATCTGCTGTCTAAACTTTTTGTACTACCACATGTTGTGACAAGGAGATAAAGATTATAGTTAATATGTACTATTTGCCCAGATAATGATAGAGACCAGAGCTAGGAAAGTAAATAAGCTATGTACAGTCATGTGACAGGAGATAAGCCCAACATTGGAGATGAAATGGTAGATAAAATAAGAGAGTAAAACAATGAATCAGCCATATAGTATCTATAAAGGAGGTATATGTGATATAACATGAACACACTGCATGATAATCCCTTTTGCATATCCTATTCTCACCTCTGATCTCATAGGTATAAACTATGAATCTTCTAAAATTTGTTGAATTATGTTGATTTTCATGCATGAGCCACAAATTCTTACTGATGTGTTCATTCCTAGGAGTATATTTCCATGTTTTCCATATTTCTATCACCCTACAACTTTATCTCAACTTAGGCCTAGGTCCCTTAGCAAGTGGGTGAATCCTGTAGTTTTTATAAAGTGTAGATAAAGTCAGTATCATGTGAGAATGTCATTCATGACTGTGAGAACCTGCAGAAGACCCTACTTTCTAAATTAGTGAAACCTTGAAATAAAAATGATAGGGATTATAATAATATTTTAATGATTAGGGATTAAACTGTTGACCCTAAAGCTTGGCAGGATCTTCTTGAACTGAAACCTGTCTCTTTCAGGAAAAAGATAAGTATAGTTCAGCACTTCCTCTCACATCCCTGGGAGCAAAGCAGTGGATCTCCATAGGGTCTTTGGAGCACAACAGGGTGGCAGAATTCATTCTCCCATGAATAGGGGGCAAAGGGTCCTGACTGAATGTAGTCTCAAAAGCCACTATAGAAAACATGCCTTTAAAAAGATGTTGACCAAGCACAGAAGGAATGAGTAGGATATAGTATGATGGATGGAAATGTAATAAGGAGAATAATGACCTATTACAACCAACTGATGATGCCATAGAGTTCAGTGAATACAGCTGTTCCATTCTCTCTCACTGCTCGCTAATTGTAGTACAATTACTACCATTACAAAATCAAAAATCAAAGAGTGAACACTGCTTTATGATTTAAACATGGAATATGTTATGTTAATGAATTTTTTGCAACAAGCTATATGCTTAACTAAATTCATAAAGTAGTTAATACCCAGAAAGTACTGAATATGTGAAAAGTATCAATCCAGTTTTCCAAGTGCTGCACATATTGACTAAGTTAATGCTCAAAACAACTCTGCAAAGTAGTGCAATTTATCCTTATTTTACAGATGAAGAACTGAGGCACAGAGAAATTAAGTTGATTTGCCCATAGGAAGTCAACTCTAAGATCTGATCACTGACTCTTCATGGTGACTCATGCTTTTTTCCCATCCGCCCGCCCACCACAAATCCAAATAGATATGTAAGTGCAGCAAGGAACTTACATTACACTGATAAGAAGCCTAGAGGTAACAAGACTCCTGAGGAAACTGAACCACTAATGAGTCATCTGTGAATAAACTGTGAATTTCTTTTTTTAGTGTCTTTTTCAATCTGGCATCTTTCACAACCACTAAATGAATTTTCAAAAACAACAAATAGTGAACATAATAAAGCCTGTAGCAAGCTTTTGTTTATTTGCATTTGAAGCTGTAGCTATAAATTTACACATATATCCTTGAGCAACTGAATTTGTAATTCCAGCCAATACGGATGATAAATTTTCAAAATGTTTAGGGACCCCTGCAAATATCTACATACTTCTGTAGCAAGTTAGTGCTATCTCCAACTGCACACCCACTGAGGTTCTGGAGCTACTGTCTGGACAGAGAGCCTCTGATGATCAGGCTACACCATAATATCATCCCTGATCATGTAGGTCTACACACACGTAAAGTACTTCATTTTTGAAGTGAAAATAATTTTTCTGCACACCATACAAGGTTGTGATTTCCTCTCAGAAATACTGAAGAGCCAATGTGGACAAAAATGAGATATTCATTTTGGTCACTACTTAATGAGCTAACAGAGAACATTATGAGTTTGCTATGACACTGGTTATATCCTGTCTTGGAATACAGGCATGCGTATATACTCTGTTTTACCTTTTAGAAGACAGTGACTTTGTCTGATTCATGTCTATTTTTCTTAACATAGTTACTTACTACACAGTCTGGCTCAGAGTAATCATCCAATAATATCTGAACGAAACAAATATCAAAAAGAAGACCAGGAAGGGCAGATATTAAAATGTATGATCCAGGCATACCATATTGCAGCAGCAGAAAACCAAAAATAAACACAAAATATAGGAAGAAGCCAGGAGTTGGGGAGCGGGTGGGGAACTTACCTATAGAGGAACAAAGATATAAATTACTTTGGACCTTTCTTTAAAATACTTGCAAGCAAGAGGAGAGGTGGAGGAAAACATTTGAAGTGTTGAAAGAAAAAGTCTAGCATAACAGAATTCTGTATCCAGCATAATTATCTTTCCAAACTGGAGAGGGAAAAAGTCTTCCTAAAACAAATTTAAAAAATGAGGGAATTAGTCACCAGTGAAGCGATATTGCAAGTAAAATCAAAATAAATTGTTCAAGGGTGCCTGGGTGGCTCACTCAGTTAAGGGTCTGACTCTTGGTTTTGGCTCAAGTCATGATCTCACAGTTTGTGAGTTCTAGCCCCAGCAGTGAGGAGCCTGCTTAGGTTTCACGTGCTCGCTCTCTCTCTCTCTCTCTCTTTCTCTCTTTCTCTGCCCTTCCTTTACTCATCTAATCTATGTCTCTGTCTCTCTCTCTCAAAATAAATAAGTATTTAAAAAATCCTTCAGAAAAAAGGAAAATGATTTGTTGGAAAATCAGATCTATGCTTGGGGAGAGATGAAAACAAAGGAAAAAGGGTAGGCTGCTACTGATATAGCTCTATATAAGACTGGGAGAAGACATACAAAAGCTGTGGTTTCTCTACCAGGTTGGAGAGAGAGTGAAGGAGAGCATTCCTCCAATGTCCCCAGCATTTTGGTGTGCTGACAGTCTAGTAAATTTATTTCCCCAACTGGAGCAATGGAACTCTCATAGTTTCATAGGAGAAACTAAGAATAAAGGAAAAGGAGCAGGCAATCTGCTGAGCCCAACATGGTTCAATAAATTTAGGGGAAGGAACAGAGCTTGAGGCTTCTCCATAGGAAAGGGGGTAGAAGAGTGGAATATGTCTCCAAAGTCCTGGCCTGTGTTACAGCAGTGAGAGACCCCAGAGAGAGAGAGCAGGAGATTCTAAGCTCCTGAAAATAAGAGTATATACTCTCTAATTAGGAATCTACACAGACAAGTCCAGAGAAGACACCTTTTCCATAGAAAAGGTTGAGAGGCTCCTAGAATATCTAGCTATGCTGATTAATGAAGGTTTTCTTTGTCAAAGCCAGTCTATAAAAGCCAAGAGAAGTGGCTGTTTCTCCAAATGCAGACACCTATGCAAAGCTTCAAGGAACTCAAAGAATAGGAAAATGGGACATAATCAACAGAACAAAATAAATTTCCAGTAACTGACCCTAAAGAAATGGAGATTGAGGAAAGACATCATCATCATGGTGGAATAAGCTGGGAGATGCAAGGAAGGATCCTCCCCTTGAGGTTTCAGTGGAAACAAAGCCCTGTCAACACCTTGAATATAAGCATCTACCATCCATCCCAAACTATGAGAAAATACATTTCTGTTGTTTGAAGCTATCCAGTTTGTAGTAATTTGTTATGGCAGACCTGGAAAGCTAATACAGTATATTTAACTAATGAGAAAAGTAGAAGAAACAATTCCCACGTCATTCTGTAATGCCAGCCTTAGGATAATAGCTGTAATCAGTAATCAGCTGAAGACATGACAAAATTGTTGACCAATAATTTCATGAACACAGACCCCAAAATCCTAATTAATATTTGAAAATAAGGCCAACATTTTAAGAAAATAATTAGATACCATAACCAAGTCAGATTTATGTCAGGGAGCAAGGAAGATTCAACAATCAAAAAAATCAATCAATGTAATTTACATCAACTGGCTGGAGAGAAAAATGATATAATCATGCCAATTGATGCAGAAAAGTCACTTAACAAAATTCAACACACATTCCTGACAAAAACCCAGCAAACTACAAATAAAGAGAAATTTGTTCCATTGTTAAAGAATGTACCACAGTAATGTAAGATATTAAAATAGAAATGGCAAGGGAGAAACAAAAGTATATATGTACACCCCATGGTATCTGCTCAGTTTTTCTGTAAGCATAAAAATGTTCTAAAAAATGAAGTTTATCAATAAAAACATTAAGGAAAACTTGTTCACTGTGCACCTATTCAAAAATGATACATTGGACATTCATTTGTCAAATACTCTGGCATATCTTTCAATAAACATTTATCTCAATGTCTCTCCAACTTTTTTGACAATAATACCTTTCTTTTAACAGAATGCCCATTTTATATCAAGGATAGTATTATACCATACAATACATACTGAAGCATTATGTTTTTCTTTACTCACATTCACATATTGCTAGGTAGAACCACCAGCCTCATGATAAATAAGAAAGAGGAAGTATCCTTTTTATTTTCACTCAAGCATCTTGCCAAGTGAAGTATTTCTACATGCAGTTATTCTTCCGATAGTTACTGACATTCCAGAGTCAATAGCTGTTCCAAGACCTGTGTAATCATTCCTCTTGCTCCTTTGTCTGCATTTTTTTCTTTTTTTAGTTTCTAAAGTACCACTTTTAATTACTATTTACTGATAGTCCTGTATTTACTTATATTTCTGTCTCTTTGTAATCTGATACCTGTTCAATATCATAGTAAACGGAGTAGTATCGTGATTCTGAAACCCTTCAACTCATTAGCAGTGGTATGAGTTAATATATAAAGCTACTTGAATTTAGTGCTATTATTCAGGCCCACTTCTTACCTTCAGACCTATCTACAACCTTATGAAGAGGTAACTTGTATACTGCTTGTATCCCTGTAGAACTTCTAACATCATTCTAGTAATCCATGCAGAATGCTTCTCTCTTAATCTCCAGCCCACTGTTTACATGTAAAAGGCCTGGCTTAAATAATCAATTTTCTCATATATTTTCAGTGTCAGAATTTTCTTCCAGTATGCTTAGTAAGACATTCTATCACTTTTGTATAAATGAGTTACTCTTACACCATGAATTTTCTCCTAGGGTAACTGCGTACATTTTGACACAGGGATGTATTGACTAGGTTTCCTTTCATTTTAATGTCAAAATTTATTGATCCAGGAGAATTGAGAGCTTAATCACTGTTAGGATTGAAACCAATCTTAGTTATTATAATTAGAGTACTCTAGTCCCCAATGAGCATGTTGTCATACTACTATTGCTGTCAAACTTAATTGAACAGCTTCTCCAACATTTCAAGACTGCATACTAAATTGATCTTTAACAACTGAGACATTAAAAATAAAAAAGGAAAGAAATAAACAAGGAAAGAAAGAAATACACTGTCTTTTCATTTGAATGAACACATTCAAATTATCTGGGGACTCGCCCTGGTGATTGGAGAAGGAAATTGACTAACCAAATATCTAAATTGAGGATATAGAGGAATATGTATAATTAAAGGAAACAAGAAGAGCAAAACCATTCAGAACCATCCAATACAATATAATTGTACCCAGTCCTCTCCTTCATGTGCCTACTTCAGAATTTCACTTTCTTATATTATTTAGTTTCAGTAAGTATGTGTTAGGTAATGGCTAATTAACTTCGGGCAGAAACAACCCTCTTGAAGCAGCTAGTTGTGTAATAGTTTTGTCTTTTCATGTGGGTTGCTCACTCCAAAAATAAATGTAGACACATGAGTGGATATAAAAGAAAGAATATCATACTAAGATCATTGTGGAAATCATACCTAAATGATAATAAATTTGACCTTTTCTAACATTTCCAAGATAATGGTCTTTTTTCTAAGATGGATTTCCTTAGCTTAAGTCACACTGTAAACACTCTTTCTCACCAACACCACTTGTACAATGAACTTTTAAAAGTGGACCATGCTATTAGCAATTTTCCCAAATATTTAATCACCCTCATTACCATCATATTTAACTCTTACTGACTTTTCCCATTTCTGTTTTATTAAACTCTTCTTTTTATTTTGATTACAGCTGCCAGTGTGTTCTAATTTTTGAAAAAAAAATTTTTTTTTAATTTATTCATTTTGAGAGAAAGAGTGTAAACAGAGGAGGGCCAGAGAGAGAAGGAGACACAGAATCTGAAGCTTGTTCCAGGCTCCAAGCTGTCAGCACAGAGCCCGATGTGAGGCTCGAACCCATGAACCACGAGATCATGACCGGGGAGGAAGTCAGATGCCTAACCGACTGAGCCATCCGGGTGCCCCTAATATTTGAAAAATTTTGAGATAAAATTATCATCTTATTGTTAACAGCTGTATTCTCTTCACATCCATTTGAGAAAGACGAATAGAGACTGTTACCATTTTTGAGATTGCTCAACACAACTTAAGAAATGTACAGATGGCTGAATCAAAATAAATAGTAATAGTCGAAATAGGAACAATAATCTCACAGGAAACTTATGTACTCTGAATGCTTTATAAGTGTTTTTATATCCATCTTCTCCATCCATCTTCTTTATCTTGATAGCAATACAAAGAAATGGAAATATGTGAGAACTAAGTAAATTTTTTCATGAACACACATAGCTAATTAGAAGCAAAATAAGCATTATCAAAAAGATCTTTGTTTCTTTTACAATTATAAACACTAGTTCAAAAGTGTATATTCTTTTTTTACTGGAATCAACAATTTTCCAAAATACAATAAAAATTTGTCACAAAAAGAGCTATAAAACTATAAGAGGAATAAATATTACGTCTACAATATGAACCCATTAGCTCAATTTTAAGAGAACTTACTCAACTGAAAATTGGTAGAGGCACATTTTTAAGTCAGAGAAACTAGACTCATAGATTTAAATTTAGGAGGCAATTTACTCAGTGATTAGTGAGATCATTTGATTAAAATCCATAATTATCTTTTTTAATCCAATTTTATAATAATGGATCAACTTGATCAATATCCCTTTCATGTTTCTTTTTGGCTTTAGGTTTTTAGGTGACTTTATCCTTTTCCTAATATAAAAAAGTAATTTCTATAGTTAGGCTCTCAAAGTAGATTTATTCTTATCAGATAAAAATTTTCTTTAATTTGAATAGATTTTATATTTAGAATTTTCATAGCAAGAACTACAGCAGAGAGAAATATTCACAGCACCATTCCAGGCTCAAGAGAAATATCATAATTAAGTGTATATGTTAGACCTGTAAAGGCCTCATTATATCACCTGTAACACAGGTAGCTACATTGCCAGTTACAACTCACCTTGGAAATTTAGTCATTTGCATAATAGTGAATTATAGTATATGACCCTGAGGGGGAACTGAAACTAAAATGGCCTCTTCCAATTCACCAGAGAGAGTCAGCTCTTCTGTCCGTTTGGGCTGGCTTGACTGCCCATGATCCCTCTAGATCACATTAAAATGCTTGAAGCATATTGCTTATTTCTGTGCTGTGAACATGATCAAAGCCAGTTCCATGGTCCACATTGCTTTCTCACTCTTGGGTCTCCCTCATCTGTCTAAGATACCTTTATCAATCTTTTGCAGTTGGATTCACTCTGCTAAAGCTGTTTCTATCATAAGTGTCCATAAGTTATTTAGAAATAATTATTATTGTAACGTAATCATTGTAGAGATTATTTTAGGCTTTTTATTTGGCTCTGAAGAATAGAACAGTGTTTGAAGAGTCCAGAAAAAAGTATTTTGCTTTGGCACAACACAATAAGAAGCCTCCATGGATTTCTGAAGAGGACTGAAAACCATTTGGGGAAAAAACCTCAACCAACCAACCAACCAACCAACCAACCAACGTCTGTATCTCAGTCTCACATGCTTTTTTTTTTCTTCCTCTAAATTTCTTCACCTGTAAAATGACTCTGACATCTAAATCTTCCCTGCAGTGACTTTGTGAGGTATGACTAATGATGCTAAATCATGCTGAAAAAGAAAAACAAAGCTTTATATTTAGAAGTTGTGACAATAAGACAAGTATATTAGCGATGCCTTTGAACAAAATCACACATTCACACTTTTATATTCTGGATTATGGCCTGTCTCTTCTAAGCATGTATAGAATTTCCCCAAATGAAGGCATGTTCTTATGCCCCTAATATAACCATGATGAAGCTTATCTTGTTTTTCAGTTTCACAAAGGGGAAAACAACATTCCTTTGCTTCATTAATTTAAAAATAGGACTACAGAAGTTGAATTACCTGACAGATGAGGGAAGAATTACAGGATACTCTGCAGATGTCAATTAGAAATATTTGGCACAATGCTATTTCCTGCTAATGCAAAATGCTAGAACTGGAGAAGACCAAAATTAAACTCTGAAGGTTTGAAGAACGATTAGAAACTTTTAAGTGAAATGCTTGATGGAAAAAACATCTGTGACAAGATTACTTGGCTACTTAAACACATGTAAGGGAAATACTGTTTACCTGGAAAATGTTAATTTTATTTGCATTAGCAGGAAGAGACAGAGGATGCTTACAACAATAGAATTTTTAAGCAAAAAGCAATTTTTATTCTGGATGAGAGGCCTTTTATCATTCTGATCCATAACAAAGTCATTTGCACCCTAATAAGATTTTCTCAAGGACTTTCAAGAAATAAGAATAGCATACATTCATGATGCTTTTTAAAAAGTTACTCATCAGATCATATATATTTTTTTCATCTTGCGGGCTCTTTCCACTTTAAAATCTTACCTCATCTTTTCCTATTTTCTTATGAAAAATGTTAGGTTTGTTAATTTTGTAATCTTTTGGGTGTTGTTATTAAATATTTATATTGGTTCATCACCTAATAATAATTATGTACTCAAACAAGCCAACAGGTAAAATGAACAAAAAACAAACATATAAACAATAAATAAATAGAAATTTCTAAGAAGTGATAGATATATGTTTAAAAGTCAGAATTTCCTAACACTGTGCATTGTGAGATTAGGTTGATTTGAAAATATATCTTATTGCATATCATTGTTCTTACTCCACTGTGCCCTCTTGCTCTCTCTCACCCCTCTATCATCTATCTAATCTGTGTATTTTCAGAATTTGAGTCAGTCACAGCAAAGAGACTTTAGTGAAATTGTGTGTGTGGATAGGTGGGTTAGGGAGAAAAGATCAGATAATGCAGATGGCTGGCCTAGATGGGATCATTTATGTCCCTGCAAGGTCACATCTTTGCAGTTGACATAAAGCATTAGGGAAACCTGAGCATCACTATCACAACAGTAAGAAAAATGCCATATAAAGGAATACAAACATTATGGAGTGTTTTATTTTCAGCTCAGAGGTATAGAGTGAAATCGCTTATTTCCCATTAGATAGCATAGCGGCCAGGTACAGAGACAAACTTGTGAAAATTAATTTACTTTATTCCACCTCACATATTACATTGTTATTTAGCTATTTTACTTTGAATGTATACCCTACATGTAGCCTGAATGCCACACGTCATCAGAGTAGTCCATAGATTTTCCTTTGTAAGAAAGAAACAGAGAAACTAAAACACAAAACTTACAAATCAAAAAAACTTAATGCTGAGCAAAATAAACTTAGTTGTTTCCATTAAAAATTGTTTTTTTAGGGGCACCTGGATAGCTCAGTTGGTTAAGTGTCTAACTTCGGCTCAGGTCATGATCTCACCATTCGTGAGTTTGAGCCCCATGTCCAGGCTCTGGACTGACAGCTCAGAGCCTGAAGCCTGCTTCAGATTCTATGTCTCCCTCACACTCTGCCCCTCCCCCACTCATGCTCGCTCGCTCTCTCTCTCTCTCTCTCTCTCAAAAATAAACATAATTTTTTAAATTATTTTTTTTAATTATTCTTAAAAGGACACCTACATTAATTTCCCAGGGCTGCTGTAACAAAGTATCATAAATTGGATGGCATTGAACAACAGAAATTTATTGTCTCAATAAATCAAGGGCCGTGAGGGATGTGTCCCTCTGAAGGCACTAGGGAAGGATACTTTCTTGCCTCTTCAGCTTCTGATAGTCTCACATGTTCCTTAGCTTATGGCAACATGACTCCAATACTCATATAGCATATAGCATTCTGTCTTTTCACATAATCTTTCTTTGTGCATGTCTGCTTTAGTGTCCACATTTACCTTTTTTTATAAGGACATAGTCATTTGGGTTAGGGCCCACTTTAATAATCTCATCCTAACTTGATCATCTGCGAAGATCTTATTTCAAAATAAAGTTACAGTCAGAGGTACTGAGGATTAGGACTTTAGCATCTTTGGGGGAATATAATTCAACCCATAAAACCTTCCAAAATCCAGTGGTGTGAGATCCCTTTCTTAGAGTTACATCCTACATTCATTTAGTTATTCATTCAGTTCAGTGCATACTCGTTTGAGTGTAGCAGTTTCAGAAAATGTGCACATTTTAATAGTTGTAGTTATCTTTCAAAAAGGTATTCACTGTATTCTTTCATAAAATCATACAAACATTTATAAATACTCTAATCCGTTCTGGTGGCTTTTCTATTTTATAATCCCTTCTTCTGAGCATCAAGTTATCATCCCCTTTGGTGGGTCAGTGTGAAGATAGGCAGAAGTTGTGTTGTTGACATGAGTGTGGCCCACATTTCTTCTTCATCTGGCATTCTTTCACCCACAGCAAACACTGACACTTCTACCAACCCCTGCATTTCCCTCTGCTAATTGGCCCAAACAACTCATGTTGGCCCTCTACCTATCATGGCGACCTCCTCCCTTCTAAATCCCTGCTATTTCACTGCCATCAGCACAGATGTTAAAGAAAAAAATAAAAACAAATTAATGCACACTGAGATTTGAATGACTGATAATTCCAAGAATCTACTCCTGCATCTCTGTTGAACCCAATATATTTCCTACTAGAAGATTTTTAAAACTACTTTAGAGAAATTTCAGGCTTAGGAAAACTTCTCTTAAACTATATCATTTCATGAATCCATCTCTCAATAGAATTCATTCCAGAGAGAGAAAAAGGACAAGGGGCACCTGGGTGCCTCAGTCGGTTAAGCATTTGACTTCAGCTCAGGTCATGATCTCACAGTTCATGAGTTTGAGCCCTAAATTGGGCTTTCTTCTGTCAGCACAGTGCCTGCTTCAACTCCTCTATCTGCACCCCCCCCACCATCTGCTCACTCTCTCTTTCTCAAAAATAAATGAGCATTTAAAAAAATTAAAAAAATAAATCTTAAAGAAAGAGAAAATGGACAAAAGTATGGAGAACAGATAACTCAGAGTCATGATCTAACTCACTAAAGTTGTCTTCAGCTGATTCTAGTATGAGAAAGGGGTATTTTTAGCTTTCCAAAAAATATTCATTATTGTTGCTTACCTTAAAAGGAAGCCATTTATGCCCAAAATAGAATTAAATCACAATACGGCAAGCTTTATATTAAGAATGTGTCACAAGAAAAGAATTCTGTAGCTATATACGGTGATTGATGTTAACTAGATTTACTGTGGTGATTGTTTCACACTATATACAAATATTGATCATTATGTTGTACACCTGAAATTAATACAATGAATGTCAATTATACCTCAATTTAAAAAAAAAAGGTTGAATTATTGCCTCTTTATATCTAATATGTCTGAATCACTCAGTTTGGTTCACTGTTTTTGTGCCTTTTTTTTTTTTTTAGCCACTGTTAACCCAGTTTAAGTCCAGGGTCTCCTGATTGATTTTCTGGAGTTTTTTTTTAGGCAAGGAAGGAGTAAATTCCAAAAATAGTTAACCTTTCATTGGTCCTCATGTCATATACAATCCTTCTAAACTTTTATAATTTCTAGTTACAGTTGATCAGTGGGAGATTAGTAAATTCTGAAGCCCAGGGAAAATATACAAGATTAAGATATACATGAGAAAGGGAATGCCTTTGAGGGTTGTTTCAAAGAGGATGTTTCCAAAGATCATAATACAATGGGAGATATTTTGAAGGACTTAGGAAGAAAATAATAAAAAAAATTAAGGACTATTCTAGTTGATTTTTTAAATTTATTCATTTATTTTGAAAGAGAGAGAGTGACAGAGAGCAAGTGCACACATGCATAGGGAAGGGGCAGAGAGAAAGGGAGAGAGAATCCCAAACAGGTGTGGCACGTCACAGAGTCTGATGTGGAACTTGAACTCATCAACCTTGAGGTCATGACCTGAGCCAAAGTCAAGAGTCCCACGCTTAACTGAGGCACCCACGGTCCTCTATTCTAGTTGATTTAAATGGCTAAGCAGGGTAATTGTGTCTCCCATGATCTAGGTAAGAAATATGACTTCTCATGGTCCAAGGGAAAGACCAAACAAAACAAAATGAAAGAAAAATGTCAGATATTTGGAGAACTTACAGAAGCTCTTTTCATGGTTTTCAGAAAATTAAGCGAGTCAGGCTCCTGAACCTTTCCAAAAACGGGAAGATACTTATTGTTAATTAAAATGGTTGCAGCACTCCTTCAATATTGAAAGATTTCAAGTGTTGGTGCATATAAGCCAGAGATCAAAACGTTTGCACAGGTGTTGATCTGACACACCCAGATAATACTACATGGATATGATTCCTTACAGCAGAGAGGGCTTTGTGTCCTGTCCTCAAGTTCAACTTGCCTTTCAGAGCTTGGATTCAATAGATACAGTAGAGAGTTACAAGACTGAGAAGATACAGAATCTCATTTACCTACAATGGCAACTTTATTTCAAGGCCAGGAATGTTTTGATCAAGAAGTTTTTTTTAGGGGCGCCTGGGTGGCGCAGTCGGTTAAGCGTCCGACTTCAGCCAGGTCACGATCTCGCGGTCCGTGAGTTCGAGCCCCGCGTCAGGCTCTGGGCTGATGGCTCGGAGCCTGCAGCCTGTTTCCGCTTCTGTGTCTCCCTCTCTCTCTGCCCCTCCCCCGTTCATGCTCTGTCTCTCTCTGTCCCAAAAATAAATTTAAAAAGTTGAAAAAAAAAATTAAAAAAAAAAAGTTTTTTTTAGAAACTCATTAGGCATCAGAGGCTGACCTCAGTGGGTGACATTATTTGAAGCTCATAAAACAAACAAACAAAAAACATAAATAGTTTCTTAGGCAGACAGAGAGAATGTGGAATGCAGGTGTTTATTTTAAGAAACACTGGAAGACCAAACAGAAATTTCCTGAAGTTCAGTAAAATGTTAAACATGCTTAAGAAGAGTTTAAGATTCATTTCATTAAAACATTGAACTATATCCATCTATGTTCCATCTTCATAGTTCACAGCTGTGGCAGACAGAATAATGGCCCCCACCCAAAGATGTTCTTGACAGAATCTCCATAATCTATGAATCTGTTAGGTTACCTGGCAAATGAGAAATAGGTGGCAGATGTAATTACGTTTACTAATCAGGTGAAAAAATAGGGAGATTATTCCAGATTACCTGGGTGAGATCAGTATAATCACAAGATTCTCTAAAAGTTGAAGAGGGGCAGAATAAGAATCAAATGATTCTTAATGATATGATGTGAAAAGGACTTGATTGGCCATTGATGACTTGGAAGATGGAAAGTGGCCCAGAGTTAAGGACTATGAACAGCTTCTAAAAGCTGGAAAAGGCAAGGAGGCAGATTTTTCCTTACAGCCTCCAGAAAACAATGCAGCCCTGTTAATACTTCGATTTTAGGTCAGTATGATTTGTTTTGGACTTCCAAAGTACAGAGATAGAGGATAAGAAACATTTGTCATTTTAAGACACTAAGTTTGTGGTGATTTTTTATAGCAGAAATAGAAACTAACCAGATGATAGTATGGTAGCAGCTGAATGCTGCTCAGGGGTCACAGCTTGGTATAATGAAAGGTGGGTCATATACTTCAACAAGTAAAAAAAAAATCCTGAATCTTAATCATTTCTATTGGTATAGAAACACAGAGAATCTTCCTTATCCTTCATGGCACCTTGTTAAAAACACAATTGAACAGATGTGTCTTCCTGATAACTTGAAACAAATAATGGCCCTTTTTTCCCCGTCATTTCTTACTTGCTTCATCATCTTCTTGAGAGCAGGTGCTAGTCATCCCTGACTATCTTTAGTCACATTTCCCATTATGCCTTGTACTTTATCAAAAATCATCAAAGATAAGGTGACTGGGTTTTCCTACTTAAAAATTCTAGCTAATTAAAAAACAAAATAAAAAGTGTTATTGCTTGTCCTCTAATTACTTTGGACTCTTCCCAGGGTTAAAACAAGCAAGAATTATATAGTGTGCAAATTCCTTTTAATATAGTTATGGATGTAAATGTTATGAATATTTAAGCTGTTTCTATTTTAACTAAACCTAATGAAGCTAAGAAAGTTAACCTCATAACCCCTAATTAGAAGATTCTCCATTACTAGGTAGTTGTGATTTGTATCTTCAAATAAGAGTGATGCATTGTTGATATTTTCATACTACTTTCTACTGTTGCCTATTTCTAAAAATAGGCACTTTTATGTTTCCCTAGGCAATTCTATACAGATCATTAAGAATACCGTCAGAATAACTAAGACTTTAAACCTAAACACATTCTAAAGAAAAGCACTAGCAAGACTTCTTTATCTAAAAACTTCACAAGGTAGGCCAATACTGCTTTATTCTTGAGCACTGAAAGTTAAGCAACACTGGAGTGAAACACTCAGAAAGTTAAAAGTAGTCAGGAACAAACATTTTTTAAAGTGTCGTAGTGGACACTGTGTTACCCTTACTATACTGACAAAAGCCAAAACTGATGATAATCTGTGATGAAAATAAACATTTAGCTGAGTTTTCAGTTAGTGATGATGCAAATTTCTAGAAGTACTTACAAAAGAATTTTGACAATAAGTTTTAAAGGCATTAAATATATTTATGTATATCTCTAGGTGGCAAATCACTTCTATATTGTTTCTATTGCTAATCACTTTTATTTTTTATAGTTACAGTCAATGATAATACAATTTACAAATTATTGCAATTTTAAAGAGCAACAATGTTCCAAACATTAAAAAAAATCTCCATAAACTTTTTTCCTTTATTTTTTAAGAATTTATCTTAAGCTCTGAAAGACATTGAAAATAAATTTAATATCTAATAATGTTGTATTTTTAACTTTTATTTCTAATATTTTTCTCTTGCATTTTTCTTGGATAAAGCAGATAAAAAAATTTTTAATGTGCCTTTAAAATTTTTTAATTATTCAAAATAGCCTGTTCTTGCAGAATGGCTAGAATCTACCAGTTTTTTCCAGTGCATTCTCAAGTGTTAAAAAGAATTGTAACATCAAGTCCTGAAAAATTGAATCCTGAATTCAAAATGAATAGAATAAGCCACTACATTTTAAAAAATTATGTAGAATGTACATTCCATTTAAGTTCATAGCAAAGCAATTATTTTTACAATCAGAACAGGAGAGAAAATTTACCCAAAGTTAACTTCTGCATATGAAGGCTGAATATTAATTCACATTAGTTGTTGTATAGCCTATATATTTTGCAATAATTTTTTAACAATGTCATTTTCCCCATCTATCTCACTTTCTTCTTACTTTCTTAATAATTGTACATTGGTGACTTAAGGTTTGAACAGTAATATTTTTAGGGAAGCATATTTGCTCATAAAGAAAATAATAGTGCCCGACAAATATTTGACAAGTGGACATATGTTTTATCAATGTCCTTACCATTATAGGATAAAATGTACACATCAAGATTATTACCCTATAGGGAAATGTGCATCATGGCTATAGTGTTCATCCCTAGGAATTTAAATACATTCTCAACTTAATTGTCCTCTATCTAAGGAAAATAACTGCTTTGGTATCTGGATATGCTCTTTGTAAAAAAATGTTCTTAGTGTTTATTGAAGCATAGTAATAAGGACAATAGCAAACAACAAAAGTTGAAAGGTCATATTTCAACATTCCAATGATTCAATGAAGGACCACTAAAGGAAGAGTAAGCCTTGTTAAACAGTCAGCCGTGACCTCTAGAAGCCAAAACACATGGTCTCCTGCACTACTGCACAGCATAACTAAAAAGACACTTTGTGCTTATTGAAAACATATTTTATATTCAAGGCCAGACACTGATGAGTCAAGTGTGTCCTCTTTCCTGAAGAGCCTGCCAAGGAGATCTTAAGGTCATTTTGGTCAACATACACAGTGTGCAAGCAAATGGCAGATGAGTCCAGGATAAATATTACCCCACCTGGCACATACCATCTCACCTTATTCAGTTTGCAAGTTAACAAGAGCTTCAGCACAACGTTGTAATTAGAATGAAAATGCACTTGGTCAAATAAAAAAGAAAAGTTAATTAAATTGTTTGCTTTTTTCAGTGAAATCCACAATAATTTTAAGTTGTTTGAAGGTTTAATATTTGCATTCATTTCAGGAGGAACTACTAAATGCCAAAGAAATCTACATGTTGATTTATTTTAATTCCCCAAGATTTGTGTGAGCTAAAAATTAAGAAAACTGAGATTGTGGAAGAGAGAAATCTTCCTTCAAAATTATAACACAAATGGGGCACCTGGGTGGCTCAGTTGGTTAAGCATCTGACTGTTTATTTTGTCTCATATCATGATCTCACATTTTGTGGGTTGGAGCCCTACATTGGGCTCTGTGCTGATAGTGCAGAGCCTGTTTGGGATTCTTTCTTTTTCCTTTTCTCTCTCCCTTCTCCCGCCCCGCCTCTAAATAATTAAATAAACTTAAAAAAAAAAGTTATCACACAACAATTAGTTGCTGAGGTTAAAAGACAAAGAGAGGCATTACAGACTAACCCGGGTGCCCTCACTGTTACACTAAATCGTCTCATTTCCTGAAAACTTTCTTTGACACAAAAATCTTCTACATCAGTTTTTTTCTTTTTTACCTTTTCAGTTGGATGTCTTAGGCAGGTGGGAGAAATAGTTACTACAGCAGGGCTGGCTTACTCAGATCTTTGTCTCTGTAGCCATGTCAACAACCCTTGGGTCAAACACTAAGCATTACACTGTAGGGTTCTCTTCCTGAATGTGTAATATGATGTGTCAAGATGAACCAAACTGTCACCATATTTAAAGAAGATATTAAGAGTAATGGTATACTTGGTTCTGGACTGGAGTTTGTACTTTTAAGAATTCTAGACCCCAAGACTCAGGTGGTCTTCTTTGTGTGGAGATATCTCACAGGAGAAAATTGCATCTTATGCTAGCAGAGAAAGAGGAAGAACTTGGGAGCCTGTGTGTGATTTCCTTTGCATATGTGTATCTTTTCTTTTTCTGCTCTTTCTGTATTATAGTGTTGTTATAATAGATCTTAGCCATGATTATAGCTTTGTGTCGAAGGGTGCTAATCCTTCCAGCACATAAACAAATGAGTTTAGTATCCCCTCTCCAAAGAGGGGTGACTGAAATATATGGTGATGGAACCAACAGATTATATTGCTTACTTTTTGTTGTAAAACAAACACTCCCTGCCTCCAATTTATTGGCTTAATTACTAAATGAATATTGGAGAGCCTTTTAAGTGGGGCTGTTCAAGGTTTCCAAGATATCACAAAGGCAAGAAAGCATATCCAATTATTGATGTCCAGCTCGTTTTCTGTTCTACAGATTCATGTCTATGAATCTCTTGTTTTATAAATTTGACTTTCTGCCTCTGTTTATCACCACAGACATCAGGTGGGATTAGACATTCAAAGTTAGAAGACAAAGCTTTTCCAGGTGTAAAGAATCACCCATGACCCTTTTTAAATATGAATATTAAGAATAATTAGTGAAAAGTAAATAATGAAAAAGTATGGAGTACAGCTAACAGCACAGAAAAGAACTTTCCTGAGACCCAGTTTCTGCTGGGCAGAAAATATGACCACTAGCCGACCAAGGAGTCTGAAGCTGAAGGGGCCCAGTTTACAAACTGGCCTAAAGAGGAATATATTCAAGGGGGACACTCGAAAGATACATTCTACTGTGGAGAGATGGTTGAGTATTGCAGAATATCATAGCAGCTGACCATGGAAATGATGGCTCACTGAGGGTGGGTTCTTATAAGAAAGAAAGCAACAGAACTGTCTTTCAAGCCTCAATAAGCCTTGAAAAAAGTATTGCAAGATAACCAGTGAATTATGGAATTGGAGACTAGGTTGTATATTTTCTGTCACAGAACTTCTGATCATTTACTGCTTTTCAGATATACTTCTTCAAAACAATCACACTATTTTCTATGTACAGTTCTAAAATGTACTCTTCTCTACCATTGAGAATAATATCTCACAAGTGTGCTTTTTAATACATGTATTTCTCAAGGGTTTCTAGCCATTTATGAGGAAATGTTATAAAAATAACACACCATGTTTTGAAGATTATTGCTAAAAAAGGAGGAAGATTTATTTATTTTTTATTTTTTTTTTAACATTTATTTATTTTTGAGACAGAGAGAGTCAGAGCATGAACAGGGGAGGGTCAGAGAGAGAGCGAGACACAGAATCTGAAACAGGCTCCAGGCTCTGAGCTGTCAGCACAGAGCCTGATGCGGGGCTTGAACTCACGGAGTGCGAGATCATGACCTGAGCTGAAGTCGGACACTTAACCGACTGAGCCACCCAGGCGCCCCAAAAAGGAGGAAGATTTAAAATAGCTTGTGTTGTTCATATTCTTTCATTTTTTAAAGGGCATTTTGGCTGTTCCCAACTGGGTTTTCTTATCAGTGTAATACTCCTTATGTATCTAAATGGACTATTAATTAGTTGTTCCACTTACCAACCTCTCTGGTTTTCCCTTGGGAGAGAGTCAAGATTCATGCATAAAAGCAGTTTAGCACAAACATTAAGCAGCTAGTAGAACATCTCAATGAGGTCAGAAAAGTACCTCGGAGCTAATACAATTTATTCATTCATATTAAACTTACTAATAAGTTTTAACCCTCTGGTGATACATAAGGACTCTACATCAAGTGAATGACAACTCTTTGGTTAAAAAAAATTAATTTCTTTCCTAGGAAGGAAAAATGGGGCATATGTGAGTGAGAGAGGAAGGAAGAACAAGGGCGCTGAAAGAGGTGAGAAAGTAAAAAAAAAATAAAATTCCTTCAATTCATAAGAAAATATTTTCTTTGAAATATATTTTGAAATATACTGAATATATATGAAATATATTTTCAATATAAGTATAAAAATGTCAATTTTCAGAACTTACTAACACTGCTCTGGTTTTGAATTTTGGAATATTCTCACCAAGGTCACCCTACTAAGTTTTTTAATGTACGTTACATCAGCTAGTATCTTTAAAATTATCTCATTATGATTATATAAATCATATAAGGATTTGGTGATTATATAAATATGCTATTAACATAGGCATGCCTTATTTTCACTTAATTCAGAAATATTTAACTTTTGTATTAAATACATTTTCTTCCATTATATTTTGGGACTATATAATGTGTTTAGAATCTCTTGCTCTTTTTTAATGTTCTGATATTTGTTTGATTTGGTTTAATTTCTAATATGTTTTTTTAGCTTAAAATACTTTATTCACTTTATGTTAAAAAGGAGCACATGTTTACATTAATCAGAAGTCTATAATATTATCCATGGGAAAAGGATACCAGATCAAAAATGAAATAAACTACAATGCAAATTATGTTGACATATTCTTTTTTTTTAATTCTTTAATGTTTATTTATTTTTTGAGAGAGACAGAGACAGACCAGGAGCAGGGGAGGGGCACAGAGATGGGGAGACAGAATCCGAAACAGGCTCCAGGCTCTGAGCTGTCAGCACAGAGCCTGACGCGGGGCTGGAACTCACAAACTGTGAGATCATGACCTGAGCCGAAGTCGGACGCCCAACTGACTGAGCCACGCAGGTGCCCCAACATATTTTTAATTTAAAATTTTCACAACAAAATTGGGTTCCTAACCATCAGTAAGCCCATATGATATGATTGAATTACAGTAGTATTTTAATCAAAGAGTCACTAATCTAGATTTTTAAAAATATTCTTGGGGAGGAAATAAAAAATCATGATGTAATCCTCAAATATATATTTCTGTTAATAAATTATTTATGGATAAATGAAGAAAATGCAGTGTATGCATATAATAGAATATGATATAGTCTTAAAAAAAGAAGGAAATCCTGCCATATGTGAAAAGATGAATGAACACTGAAGACTTCACCTAAATTTAATAAGCCAGGCCCAGGACAAATACTTTATGATTCCACCGGTGACACTTTATGACATATCTAAAATACTTAAACTCATAAAAGCAGAGAGCACAATGGTAGATACCAGTGGCTGGGGGGTGGGGAAAACGAGGAGTTGCTAATCATTGAGTATAGAGTTTCAATAATGCAAGATGTATAAGTTCTAGAGGTCTTCTGTACAACATTATGCCTCTAGTAAACAATATTGCATTCACATTTAAAAATCCATTAAGGAGATCAGTCTCATGCCAAGTGCTTTTATCACAATAAAATAAAATTTTAAATTAAAAAAAGAAGAAGAAGCTAAATTACCTGTATCCAGGATGGGTCTGGGCTTCAGGCATGGACTACAAAGCTACGGCAGCTCCCCCAGTACTTGCTTTGCTACAGAGCACTGGGGATGCCCTCCCAGAGGTGGAGCCAGACATGATTCTGCCCACTATTGTGTTCCTGTGGACAGCTTGCCCATGTCCCTCTTGGGTGAGGATCCTGCTCTGTGGCCTGCCACTTTCCTAATGACCACCAACTGAAGTCCCTCTCAGCCTGCTCCTCTTCCAAGGCTATGCTCTTTAAGATGTGCTCCAGCCACTCACTGCTCATGGCTGCATGGGGTGTGTAGCTGTGCTCCTTTCTCTCCAGTGTCCCCCATTTTGGATCCTAGGCCTTGGTGGACCCCAACATACCTGGAAGCTGTCCCTAGCCCAGCCAAAAGTCTCTGTCTGCCTTGTCTTCTCCACATCCATCTCTCAGGTGATGAGTTATTTGGCTGGTAGATGAGGGTCCTGTGGACAGGTGGGCAGCTTGGAAAAGTGGCAAAACTCTATGTTGGGCTACCATCTGTAGTCTTACTGCCTGTTGGTGGGGTGTGTACTCCTGGCTGTAGGCTAAGGAGTAGGGAAGCATGGTGACCATGAGGCTGCCAGCTGCTGCTTCTCATGGGCGCTGTACAGCTGCATGTTCACTGGGTACAGCTTAGGCACATCTAGGAGCAGATAGAGGGCATCCAGGACAAAGGGTTGAGGCATCAACTGGCAGCAGGTGCCTGGCATGGTCTGCGTCTCCAGCATCTAGATCAGGTTCTTCATCCAGCTCATCTTACCACTGAATGGTGGGGAAGAGAATTGGTCTGAATGTGGCTGGAGGTGAAGAGCACGTGTAAGGCTGCAGGCAGAAAGTTAGCAGGTGGAAGCTCTGGCAGTTGTGGACAGCCAGCTCCAGCAAGTCATTGAAGGCCAGCCAGTCCAGGGCCACACATATGGACCTCAGGCCGGAGTCTGTGACCACTGAAGGAATTTTTATCCGTTCATCCATGAATAGACACATAGATTGCTTCCGTGTCTTGGAAACTGTCAACAGTGCTATAATTAATATGGAAATGAAAAATATAACTTCAAGAACCTGATTTCTATTTTGGGGCCCAGAAGTGACATTGCAGGATTATATGGTGGTTATATTTTTAATTTTTGAGGAACTGCCGTATTATTTCTCATAGTGGCTGTACCAGTTTACAGTGCACAAGGGTTCCCTTTTCTCCATATCCAGCTCAATGCTTGTTGAAGTGAAAAACTTCAGTTATTAATTTTTTTTCCTGAAACCTGAAGGATTATTATAATACAAACTTAAAATCACATGAAAGGGTAAACTCAACTAAATCCAAAGAGCTGAATGTATCCTTATTTCTGTGATTCAGCAGTATACCAAGTAACAGAA
Organism: Prionailurus viverrinus; assembly: GCF_022837055.1. Taxonomy (NCBI): domain Eukaryota; kingdom Metazoa; phylum Chordata; class Mammalia; order Carnivora; family Felidae; genus Prionailurus; species Prionailurus viverrinus. The sequence goes on from NC_062561.1 coordinate 163,147,830, forward strand.
AACAAATAGGGATATGCTTTTACAGTTTTATGCTTAGGCTTTCTGGGATATTGGTGATTGTTCCTATGGAGGGGAAAGAAGTATTAGGATAATAGCGTATTTGGTCAAGTTCCACAGTGTTGATTCTGAGGCACAGTTGGTAGTTAGAGAAAATTATAGAAGTGAAACCACTAAAACAGATGAAATTTGGGTATGATAAGGGAATATACAATTAGAAAAGCAAAGGAGAGCAGTTACGGGTCATCTTGTTCTTACACTCTTACTGGTGAGATTATAAATTAACCATGTCTTCTTTGGATGTTAAATCTGATAAATATGTTTTACAGATATATTCACATATGGGCACAAGTATATATGTAAAACGGTATTCATTTATACTTAAGAGTAAAAGCAAAAGACTAGTGGCAACCTGAGTTATCCATCTATCCATATGGGACTGGTTGAAAAAACATCATGATATATCTGTACACAATATAATATAAAATATTATATGGTCATTAAAAGGTGTGAGGCTACTCTATATATACTGATGTGAAATTATTTTCCAGTTACATTGTCAAATAAAGATGAACAGTATTTACAGGAGGCTATAATTGTGTAAAAAGATGATATTTGCATATGCATTGGATATCTCTTGAAGGATACATTACTATTATAGAAGTAGTTATAAGGGAAAGGTGAAATAGAAGACAGGATATAAAAGAGACTTATTTTTTCCTAGATTCCATTCAGTGGAGTGTGTGTGTGTGTGTGTGTGTGTGTGTGTGTGTGTGTGTCTGTAATTTTGGAAATATTTTAGATAATTTAAAAAAATCCTATAAAATAACCATTTGAATGAAGTATTCAGGGTGAGGTTCCATCTGGGTATATAAATTGAAAGTTTTATGATATTTGCAGAGGGACGTGTCATAATGCTGGAAAACTGTGACTAGTAGTGATTCTGCTAATGGATGGGAGGCCTCTCTAGAGTATGATATTTTCCTGTCTCTGGTAAGGACAACCAAAATATTGATGAAAGTTTACTCTGCCATCCTGATTCCTGCATGTTCAATGTATTGCTTCACTGAGTCAAAGGTTTACTTAGCTGACAACTGAGATTTAAAGAAAATCAACAAAAGGAAATGAAGCCCCAAGTGGCACTCTCTGTTGCCAGCTCATGGTGCTGTTTAGTCACAGTTGGCTCTGTGAACAAGTTAGACGAAAGGCTCCATGTTGGCTTTATTCTGCCTCGTTATCAGCCTCCAAACAACACTGAGCAGTGGGTGATGCAGCAATCTTTCCTCCTTGTCGCCCATGAGAAAGCTGGAGTTTTAATCTTCTCTCTTTCATCAAGCACTCAAGCGTCTTTTTCTGTGGGCAGCTTGATCTTCTGGTCCCTCTCCCAGCATGGCTTTCTATTTCATTCTGTACTCAGACACTTTGTATCAAAAACCAGAAAAGGAATCAACTGGAGAGTATGACCAGAATATTTGTATTATTCAGTTTCCTAAGTTATATTTCTGTAGGTGTGTTTACTGTTTTATACTGTGTTCAATCACTTATAGTTAAGAAATTTTTATTAACCTGTGGGAAGAATACAAACATAGCTTTTTCAGAGTTTACATATTCCATCGAACCAAATAAATTAACTCAAAAGGTCTAGGAAAGACTGAACATTTCACAATTATTTACAAATCATTTGCCTATAGTTTCTCAAAAACACTTCTTTTTTTCTTTCTATTTTTACACTGACATGCATAACACATTCAACTTTGACTCTTAATATCCCTTTTTAAGAACCACAAAAAAGATTCCCATGTCTATTAAACATAATTAAACTTGAAATTAGGATCCTTGTTTCCATGGTCACAAATTTCAGTCATTGGAGTCTCAGTTAACCTGGCACAGTGAACTCAAGCTATTTCAAGTAGATACCTTCTACCAGCCAATAAATATTTCCTGAAATGTTTTGAACTGGCCTTATTATTCTGTGCATCAGATGAAGAAATGTTATATAGGAGACACACGTTCTGAAATGAGTCTCTTCTGAGAAGTTTGTGGGCTAAGATGCACAATAAACTCCTGAGGTGCTCTCTGCTCCACAACAGAGACCATTTAGGCCCTTCCAGGTCAGAACCTGAACACCTAACGATTCTGTGTTATCTCCTTTCAATCACATTATTACTTAGAGTCAACTCTGTTTTCATGCTGCCTTCTTAACCAACCCTTTTTTTGGACTGTTCTAAGCCACTCAAACTTCTCTCTGTTCTTCATTCTCTTTCAGCTTTTTATATTATACTTATTGCTTATGTCACACAAGTTAGCAACTCATTGGTATTACTAGTTTCCTGAATTGCTGTCAGTGTTTTCAAAACACTGCTTCCCTTGAGAACGGGACCCATGACTTTGGTTGTCCCGTACCTTTATGTCCCCAGCATGGTGCTAGTGTTAGAAAAAACTCAATAAAGGCTTGCCCATTAATGATACAGGAATGATTAGAGGAATAGTGGCTGCATTTTGTTATACCTAAATGAATCAAGGTTCAAATCCTATTTAAAACATTCAATTTAAGTAATTAAATGATCTCTTGACCTTCCTGTGAACCTTGTATCAAATCTCTATTTTTTGTTAATAGTGACAGACGAGGTTATGGGAAAATGGCTTTGTGCTCAGTTCTGGGAAGTGTTTATCATTTTCATATAATAAAATTCACTTTTCAATGAATAACAGACATTTTAAAAACATCTGCCAAAAGATTGTTTACATGGAACTGTTTTATCCCCCAAGAGAAGCCTATGTTCAGTTGGAAACTCAGATGTCCTACTTGGTCCCCATTGTCAACATTTCACGTAAGTTTATTTACTTGCTTCCTTCACATGGATGAAGTTGAATTCATGTTTGCAGAACACATAATATTTTAGGCAGATAGTTCTCTTTCTGCTCATATGTTGGTAGCTAACATTGCAAAGATTGAAATTTAAAAATAAATATTCTTAGTTGCAAGAAACACGTTGCCCCCACTTCTATTTAAGTGACTGCAGCCCAAAATATTATAGTTACATGCACTTCTATAGTACATTTCAGACACAATAATGCTAGATTGATTTTATAGCATAGTGATTTTGGGAGCCTGTGTATTATGCATTCTTCTAGCAACTTCTATTTCTAATTTTCCATTTATAAGATTTGGATTAATTATTCTTCTGCATGTTTAATTATTTAATGAATATTTTCCTTTCTAAGCTCCATGAAGGCATGATCCATATTTGTTTTTATATTTCCATATCCTCAGTGCTTAGTTCTTGCAAATAATAGGTGCTACATTTATATTTGCTCAAAAATTAATGAAGAAATAATGAAAAAACAGGCATAATAGATTGTGGCTTGAAACTTACAAATTGGAATCTCTTAGAGAACTTCTAGTTCTAGTCCTGATGGATTGTTAATATTAAATTTACTCTTTTGCTTTTATAAAAAAACTAAAAAATCTGGACAAAATATAGTTAACAGTTCTTTTCAAGCATTGAACATTACACAATGCAGGGAGGCATGCAGTTTCTTTTGTTCTCTCTTTAAGGAGATTTTCCAAACCATAATTCAGAAAAAATAGAACCCAGTCAGGATACAGAGATTTCTGCATGGGTTTCCAAAGTTATTGGGATTTGGGGTCAGAATTCTGAGGAGAAAGACACAGAGAAGGAATGCCAAAAATCTAGATAAAAGCTTACCTTGGGTCGGGGCCAACTTCTAGACTTCTTATATGGAAAGCATGTTCTGGAATGCCTAGCAGAGACCAGTACTGAGTGGCTGAAAACAGAGAAATATCTCAGAGTGTTGAGGAGTTACTGAAATTCCAACTCAACAAAAGTAGAGAAAGCTTTTTGGACACTATTAGCTTCCAAGTGAAAATCCAAAGAGGCCATGGCTTGAGAATAGTTTAGCACCCTGAGCATGAGGGCCACACACTAGAAATAAGAACAAAGGTTATTTGGAACCACTTTAACAAAATCTAAAACCAAGCCAATGACAGAATCAAGATGAACTACCGATAATTTTAGGACAAATTAAAATAAAATTTAACATTTCTAAGGAATAATATGATAATCTATAACTCCAGTATCTGGTTGTTTACAATGGGAAAACATGGTATAAAAGTTTTAGACATGAAAGCAAGTAGTAAACCAACTGATAAGAGAAAAAGTGGGCAAGAGAGGCAGACCCAGAAATGGCCCATATTTGGAGTTAATAGATGAGGGCCTCAAAATGACTATGAATGATATTTTAAAGATGGAAAAATTCAAAGGAGAATATAACTCTCACACAAAAAGAACCAAATGGAAATTTTGGAACTGCAAAATGCAGTATATGAAATTAAGAACTCAATGCATAGATGCAGTAGTGGCCTGCAATGAACAAAAAGCATGATAAGTCATTTCCAAGACAGGTAAGCAGACCCAAACTAAGGCACAAAGAAGAGATAAACAAAGTATGAAAAAGGATGGAGTTGAAGTGAAAAATGTGACATTGTCAAAAGGTCTAATATATATGACTACACAGCAAGTGTGTAGAGAAAATATAAAAATCATTCACATGAAAGAAAAGCATGTGCAAGAAGGCTTCATAGCATCTTTATTAAACGTAGTCTCAAACTGAAAACTATACAAGTTTATAAGTCTAGAATATATACATGGATGTGGCATATATATAAGATGAAATAGTACTCAACCATAAAAAAGAATGGAATACAAATACACAAAGCAATTTTGATGAATCTCAAAAGCATTGTCTTCAACTAAGGAAGCTATACTCAAAAAAGTACATATTTATGATTTAATTTATAGGAAGTTCAAAATGGTGCAAATTAATTTATAGTTAGAGAAGTCAGTGATTGTTACCTCTGAGTGAGTACTGACTAGAAAAAGTCACTGGGGAAGTTGCTGAGAAGATAAAAATATTAGGTGTTTGATTTGTAGTGTGTTATTTACTGTAAGTTTTTTATGCTTTATATTTTTAAAATGCAGATTACCAAAAAATCTGAATGTATAAATAACTAAAATCAATAACATTTATTATAATATTTATGGTTACAAAATGGCAATTTGTTTCCCAGTAATAATATTACAGTGTCCAAGGCCATTTTGCAGGGACAGATTGTAGAAGAACTTAATTTTTACCTGGGAAACAGAATCTATATGTTCCAGCTTCAGACTCACAAGTGACTGACTGCAAAACACAAGGGAAATCACTGAGTGCTGTTCTCTAGGAGCCTGCCTGTAATGAGGACAGGAAGGCAATGTGTAAAGAAACACATATATAAATGAGACAGAAATGAGCAGGGAAATAGGAGACACAGGAAACTAGGGTGAATTACTTAAGATAGGGTAGCTAATAAGGGATCTCTGAGGGCTTAAGATTTGAGATTAAAGAATCAAACAAACCCAGTCATGTGTAGTCAGATATTTCTTTGTGAAGAATGTGTAGCCTCTACTTTGTCTAAAATAGTTATTCTGCTGATTCATCATGAAATCACCTTCTTTTTTTTAGTAGCAGATATAAATTGTTCCTATATCCTCATTCATTGCTCCCTGATTTACTCAATCCATTCATTCTTTCATTCAAAGATTAGAGTGTGAAGAAATTCAAACTGAAAAAATTACAGATTATCACAGGGTTTCACGTAGAGGCCAGGAATCTCCAGTTCTAACACATACAGTTTATTCTGATATAGTACATTGAGGAAAAGAGCTATGCATTTTAAAAATAATTTTTAAATGTGCATTTATTGTGAGAGAGAGCGAGAGAGAGAGAGAGAGAGAGAGAGAGGGTGCAAGTGGGTGGGGCGCAGAGACAGAGGGGAGAGACAATCCTAACCAGTCTCCACACTGTCAGTGCGCGGAGCCCTACATGGGACTCCATCTCACCAACCGTGAGATCATGACCTGAACCAAAATCAAGAGTCCAACACTTAACCAACTGAACCACCCAGGTGCCCCAACAGCTATGCATTTTTTAAAAATGCAGTAGATGCTATAATTAGATTTCTGGATTTTTCTCTTCTGTTTTGGCTTGTGAATATCATTTTTAACTTAAACAATTTATTTTATTAGTATAACTCTCAGGTTTATAACCTCATTTGCAGTGTCAGAGACATATCATATTCCTTCTTGTTTCTTAGTGTACTTGCCATGCAAACCATTGAAACACTTAGAATTTCAGATATACAACAATGCAAATGAGCTCAGGTCCATATCAGATTAATAGATTTGATAGACTTTTTTCTTTTTTCCCCTTTCCAAATCCTGTTTATTCTTCAGTATTTTATGTTTTAAAATGTGGAGTACATGGACAGACACATGTATATACTTTTTCTGAATAGTACAGCTTTGCTATCATTCATGTCAGAATAATTATATTAGGTGAGAATTGAGTAGGATTTTAGAGATTTCTTTGTCCAATCCACATATTTGAGGAAACTGACAATAGGAGATTAAAAAAAAAAACTCAGGAAACACAGCAAATCGATGACACAAATAGAATAAAGAGCCATATCCTGTAATTCAAGACACAGAGAGAGCCCTGTAAATCCAACCATACTTATCAAGAACAGCCCCCTATTTAATACACAATCAAATACTTCCTGCTATTTTTAGTTTAGCTTTTTAAAAAAAATATTCTATTATGTTTAACTTAGATTGTAAATTGTGTTATGACAAATACCATGGCTTAAACTTCATTTCAATCCCCCTTAAGATGCTGCTAGCATAGGGCATTACACATAGCATTGATTCTAAAGGTAGTCGGTACATTTCTTATTTCTTTTTCCAGTGGCACAGTGTATTACCACGTTAATAAAAGAGTAAATCCATGTATTTAGAAAGAACAGAGGAAAAGTGGCCTAGGGAAAAGCTAGAACAAGCCAAGCAGGTCACCATGGTAACACCAGGTTCAAAACTGTCATTCTCCTAAAGCTGCTGTCATTTCTCATGTGTTCAGGATACAGTGCACCATCTAGTGGTTTCATTTATGTTCCTGACATTTCACGCCTTTCAAGCTCAACTTACAAACAAACAAAAGAAAACACTCCTTATAGTACACACTTGTAGTTGTGGAACACAGTCAGAATTTGGTTTGCAAAATGAGTAGGTAGAAGTTTTGTCATTTACTGAATTACTGTTTGTTCTCAATGCTTAAAAACTCATTTAGCAGAGGCACGTGAAAAATTTAAATCATTATTAATACTCTGTACAATACATAAAATCTTGACTTTATGACATATGCAGAGTTCTATACACATGAAGGCATTTATTCTGAGGAATTTTATTACTAAATCACTCATCATGATTTATTCTTTCTGAAAAGGAAAGAAAAAGACCTTTTTGGTTTCTTTCCTGTTGAAATCTAGGTACATGAAAGTAAGTGCCTTTAAGTATATTCACAAAAGGAACAAAAGTTTTGACTTAAATATTTTCTCTGTTCCTCACAGGAGAAACAAAAATTAAAACAAAACTCAGCCTTATTGGGGTTTTAACCAGACAACCATGTTTATAAACAGAAAATTATATTAAAAGCCCAAGTTTGTGTTTCCCAGACATACAGGGAGTAATATATGAAACTGTCAAGATTATTTTCCTTTAGGTCCTATAAAAATAATATCTAATTAACAGTTACATTTATTTATACAGTTACAGAAAGTACGAGTAAAACTGTTTTGTAGCTCTATTTGAAGGATCAAATTATTTTTAAGAAATGTTTTCTGTGTGTTCAAGTCTGTGTAGTAAGTCAATTTTCATAGTATCTATTGAACACTATACCATACCATTCTAACAACTCTCTCTTACCTTTCCATATACTAATATCTAGAGACCCAGACTGTAAAACGTCAAGAATGCAGGAATTATTTGCACAGCTCATATATTTTTTAAAAATTGTCAAAATTTCAGATAAGCCAATGGGTTTATGAATCATGCCTGTCTCATAGTATCTTCTATGCCTGGAGTAATTATTCTGTGTTCCATGGTCAAGATGTTTCATTCTCATTCATCCCTCATGTGTTACCTCAAGTACCCTTCTGCACAAAACTTTATCAAATCTTAGACTAACTAGCAACTTGATATGCCTGACCCTCAGTGGTTCTCAATTAATGGCTGCAAATTGGAATCATCTTTTGATGCTTCTGTTTATTCCCAGAGACTAACATTTAATTGATCCTAGATGAAGACTTGGTTATGGGAATTTTAAAGACTTCATAGGTGAATCTAATGTGAGCTCTACATTAGCTCCTCCTCTTTATATTGAAACAATCTGTCCTGCATTTCAGTATGTGAAAGTTCTATCTTAGTTGGCCTTTTATATCACTGGCGTTTATCAGAGTGATAGCATAATATTTGGCACTGAAAAGATATTTATGGGGTCATGCTGACTAAAGATAACGACAGGGACTGGTGAATAGTGATAGGGTGATATCTAGGATAAAAGGTTATTAGGGAAATGTGATAAAAACATATAAGGCCTGGTATCCTGAGAAAGGTACAGGTGTGTTGAGGAAAGAATCAAGAATGTTTCTTAGAGCTAAGGAGGAAGCAGGAGTTCCTAGTATAATTGTTGTACTGGTAAAATATCAAGGACAAAGTAGCAAAAAAAGGAAATGATATCATGTGGTGTGTCAGCAACATTTCCTACCTAGTGCTGGTTTGTGGAGGACTGTGTGGCACCTGGCCATGCACCTTGCTACTTGAGTTTCATTTATCACAGGGCACCAGAGTGACAGTGAAGAAAGAAAAATAGACCAGGAAATTGGTCCCAATAGCTAATATCTCTTCCCTTACCCCAGCACTTTGGATACAAAACCAAGGGAACAAAACGTTTAGAACATTTGTAACACTTTATTATGAAGAACAAGGAAATGAAATTTGGCACTGTGTCTTGTACTCAAGATGCCCAATCATTTGACATTTACTCAGGGCATGGCTGAGAAAGGACACCATTCAAGCTCATGGCTAAACGAGTAAAAACAGTTGTGTATTTTTGTTTGAGAGTTTTCTAAATGTAATTAAACCCAAGCCACTTTTATTTAATAACTCATGGAGGCCCAGCCTCCGTGAGGTTTTAAAAATAAGCATACAAAGATTTGCTTTTAAATCTGTTACCTTGGTGTATTCTCATACCGATCTCCTACACATAAAAGAAGAGGTATGAAAGCTGAGTACTTGCAGTTGTATGATTAATAGATACGTCTTTTTTTTTTAATGTTTATTATTTTTTGAAAGAAAGTGTGAGCAGGGGAGGGGCGGAGCAAGAGGGCGAGAGAGAGCACAGAGCCTGATGCAGGGCTCAAACCCACAGGCGGTGAGATCATGACCTCAGCTGAGATCAAGAGTTGGATACTTAACTTACGGAGCCACCCAGGTTCCCCTGTTAACAGAAAGATCTTAATCACTGAGGTGAGCTGGCAGAGCTGTCTATTTTTCAGAAATCACCGCTCACATGATTTCTAAAAGAAAAAAATGAAACATCTTTGTAAAACGAAAAACTGGCAAGAACTTGATCTCAGAATCAAGAGTCCAGGGGTGGCTGAGCATCTTAGTTGGTTAAGTATCCGACTCTCGGCTCAGATCGTCGTCTTATAGTTCGTTAGTTTGAGCCCCACATTGGACTCTGAACTGACAGTGTGGAGCCTGCTTGGGATTCTCTAAAAAACAAAACAAAACAAAACAAAACAAAACAAAACCAAGAATCCTGGAGAACCAGTCCCAAATTTATAGTTGAAAAAAATTACTTAAATTTAGGAGTCTTTTCTTTTCATGTATTTAAGAAATGAATCGCAGGCTGTTATTTGTAGAGTAGCCTAGTAAGTTATAATCTCAGGGAAGGTAAGTACTATTGATTAATTGTTTCTACATATATGTCTATATTTATATACATATTTATATTTATATACATATATAAATGTTTACACACACACACACACACACACACACACACACACACACATAAGGAAACACAGACCTAGAGAGATTAAAGAATTTATCCAAGCTCACTTACATAGTTCATCTATTTAAGAAAAATAATTACTGAGAAGTTACTGTCCATCAGTACTTTTATAGGACAGAGGAGATAGTAGTGATCAAGATACAAAGGTACTTGTGACAAAGCTTACTTTCCAATGGGAAAAGCAAGCCATATAAATAAGTTTTAAAAAATCCAGTAGAGAAATAACTGGATGGCAATAATAATGGCAATAAGATCCATATAAAGAATCAAAACATGCCAATTTAAAATTTAAAATACCATGTAGAAAAGCATCAAAATATTAAACTCTTAAAGATGAATTTAATAAAATATGAGTAAGATCTGTACACCTAAAGCTATGAAAGCATTGGTTTTTAATCAAAATTATAAGACCTAAATGACAATATATACTATGTTCACGGATCAGAAGACTCAGTGTTGCTAAGATATCAGTTCCATCCAACTTGATTTATAGATTTAATAAAATCCCAATCACAAATCCCTAAACTGTTTCATAGAAATTTACAAGCATATTCAAAGATTTATATGACAGTGTAAAGGGTCTAGAGTAGCCAAAACAATTTTAGAAAGGGACTAATTGATGTTTCACACTATGTAATTTTAAGACTCACTCTTAAGCTGCATTAAAAAAAAAAGTGATGATAAACATAGAGATCAGTAGATAGATTAGAGAATCCGGATGTAGACCTCTGCATATATGGATGATTGTTTTTTGGCAACAGTGCCAGGGTAACTCAATGGAAGGGATAATATTTTCAATGTACAATGTTCTTATGTTCCTATGGGAATAATATAAACACTACACATGCAGACTATATACAATAATGAACATAAAATCAATTATGTAACACTTTGGAAGATTTTTTTTTCAAATTTACACACACACTTCATCATACAGCTCAGTAATGCCTCTTGAAATGAAAATTACATCCTATGACAATGACTCAAATGTTTATAACAACTTTAAGTGTAATTGCTAATAAATTAAAAAAACCTTAAAAGTTCATTACCTGGTGAATACATAAACAGATTTGTGGTGTATCTATCTAGTGGATAAAAAGCAATGAAAAAAAAAATGAACACCAGATTGATTCAACAAAATGGATGAATTTAAAACAAATAATCATGTATGAAAGTAACCAGACACAAAACACTACATATGGTTTTATTTCATTTATTTGAAGGCAGATTATTGATTAGCAGGTTACAGAAATGGTCTTTATATTTTTTTTTCTTTTCAAATTTTTATTTAAATTCTACTTAAACTATGTGTAATATTGATTTTAGGAGCAGAATTCAGTGACTCAGCACTTAAATACAACACCCAGTGCTTATCATTACAAGTATCCTCCTTAATATCCATCACCCATCTAGCCCATCCCCCATCTACCTCCCTCCATCAACCCTCAGTTAAGAGTCTCTTATGGTTTGTTTCCATTTTTCTTTTTCTCCCCTCCCATGTGTTTATCTATTTTGTTTCTTAAATTCCATATCTGAGTGAAATCATATGGTATTTGTCTGTTTCTGAGTGACTTACTTCGTTTAGTGTAATATACTCTAGTTCCATCCACATATTTGCAAATGGCAAAATTTCATTATTTTTGATAGCTGGGTAATATTCCATTGTATATGATGGACATTAGGGCTCTTTCCATAATTTGGCTATTGTTGATAATACTGCTATAAACATTGGGGTGCATGTGTCCCTTTGAATCTGTATTAGTATATCCTTTGGGTAAATGCCTAGCAGTACAATTGCTGGGTCATAGGGTGGTTCTATTTTTAGCTTTGTGAGGAACCTCCATACTGTTTTCTAGGGTGGCTGCACCAGTTTGCATTCCCACCAACTGTGTAAGAAGGTTCTTCTTTCTCCATATCCTCGCCCATATCTGATGTTTCTTGTGTTGTTAATTTTAGCCATTCTGACTGGTGTGAGATAGTATCTCGTTGTGATTTTGATTTGTATTCCCCTGATGATGAGTGATATTGAACATCTTTTCATGTGTCTGTTAGCCATCTGCATGACTTTTTTGGAAAAGTGTCTATTCATATATTCTTCCTATTTCTTCACTAGATTGTTTTCGGGTGCTGTTTTTGGGTTTTTTATAGATTTGGATGTTCATCCTTTATCAGATATGTCATTAGCAAATATCTTCTCCCATTCCATAGCTTGCCTTTTAGTTTTGTTTATTGTTTCCTTTGCTGTGCAGAAACTTTTTATCTTGATAAAGTCTCAATAGTTCATTTTTGCTTTTGTTTCCTTTGCTTCTGGAGATGTGTCCAGTAAGAAGTTGCTGCTGTCAAGGTCAAAGATGTTGCTGCAGGTGTTGTCCTCTAGGATTTTAATGGTTTTTAGTCTCACATTTAGGTCTTTGAAATGTTCTTTATCTTGACTAAGGTGATGTTGATATGCCTGTATATATTTGCTAGTATATATGTTGACCAACAAGGAGGACCTATCCAAGAAAATGATATATTTTTAAAAATTAATATATTAAAGCTAAAAAAAATAATACAAATGCAGATCATCTCCCTAGCTCTGATAGCAAGAATCATGCTAAAATTTCTCCAGTTCTATTTAAACTCTCTCAAAGGAATGCATACAGCAAAATTTGGGAGAAAGTACCTCCCCACAGGAGAACATAGTGAGGCAGAAATGGCTGAATCACTTTGCCACAAGTGAAGGAGGGACTGCATCTTTGGTATATTTTTGTGTATTTTGATATATAGTAACTTTTTTTTCTAACTTTAACTTTGGATACATTTTTCCACCCAATTTATACTGTTCTTTCCTTTTCTTCTCCATTCTGCATCCACTTAAACCCAGAAATTTCTAGTGACAGAAATCAAAGTATATATTTTATGATGTAGCATTCTTTTTTTCTTATTTTTTTGATGTAGCATTTTTAGCAAATATAAAGAAGACAAACCACAAGGAAAGTATAAAAAGAGCAGCACAAAATTCCCAAGGGTTAAGTCTGGAATCAAGCTTTAAAGACTTTCAAGGGAATTTCTGAATAAAAGAATATTTGGTAAATATATGGTAAAAATAAAAGGAGTAAGAAGTGGAAAAGCATTAATTCATTTCTTCATTGGTAATTCTCTGTTAAAACTGTATATTTAAAACATGTGCTCACTTGTTGTTATGAACACTGGGTGTCATACGTAAGTGATGAATCACTCAATTCTATTCCTGAAAACAAAATTGCACTGTATGTTCACTAACTAAAATTCATATTTTACAGATGAAAGAAATAAAATGTGTGCCCCTAAAGTCAACAAAATATAGAAGTCCTAGAAAAAATAAATAGTATAACTACCTCTAGAGAAAGAATCACATTGTCACTCCTCCATTACATATCTGATACATAACACATGGTTGACAATGTTTGTTGAACTTTACTATATCCAATTATTGCTTGTGTCCATGAGATTTAATCACTGTCTCTCCAGCATTGTTATTGTCATCAATAGCATCATCAAAACCATTATTTATTGGGCACTTAAAGATCTAAGACACTGATTTTCGAACTATGTAAAGTATCCTCAGTTTCTACAGACAGACTCAGAGACATTGTAAGGGAAAAAGGGACCACTCAAGCTCCAAAGCTCTTTCTTCAGGTTTTGTGTGGCTAGAAGAGCTGCCTTTGAATGTTTGTAAACCATGACTATAGAAAAGGGATCAATAAACTGCCTTCTTTTTTAAAGTTTTTATTTTATTTCCAGGTAGTTAACATACAGTATTATATTAGTTTCAGATATACAGTATAGTGATTTGACAATTCCATGCATCACCCGATGCTCATTACAAATGCCTTCCTTGATCCCCATCACCTATTTCCCCCATCCTCCCACCCACTTCTGCTCTGGTAACCATCAGTTTGTTCTCTATAGTTAAGAGTATGTTTCTTGATTTATCTCTTTTTTTCACTTTACTCATTTGTTTCTTAAATTGCACATATGAGTGAAATCATATGGTATTTGTCTGTCTTTGACTTATTTCTCTTAGCATTATACTATCTAGATCCATCCATGCTGTTGCAAGTGGCCAGATTTTATTCTTTTTATGGCTGAATAATATTCCATTGTATATATATACCACCTCTTCTTCATCCGTTCATGAGTCGATAGACACTTGGCCTACTCCCATCGTTTGGCTATTGTAAATAATGCTACTATAAACATAGCAGTGCGTGTATTGTTTTACATTAGTTTTGTATTATTTGGGTTAATAGGTATTAGTCTGATGGCTGGATCCTAGGGTAGTTCTATTTTTAAGTTTGTGAGGAAACACAATACTGTTCCACAATAGCTGTATCAGTTTGCATTCCCAAAAATAGTGCAAGAGGTTTCCTTTTTCTCCACATAGTCTCCAACACTTGTTGTTTCTTGTGTTGTTAATTTTAGTCATTCTGAAAGATGTGAGGTGATAGTTTATTGTAGCTTTGATTTGCATTTTCCTGATGGTAATTGATGATGAAAATCTTTCTGTGTGTCTATTGTCCAACAGTATGTCTTTTTTGGAGAAATGTCTATTCATAACTTCTGCCCATTTTTAACTGGATTATTTGCTTTTTGGATGCTGAGTTCTATAAGTTCTTTACAGACTTTGGATACTAACCTTTTATAATTTGCAACTGTTTTCTCCCATTATGTAGGTTGCTTTTTAGTTTTATTGATTGTTTCCTTTGCTATGCAGAAGATTTTTATTTTGATTTAGTCCCAGTAGTTTACTTTTGCTTTTATTTTCCTTGCCTCAGGAGACCTAACTAGAAAAAAGGATGCTTCAGCTGATGTCAAAGAAGCTACTACCTATGTTATTTTCTAGAATTTTGATGGTTTCCTGTCTCACATTTATTTTTTTAACATTTATTTATTTTTGAGACAGAGAGAGATAGAGCATGAACAGGGGAGGGGCAGAGAGAGAGAGGGAGACACAGGATCAGAAACAGGCTCCAGGCTCTGAGCTGTCAGCACAGAGCCTGACGCGGGGCTCGAACTCACGGACCGTGAGATCATGACCTGAGCCGAAGTCGGACGCTTAACCGACTGCACCACCCAGGCATCCCTCCTGTCTTACATTTAGGTCTTTAATTCATTTTGAATTTATTTTTGTGTATGCTGTAAGGAAGTGTCCAGTTTCATTATTTTGCATGTTGCTGTCCAATTTTCCCAGCACCATTTGTTGAATAGACTCAAATTTTCCCATTAGATGTTCTTTACTGTTTTTTAGAATATTAATTGACTATATAGTTCTAGGTTTATTTCTAGGTTTTCTGTTGTGTTCCTCTGATCTATGTGTCTATTTTTGTGGCAGGATCTTACTGTTTTGATTGCTACAGCTTTATAATATAACTTGAAGTCTGGAATTGTGATGCCTTCAGTTTTGCTTTTCTCTTTCAAGGTTACTTTAGCTATTCAGTGTCTTTTGTGATTCCATACAAATTTTAGGATTGTTTATTCTAGCTCTGAAAAATGCTGATGGTATTTTGATAAGGGTTGCATTAAATATGTAGATTGCTTTTGGTAATATAGACATTTTAACGATATTTGTTCTTCCAGTCCATGAGCATGGAATGTCTTTCCATTTCTTTGTGTTGTCTTCTATTTCTTTCATCAGTGTTTTATAGTTTTCAGAGTACCGATCTTTCACCTCTTTGGTAAGGTTTATTCTTAGGTATCTTACCATTTTTGTTGCAATTGTAAATGGGATTATTTTCCTATTTCTCTTTCTGCTGCTTCATTAGTGATGTATAAAAATGCAACAGATTTCTGTACATTGATTTAGTATCCTGCGACTTGACTGAACTTATTAGTTCTAGCATTTTTTTGGTGGAGCCGTTTGGTTTTTTATAAATAATATTATGTCATCTGCAAATAAGAAAGTTTTACATGTTCCTTACTGATTTGGTTGTCTCTTACTTCTCTTTGCTTTATGATTGCTGTAGCTCAGACTTCCAGTACTATGTTAAATAGAATTGGTGGGAGTGGACATCCCTGTCTTATTCCTGACTGTAGGGATACATTTCTGTTTTTCCCCACTGAGTATGACGTCAGCTGTGAGTTTTTCATATATGGCCTTTACTATGATGAGGTAAGTTCCCTCTAAGCCTATTCAGTTGAGGGTTTTTATCATGAATGCAGGCTGTAGTTTGTGAAATGCTTTTTCTGCATCTATTGAAATGATCACATGGTTCTTATCCCGTATCTTATTGATGTAATGTATCATGTTGATTGATCTGCGAATATTCAACTAACTTGCAACCCAGGAATAAATCCCATTTGATTGTGGTGGATGATTTTTTAAAATGTATTATTGAATTCAGTTTGCTATTATTTTTTGAGGATATTTACATCCATGTTCATCAGAGATTTTGGCCTGTAGTTCTCTTTTTTAGTTCTGTTTTTATCTGGCTATGATATCAGGGTAATTAATGCTGGCCTCATTTAATAAATTTGGATATTTTTCTTCCTTTTCTATTTTTTTTTTTTGGAAAAGTTTAAGAATGAGAACTCTTATTTAAATGTTTGGTAGAATTCACCTGTGAAGCCATCTGGTCCTGGCCTATTGATTACTAGAGTTTTGTTTTGTTTTGTTTTGTTTTGTTTTGTTTTTGATTAAATTTATTTGCTGGTTATCAGTCTGTGCAGTTTTTTTTTATATCTTCCTGTTTCAGTTTCTATTTTTAATTTTTTTCATGTTTATTTATATCTGAGAAAGAGAGACAGAAAGAGACAGTGTGCAAGTGGGGTAGGAACAGAGAGAGATGGAGACAGAATCAGAAGCAAGATCCAGGTTCTGAGCTGTTAGCACAGAGCCCGAAGTTGGGCTCAAAACCACCAGCAGTGATATCATGACCTGAGCCAAAGTCAGATGCTAAACTGACTGAGCCCCCCAGATGCCCCCCTGTTTCAGTTTCTTAAAGGTTATTTATTTATTTTGAGAGAGAGAGCAGGGAAGGGCAGAGAAAGGGGGAGAGAGAATCTGTGCACTGTCAGCGCAGAGTGTAACGCTTGGCTCAATATCATAAATCGTGAGACAATGACCTGAGCTGAGATCAACAGTTGGATGCTTAGTCGACTGAGCCACTCAGGTGCCCCATATTTCTTCCTGTTTCATTTATTCATATTTCTACATATTTTGATAGTTGCTATGTGTCTAAGAATTTATCCATTTACTCTAGGTTATCCAACTTGTTGGCATAATTTTTCATAATATTTTCTTATAATTGTTTGTATGTCTACGGTGTTGCTTATTATTTCTCCTGTCTCATTTGTGATTTTATTAATTTGAATTCTTTCTTTTTTTTTTCCTGATAAGTGTGGCAAGAGGTTTATAAATTTTATTCATTTTTTTCAAAGAACCAGTTCCTGGTTTCATTGATCCGTTCTATGGTAGTGGTTGTCATCATTGTTGTTGTTGTTGTTAGTTTCTATATCATTTATTTCTACTCTAGTCTTTATTCATTTCTTCCTTCTGCTGGTTGAAAACTTTATTGTTCTTTTTCTAGCTTCTATAGGTGTAAGTTTAGGTTGTGTATTTGAGAATTTTATTGCTTCTTAATTTAGGTCTATATCGCTATGAACTTCCCTCTTAGAACCACTTTTGCTGCATCCCAAAGGTTTTCAACTGTTGTATTTTCATTTTCATTTTTCCTATTTAATTTAATTTTTTTTTTATTTTATGCTTAATCCATTCATTGTTCAGTAGCATGTTACTTAACATCTCTGTATTTGTGGTCTTTCTAGGTTTTTTCTTTATGATTGGCTTCTAGTTTCATTGTCACAAAAGATGCATGGTATGGCTTCAATCTTATTAAATTTGTTGAGGCTTGTTTTGTGGGCTAATATGTAGTCTAATCTGGAGAATGTTCTGGGAACACCAGAAAAGAATGTGTATTTTTATTTTTAGGATGGAATTTTCTGAGTATATCTGTTAAGTCCATTTGGCCCAGTATTCACTCAAAGCCATTATTTCCTTGTTGATTTTCTGTTTAGTTGATCTTCCCTTTGATCTAAGTGGGACATTAAAGTCCCCTACTGTTATTGTATTATTATCAATGTGTTCCTTTATGTTTGTTATTAACTGTTTTTTAATATAATTTATTGTCAAATTCATTTCCATACAACATCCAGTGCTCATCCCAACAAGTGCCCTCCTCAATGCCCATCACTCACTTTCTGCTCTCCCTCGCCCCCATCAACCTTCAGTTTGTTCTCAGTATTTAAGAGTCTTTTATGATTTGCCTCCCTCCCTCTCTGTAACTTTTTTTCCTCTTCCCCTGCCTCATGATCTTCTGTTAAATTTTTCAAGATACACATATCTTGTGTGAAAACACATGGTATCTGTCTTTCTCTAACTGACTTATTTCACTTAGCATAAAACCCTCCAGTTCCATCCAAGTTGCTCCAAGTGGCCAGATTTCATTCTTTCTCATTGCCACGTAGTATTCCATTGTATATATAAACCAATCTTCTTTATCCATTGGTCAGTTGATGGACATTTAGGCTCTTTCCATAATTTGGCTTTTGTTGAAAGTGCTGCTATAAACATTGGGGTACATGTGTCCCTATGTATCAGCACTCCTGTATCCTTTGGGTAAATTCCTAGCAGTGCTATTGCTGGGTCAGAGGGTAGTTCTATTTTTAATTTTTTAAGGAATCTCCACACTGTTTTCCAGAGCAGCTACACCAGTTTGCATTCCCACCAACAATGCAAGAGGGTTCCCGTTTCTCCACATCCTTGCCAGCATCGATAGTCTCCTGATTTGTTCATTTTAGCCACTTTGACATGGATAAGGTGATGTCTCAGTGTGGTTTTGTTTTGTATTTCCCTGATGATGAGTGATGTTGAGCATCTTTTCATGTGCCTGTTAGCCATCTGGATGTCTTCTTTGGAAAAATATCTATTCATGTCTTCTGCCCATTTCTTCACTGGATTATTTGTTTTTCAGGTGTGGAGTTTGGTGAGTTCTTTATAGATTTTGAATAGTAGCCCTTTATCCAATATGTAATTTGCAAATATGTTTTCCCATTCCGTAGGTTGCCTTTTAGTTTTATTGATTGTTTCCTTTGCAATGCAGCAGCTTTTTATCTTGATGAGGTCCCAAAAGTTCATTTTTTCTTTGAATTCCCTTGCCTTTAGAGATGTGTCAAGTAGGACATTCTTGTAGCTGAGGTCAGAAAGGTTTTTTCCTGCTTTCTCCTCTAGGGTTTTGATGATTTACTGTCTCACATTCAGGTCCCTCATCCATTTTGAGTTTATTTTTGTGTATGGTGTAAAAGAGTGTCTAGTTTCATTCTTCTGCATGTTGCTGTCCAATTCTCCCAGCACCATTTGCTAAAAAGACTGTATTTTTTCCATTGGATGCTCTTTCCTGCTTTGTCAAAGGTTAGTTGGCCATACATTTGTGGGTCCAATTCTGAAGTCTTTATTCTATTCCATTGGTCATGTGTCTGTTTTTGTCCAAAACCATACTTTCTTGATGACTACAGATTTGTAGTAGACGTTAGAGTCTGGGATTGTGATGCCTCCCACTTTCATTTTCTTCTTCAATATTACTTTGGCTATTTGGGGTCTTTTGTGGTTCCATACAAATTTTATGATTGCTTGTTCTAGCTTCAAAAAGAATGCTGGTGCAATTTTGATTGGGATTTCACTGAATGTATAGATAGCTTTGTGTAGTATTCACATTTTAACAATACTTATTCTTCCAATCCATGAGAATGGAATGTTTTTCCACCTCTTTGTGTCTTCTTCAATTTTCTTCATAAGCTTTCTATAGTTTTCAGCATATAGATCTTTTACATCTGTGGTTAGGTTTATTCCTAGGTATTTTATGTTTCCTGCTGCACTTGTGAATGGGATCAGTTTATTTATTTCTCTTTCTGTTGCTTCATTATTGGTGTATAAAAGTGCAACCAATTTCTGTACATTAATTTTTTACCCTGCGACTTTGCTGAATTCATGTATCAGTTCTAGCAGCCTTTTGGTGGAGTCTTTTGGGTCTTCCAGGTAGAGTATCATGTGGTCTGGGAAAATTGAAAGTTTGACTTCATCCTTGTCAATTTTGATGCCTTTTATTTCATTTTGTTGTCTGATTGCTGATGCTAGGACTTCCAACACCATGATAAACAACAATGGTAAGAGTGGATATCACTGTCATGTTCCTGATCTCAGGGGAAAGCCCTCAGTTTTTTTCCTATTGAGAATGATATTAGCTGTGGGCTTTTTATAAATGGCTTTTATGATGTTTAAGTATGTTCCTTCTATCCTGACTTTCTTGAGGGTTTTTATTAAGAAAGGATGCTGTATTTTGTCAGATGCTTTTTCTACATCTATTGACAGGATCATATAGTTCTTATCTTTTCTTTTATTAATGTGATGTATCACATTGATTGACTTGTGAATATTGAACCAGCCCTGCATCCCTGGAATGAATCTCACTTGATCATGGTGAATAATTCTTTTTATATGCTGTTGAATTCGATTTGCTAGTATCTTGTTGAGAATTTTTGCATCCATATTCATCAGGGATATTCGCCTGTAATTCCCCCCCCCTTTTTTTTTTTTGCTGGGTCTCTGTCTGGTTTAGGAATCAAAGTAATGCTGGCTTCATAGAATGAGTTTGGAAGATTTTCTTCCCTTTCTATTTTTTGTAACAGCTTGAGAAGGATAGGTATTAACATTGCTTTAAATGTGTGGTAGAATTCCCCAGGGAAGCCATCCAGTCCAGGACTCATTTCTTGGGAGACTTTTGATAGCTGATTCAATTTCTTCACTAGTTATTGGTCTGTTCCAATGTTCTAAATCTTCCCGTTTGAGTTTTGGTAGTGTGTGGGTGTTTAGGAATTTGTTCATTCCTTCCAGGTTGTTGAATTTGTTGGCATATAATTTTTTATAGTATTCCCTGATAATTGCTTGTATGTCTCAGGGATATGTTGTAATAAATCCATTTGCATTCATGATTTTATCTATTTGGTCCTCTCTCTTCCTTTTGAGAGGCCTGGCTAGAGGTTTATCAATATTTTTTATTTAAAAAAAAAATAAAACAACTCTTGGTTTCATTGATCTGTTCTACTGGGTTTTTTTCGATTCTATATTGTTTATTTCTGCTCTGATCTTTACTATTTTTCTTCTTCTGCAGGGTTTGGGGTGTCTTTTCTGTTCTTCTATTCCTTTAGGTGTGATATTAGATTTTGTATTTTGTATTTTTCTTGTTTCTTGAGATAGGCCTAGATTGAAATGTATTTTCCTCTTAGGACTGCCTTTGCTATATCCCAAAGGGTTTGACTTCTTGTATTTTCATTTTCATTTGTTTCCATATTTTTTTTACATTTCTTCTGTAATTGCCTGGTTGACCCATTCATTCTTTAGTAGGATGTTCTTTAACCTCCATGCTTTTGGAGGTTTGCCAGACTTCTTCCTGTGGTTGATTTCAAGTTAATAGCATTGTGATCTGAAAGTGTGCATGGTATGATCTCAATTATTTTATACTTATTAAGGGCTGTTTTGTGACACAATATATGATCTATCTTGAAGAATGTTGCATGAGCACTCGAGAAGAAAGTATATTCTGTTGCTTTGGGATGCAGAGTTCTAAATATATCTGTCAAGCCCATCTGATCCAATGTATCATTCATGGACCTTGATTATTTATTAATCCTGTGTCTAGATGATCTATCCATTGTTATAAGTGGGGTATTAAAGTCCCCTGAAATTACCACATTCTTATCAATAAGGTTGCTTATGTTTGTGATTGTTTTACATATTTGGGGGCTCCTGTATTTGGCACATAGACATTTATAATTGTAGGTTCTTCTTCATGGATAGACCCTGTAATTATTATATAATGCCCTACTTCATCTCTTGTTATAGTCTTTAAAGTCTCGTTTGTCTTAGGGTGCATGGGTGTTTCAGTTGTTTGAGTGGCCCACTTCAGCTTGGGTCATGATCTCAGCTCGTGAGTTCAAGCCCCACATCAGGCTCTGTGCTGACAGCTTGGAGCCTGGATCCTGCTTCAGATCTGTGTCTCCCTCTCTCTCTGCCCCTAACCCACACACATTCTGTCTCTGTCTCTCTCAAAAGTAAATAAACATTAAATAAATAAGTAAATAAGTAAATAAATAAATAAATAAACGAATGAACAAACAAACAATCTCTAGTTTGTCTGATATAAGTATGGCTACTCCAGCTTTCTTTTGACTTCCTGTAACATGATAGATCTCCATCCTCTCTACTTTCAATCTGATGCTGTACTCAGGTCTAAAGTGAGTCTCTTGTAGACACCAAATAGATGGGTCTTGTTTTTTTATCCATTCTGATACCCTATGTCTTTTGATTGGAGCACTTAGTCCATTTACATTCAGTGTTATTATTGAAAGATATGGGTTTAGAGTCATTGTGTTATCTGTAGGTTTTATGGTTGTAGTGATGATGTCTCTGGTAATTTGTGGTCCTTTGCAACATTTCACTCAGAGTCCCCCATCTCTTGTAGGGCTGGATTAGTGGTGATGAATCCCTTTAGTTTTTGTTTGTTTGGGAAAACTTTTATCTCTCCTTCTATTCTGAATGGCAACCTTGCTGAATAAAGGATTCTTGGGTGCATATTTTTCCTTTTCATCACATTAAAGATTTCCTGCCATTCCTTCCTGGCCTGCCAAGTTTCAGTGGCGAGGTCTGCTACTACCTTATGTGTCTGCATTTGTAAGTTAGAACCTGTTTATCCCTAGCTGTTTTCAGAATTTTCTCTTTATCCTTGTATTTTGTCAGTTTCACTATAATATGTCCTGCAGAAGATTGATTCAAATATGTCTGAAGGGAGTTCTCTGTGCAATTTGGATTTCAATGTCTGTTTCCTTCCCCAGATTGAGGAAGTTCTCAGCTATGATTTGTTCAAGTATACCTTCAGCCTCTTTCTCTCTCTCTTCTTCTTCTGGAATTCCTATGATATGGATTTTGTTCTATTTGATTGTATCACTTAGTTCTCTAATTCTCCTCTCATGATCCTGGATTTTGTTTCTCTCTCTTTTACTCAGCTTCCTCTTTTTCCATAATTTTATCTTCTAATTAACCTAATCTCCCATCTACCTCTTCTCTCATCTGGTGCTGTGGCCACCTCCATTTTATTTTGCAGCTCATTTATAGTATTTTTAATTCATCATAACTATTTTTTAGTTCCTTGATCTCTGCAGCAATAGATTCTGTGCTGTCTTCTATGCTTTTTTCAAGCACAGCAATTAATTTTATGACTATTATATTCAATTCTTGTTTAGTTATGTGGCTTATATCTCTCTTGACCAATTCTTTAGCTGTCACTTCTTCCTGGAATTTCTTTTGAGGAGGATTCTTTTCTTTTATCGTTTTGGTTAGTTTTATGTCCCTTATGAGTTTTAAAAGCTTGTTATATGCTCTGCACCTGTGAGCACTGCTTTATTAAAGGGGGGTCATACACTGTCCAGGACCTGGCCTTTCAGGAGGTATTTTTTGGAGAGTGTTACTTGCTCTCTGTTGTTGTGACTTTGGTTATTTTATTTCTCTACTCGTAGTGATGTTTTTGACCCTCCACCGGATGTGCTTTGATTTGCCCTTGAAGTATGGAAAGGAAAACGAACAGACAAATGGGAAACAAAAACACACAAACACACAAACAAATAAAACAAAGAAAAACAAAAACTAAAAACTAAAAACAATCCAAAAGGAAAAAACCAGGAACACCAGGTACAAGTAAAGAACAGGTTAGAGGCAGTGCTGATGGAAGAGCACATATAAAGAGAGAAATGACAGGAGCAGCGAAAAATAAAAAATAAACATTGACCAGGCAGAGAGACTAAAAGGCTTAATGTAGAGGGAGAGAAAGAAAAATAAGGAAGGGAGGCTGGGAAAGAGAAAGGAAGATAAAATTACCCAGCCAGAGAAACTATATGGCTTGATTATTCCAGAGAGAGAGAAAGGAAAGTAAAGAAGGAGGTGTAGAACATGTATCAAGAGAATGGATTAAATATGTCTGTTTAACCAAACCAATAACCAAAGTAACCAGCCTAGAAGAGGGAAGAGATAAGAAGGAGAAATGGAAGGGAGAATATATCTAAACAAGAATTGTCCTATAATTAATCCAGGCAATGCAGCAGCACTGGTCTGGAGGAGGGGGCTGTCTGGTTTCACAGTGTCTATCCCTCTCCAGTAGATACACAGTTACCTGGAGCAGAGTGGCATGGTTTGGTGTAGGTGGTCCTGCCTCCACTGTGGGCCTCGCTGACCCATCCCTGTGGCCCCACCTTGGTGGTGGTGGGGAGAAAAATTGCTGCCCCTCAGTCTCTTCTCATGGCTCGGTGTCCCAAATCACTCCTTTGGCACCATCCTCGCTGTGCCTCAGGTGCAGACAAGACAGTCTGGCTCCACCAACTCCCAAGCCAGACACTTGGCTGGGATTTAAACTCCCAATCTGTGCACCCTGGTACTGGGGAAGTGCTTCTCAATGCCTGCCGATATGTGGTCCTGGCTGGTTTTGTCCTGTGCTGCAGCATTTGAGGGGAGGGAACTGGTTTCTTCTGCTGTGGACTGTGCCCCTGACCTACCACTGAACCCGGAGCTGGCTCCTCTTCCCCCCAGGTGCATGAACAGGGCAGTTGGCCCCAGTATGAAGACTTTGTAGTTAGAAATGGGATCCCTCCCTGTCCTGGTCCCAGGTTTTTCTATTGTTCAGATACAGTCCTACGCTTCCACAGATGCTCTTTCTCTTCCCTTTGCTCTTCGCAGAAGGGGATCCCTCCCCTCTGTGCCTATGTGGCCCATTTTACCTCCCCCAGTTTGCAGTCACCTACCTATGGCCCATCAGGTTGTCCCGGTTCCTCCTTGTTAGACTCAGTCTCATTTCCTCCCAGACTCTTGGGGTTCAAAGTCCTTTTGCTTCAGCTCTTCTTTTTTTGAGAGAGGTGGGATGTACGGATAACCCTACTTCTCTGCCATGTTGCCCTCACTCATGTTATTAACTGTTTTATGTATTTCAGTCTACCATGTTGGGGACATAAATATTTACAATGTTATCTTCTTGTTGGATTGTCCTCTTTATTAAAATATCATGTCCTCCTTTGTCCCCTGTTACAGCCTTTGTTTTAATTTTTTTGTTTATTTTTTAATTTAATTTTTTTAATGTCTATTTATTTTTGAGAGAGAGAGAGAGAGAAAGAGAGAGAGAGAGACAGAGAGAGAGAGAGAGGGAGGGAGGGAGGGAGGGAGGGACAGGAGACAGAGAGTGAGCAGGGAAGAGGCAAAGAGAGAGGGAGACACAGAATTTGAACCAGGCTCCATGTTAGGAGCTGTCAGCATAGAGCTCAAAGTGGGGCTCAAACCCACGGACCATGAAATCATGACCTGAACCAAAGTTGGGTACTTTGAGCCACCCAGGCATCCCTGTAGGCTTTGTTTTAAAGTATATTTTGTTCAGTATAAGTATTGCTACTCCAGCTTTCTTTTGACATCCTTTGCATGATAGATATTTCTCTATCCCCACACTTTCAATCTGTAGGTGTCTTTAGGTCTAGAATGAGTCTCTTGTAGGCAGCATATAGATGGCTTTTTAAAAAATCCATTCTGACCCCCTATGTCTTTTGATTAAAGTGTTGAGTCCAATACATTTACATTCAGAGTAATTATTGATAGATGTATAATTTATTGTCATTTTATTATTTTGTTTTTTTCTGAATTTTTTGTCTGATCGTTTCTTGTCTTGCTTTCATGTTTTGCTGATTTTATTTAGTAATATATTTGGATTTCTTTGTCTTTATTTTTTGCATATGTATTAGTGGTTTTTGATAGATAATACCATTAGTTTCTATATAACATCTTCTGCATCTAGCAATATGTATTAATTTGATGGACATTTAGGTTTGAACCCATTCTTTACTCCTCTCCTTCGCATGTTTTAGGTCTATGTTGTTATATTTTATATCCTCTTATTTTGTGAATCCCTTGACTGATTTTTTACACAAATATTCATTTTTACTGCCTTTGTGTTTCCTTTCTTTATACTATCACTTTTGGTTTTTCCTTTCTACTCAAAAGTGTTTTGTTTAATATTTCTTGCAGGGCTGGTTTAATGGCATGAGTTCCTTTAGTTTTTGTTTGTCTGGGATACTCCTTACCTCTCCTTCTATTATAAATGATAGACTTACTGGATAAAATATTCTTGGCTGCAGACTTTTCCTATTCAGTACTTTGAATATATCATGCCACTCCCTTTTGGCTTACAGAGTTTCTGCTGTCTTCTTTTGTCTTGCTGCTTTAAAATTTTCTTTCTTTATAACTATATTTTGTCAATGTAATTACAGTACATTTTGGTGTGAATCTGCTTTTGTTGATTTTGTTTTGTTTTGCTTTGCTTTTGTTGATTTTGATGGCAGTTCTCTGTACCTCGTAAATCTGGATATCTCTTTCCTTCCCCAGATGGGGAAAATTTTCAGCTATTATTTCCTCAAATAAATTTTCTGCCCCCCTTCTCTATTTTCTCCTTCTGGAACTCCTATAATACGCCTCTTATTATGCTTGATAGAGTCATTGATCTCCCTAGGTCTGTTCTTTCCATGACTCTGTCTTCTGGGTCACTAATTCATTCCTCTGCTTCTTCTATCCTGCTGTATTTCTCATTTTGTTTACTGAGTCCTTTATCTCTTTATCTCTCTGTTAAGGATCTCACTTGTATCTTCTACTCTTAAGTCCACCCAATATCATTATGATCATTGCTTTAAATATTTTATCAGGCATTTAACTTCTATCTGTTTATATCCCTGGCCATGGCCTTATCCTATTCTTTCATTTGGGATAAATTTCTGTCTACTTTGGTCTACACATGGTCTGCCTATCCATGTGTTTTTGTGGGTTAAGAAAGTCATCTATGTCTTCTGCTCTTTAAAGTCATGACTTTATGAATAAGAGGCCCCAAACTGCAGTGCAGTGTCTCCTGTTCACCAGAACCTGGCATTTCAGAAGAATTTCCTATGTTTGTTGCTTATGCTCTGTTGTTGTGTCTGATTCATTTTTCCTGAACTGACTCGCTGCTTATTGTGGGCTGTGCTTGCTTTCTGTGGTGTTAGTGAGACCCAGACATGCCACCTCTGAGGTAGTGTGCCTGTCGGGGACTTGGGAGCAGGGCAGCAATGTGAGCAAAATTTGCATTGGGCCACTAGTCCTATGCCAGATTCCCTGAAGTCCTTGGCAGCTTGGAGCATGAAGCTGGGTGTGGCATGACAGATGAGCATGGTGGCTGCAACTCTACACCCAGCTACTGGGCAGGGAACATGTACACCTTTAACAAAATTGGCTTTGAGCCCAGGGCTCAAGCTATCATACTTGTGGGCAAGTACTCAGGAGAATTTGTGGGCATGGCAAACTGCTGCTGGTTAGGTAGCAAGTGTCTGTGCAGTGCTACCTCCTTCAGGTGGCTCTGTGTTTATGCTGGGGGGGCAGGTGCCTGCTAGATCCCTCATATTTGGAGTGGTCCTCTATCATTCTCTCAAATCAGTATGAATAGATTTGTCTCCCATTTGTCCCCTCTGTTGTTGTATAAACTGCCATTTTTATGTTGTCTCTGCACCGACTGCTGTCTCTTTAAGGGCAGTGACCCAGCTATCACTCACCTACCTGGCTCACCCAGTCCTGAGTCAGCTGACTTTTAAAGCTTTAGTCTCTAAGTCTGGACTTATGGACATGTGTGAATGCCTTGGTGTGAGACAGTGTTTTCTGCCCTCTCTGCATGTACAGTGCCCTCCTTCCTGATGGCAGCTCCCTCTGCGCTTCTGGCCTTCCTAAACTTTCAGATGCAGGTTCTTCTCTATATATGTAGAGTTTGTTCTACAAATCTTCATATTGTAGATTTACTCTTCAGTTTATTTACTTAAATGTAGATGATATCTAGTTGCAAACATGGGTCAGTGAGAGCTCATGGTCTTCCTACTTGCTCTCTTTCCAAGCTCCTGCTTTTATTTATTTATTTTTTTGTAAAGGATCAGAGAGTAAGTATTTTAAACATTTTAGGCTATGTAGTTCAAATATACATGGTAGCATTGAAATAGTCATGGGTAATACATTAATGAATGAAAGTGACTGTTCTTTATACTATTTACAAAATCACATACATAGCTGAACTTGGCCTGTGGGTTATGCTTTGCCAACCCTACATCTAAGGAAATGATTTAATGTTTCTTTAAATTTATGCTTCTCTAAGTTGACTGCCTAAATCTTAAAGTTGATGTAATTTAGGGTGTCTAGGAAATTTGCATGAAAATATGAGTTTTTTGTAACTCTTATTAATCTTACAGATTCACACTCTCATTTATTATAGCAAGAGCTATAAAGAACACTCAGAAATAAGAATGAATATTCTTTGAAATTAAGACCTTTTAATACTCCTTAGTATGTGATCAATTTATTCTCTCTTAAAAATGAACTACTGAAGACAAATGAGAAAACAAAAAAAATAGTGTAAGTGTATGAGTATATGAGAAAGCAAGTGATAAATGGCCTATGATCACTTTTATTTTTTTTACATATATCAGGGATTTGAGTAACTTTTGACCAAAAAAGGAAATATCACAGATTCCATAGGATCCAAGAGACATCTTTGTGTTTCTTACCCATGAAGACAGGTTAATAGCCTTGTTAAAGGTAGAAAAAAAAATCCATGGAAGAGCATTGGGCTGATAAAAACTAGCTCAAACTTGGCTCTATTGACATTAGGGGTCAGGTAATTCATTATTAAGGATATTTACCTTAGCATCATAGAATATTTAGCAGCATCCCTGGTCCTTTACCCACTAGATGCCAGTAGCACCCTCTACTTATGGCAACCAAATAATTTGCATACATTGGCAACTGTCCTCTGGACAATGAAGCTGACTTAAGACTTCACTTAAATAAATAAACATTTTAAAAAATATTTTAGACCTAAGGACATACGGGTGAATAAGAAATAAAGATTGATACCTAAATATCTTACTAACATATGTATTGATTCAAAGCTCAGTTAAGATGTTTTGAATTCAATAGAGAATCAGGCTTGCTGGGAAATGTTATTAGATAGCTCTCTGATATAGAGCTGCACAGAACCCTCAAATGTGCCAGAAAGACTTAATAATCCCACTTTAATCTTCACTATCGAAACTCATGTTATTCTTTAGAAATGTAAAAACTCTTGGTGATATGATATTTAGCATATATCATAAATACCTAAACCATATTCAATAAGGTGGAAGCTATACATATATGAGATAATAAATATAATACAAATAATAAGATAAATATTGCTTTTTTGAGCAAGGCATTTGGTACATGCAAACATGACTGAAACAAATTCTGCTGTTGGCCACTTAGTAGGCATAATGCCAAGAATGAAGACACAGTCTCAAACACTTTTATTACATGGAGGTTCATCTGAAGTGTGTATTAGAGCCTTGAAATACCACAGAAATTCAAAGAGGGGAGAAAAAGTGCCATCCAAGAAAACAGAGACCTGGGTAGTTTTCACAGAAGTATCTTTCAATGGCATCAGAACCACTGACATGTTGGGGCACCTGGGTGTCTCAGTTGGTTAAGCGATCAAGTCTTGGTTTTGGCTCAGGTCATGATCTCATGGTTCGTGAGTTCAAATCCATGTCAGGCTCTACACTGCCAACACAGAACCTTCTTGGGATTCTCTCTCTCTCCCTCTCCCTCTGTCTCTCAAAATAAATAAATGAGCTTAAAAAAAACAACAGAAACCCTGACATGTTTTAAACAAGAGGCAGAAATATGCAGTTGAATCAAAAGAACCAAATAGGTTTATTATACTGAATTGTAGTTGTGTGAATAAATACAGTTCCAGTGGGCCACAGATCGGTTGAAACCAAGTGGTTGAAAGCCTCAAATATCCTGCTAAAAAACATACAATCTGTCTGCAGGAGATGGAAAGCAAAGCAGTCTCTTCACAGTGCATTTCAAATGCCACAAAAATGTTTAGCCCTAGCAAGTCCATTTTTTAGGAAATCCTAGTGGAAAGATTTAGCTAAAATAGTGATCTTAGACATACAATTTGTATTAATAAAAACCATAATAATTTACAAGCTTATCAGTAGGGATGGATTCAGGAAATTGCAATCCATTTACTTAATGGAAATATTACATTGCTAGTACAAAGACAAATTTTAAGGTAATGCTATTTAAAAAGAAATTGTAGCTCCTCTTAACTAAACAAAAAGAGGAGACTGCCTTGGAAGAGTAAAGAATACAATGGAAAATGTTTTCAAACATTGAAAGCCAGGTTAAAACAATATAAAAATGATTCTGATTTTGTATATTGTATACATTAATATGAATATTAAATATTGTACTGATAAACAACATAATGGGTAATTCTCTCTGGTTTGTGGATTATGAGTAAGCATTAATTTCATCTCTTGGTTTGGCTGCATTTTCTAAAATCTCTAAAAGAAACATAGTACTTTTATAATAAGATAAAAAGCTATTGAAATTATTTAATTTTTACTAGAAAAAAGTTTCTAATAAACTGAATAAAATAACTGATGCAAATTCTTTTGGAAGATATGTAGGGTACCAATAGGAAATGGAAGAATCAAAGACAATACTGAAATTTTAAGCCTAATACCCAGAGATGCTGGTGATTTTATTATGTGAGGCAGTGATCAAAAAAGAGAGTATTTGGAAAGGAGGAAAATAATTTATTTGGGTTTTTGTGTTGGGTTCACGGTGGAAATTTTATTTGGAAATGTCAGTAAGAAACTGGAGATACTTCTTCAGAGCTCAGTTCGGGACAAAACTTATTGGAAAGTGCTTGAGTATAACCACCTTGCAAACAAATGAGTGCACAGAGTTTGCCCAAGCTTGGAGTCAATAAACCCCACCTGATATTCTCATTCAGAATCCTTATTCCTCTGTGAACAACATTGATCTTTGATAATCCTAAATGAAATTCTTGGAAACTTGATAAATCCTGAGGACTATGTAAATAATATTTGAAAGTCCTTCCCACTGTAAGCAATATAATCAATAAACTCAGGGATGGGAGTGATGCTTTCCAATTTTAGTGATTTTAAAACCCAAATGTACTGCCCCATAGTACCTAAGTGAATCAATTAACTATACTTATAGAACACTAAAATCTAATATGACTTTGTTAGCTTATAGCTATTTATTAATCAAAACCCACAACATGTGTTACTAACACTTTGGAATCAAATATCATTAAAATTTCAGGAACTACCTTTTAAAATAAATTAATTGCTGTATATTCTCAAAAGCTTTCATTTTAAAACACCAATATGTATTTCCTTACTGCTGTTTCATATCTCAACTACTACCAAAGGCATTCTAATTCAAATAATCATAAATAACCCTATTAATCTTTGTGTAATAGATCAATAAAAGAGAAGATAAAATGAGAACCAAGGATACTAGTGTGCAAAAATGCAACTTTACATATTAACAAAGACACTACTGTCCATTTTCTAGTTACATAAATTGTGACTTAAAGTTATCAAAAGAATTCTCTTAATACTTCTTAACCAACAGTTTTTATTAATAACTGCTATCTATACTAGTTGTATTGGTGTAGCAAACGCAATAGGTTATGAGCGTTTAAGGAAGAGATATATTGTCTTTGGTTTTGTCCTTCACGGATATTTTACATATTCCTCCTCTCCTTTGTCCAGTGTCCTAATGTCATCCACAGTATTCTAGTTAGAGAATCCTCAACATCACTTTGGACTGTTTCTTCATCATCTTTGTTTTTGACTGCTAAGAAAAGTCGCTCTTTTTTCTCTTCAACTTAGTATTTATTTCTTCTCTGCTTCCTATGGGGTTTATTCTCATCTTGTAAAATTTCGGAACAGATTGTTTCAGTATCAATTCTTGAATATCTTATCTTTATTAACTTGTTGGATAGTCACCCATCCAATCTCACCCCTAGTCTTTTGTTTTTAAATGTAATTTGTTTGATGGTGATCATAAAGTTATATTTCCATCTCAGTCTTTCTTCTGAAAAATTATTCATGTAACCACTTATGTGTTGAATAGACCTCATAGGTAACATGTCTGTGTTTTGTACCATGGTCACCCATCTCCCAAAATTCTATTGTGCTGTATTTCTCATCTCAATAATTGTCAATTCCTTTCCTTGAAATGCACAGAAAAAAAATTGTGAAAGACATATTTTTCCTCTCTCCAATTGCACATCTAATTCAACAGCAATTTTTCAAAATAGTACTGTAGAAATTATCTAAAATCCAACCATTTCTCACCATCTCCACTGTAACTACTCTCATCTAAGCCATCATTATCTCTAGTTTGGATTCTTTCAGTACTCTGATAACTGGCCTGTCTGCTTCCATCATTGCAATTCTCCAGGCTATTCCCTCAGTTACCACAGAAATCTTTAATAAAAGAATATACCCAGTTTAAAATATTAACACTTTGCTCTAAATTTTCTAATGGCTTCTTATTTTTTCCATAAAAATCACTGTTCATATGTTGGACTGTCAGCTGCTACATGACCTGGTTTCCTACACTTCCCTAACTTCGTTCATCTTCTCCACCTTCTTACTCATCCTGCTCTAACCACACTGGCCTTCCTCCTGTTCCTCAGTTGTGCCACAAAAGTCTCATCTCACAGGCTTTGCCCTTGCTGTGCCCAGATGTGCTTTCTCCGGTAGCCACATGATTCCTTCCCTCACTTCTTTCTGGTCTCTAGTCAAAGTATACTCAGTGTGGAGTAGCCTACCCACTATAGAGCAGGCTTGTGCTGTTTTCCTCTTCCTAACATGTATCATGCCCTGATAGATATTCAATTGTTTGTTTAGGGCCTGTATTGTCCTAATCAGAATTTTAGCTCTACGTGTATAGTCTTTTTTCTGGTTTGTTACTACAGTATATATAACTTCTAAAACTAAGACACCTGTTTAATAAATGTTCATTCAGTGGACAAATAACTGAATATTCTCAGTATTAAATATACACGTGACATCCCCACTTTCTTACATAATATATTTGTGAAGAAAAAGGCATATGGAATAAAATGTAAAATAGCCAAAAGTCAAAAAAAATGAACAGTTTTCAATACCAAGAACCAATGCTTTATGAAATCACCAAATGTATCTGCCTGTTAGACATATACATGAAAGATATATTTCTAGCATGCATTTCATCACTGATTTTATTTTTCAACATAATGTAACCTTCAAAATGACGTTAAAGTGTTACTTTCTTGAATGCATAGTGTTCTTTATCTTTTTTCAAATACAGTATTTTCTTTTTTTTTCTTTTTTTTTTCAACGTTTTTTATTTATTTTTGGGACAGAGAGAGACAGAGCATGAACGGGGGAGGGGCAGAAAGAGAGGGAGACACAGAATCGGAAACAGGCTCCAGGCTCCGAGCCATCAGCCCAGAGCCCGACACGGGGCTCGAACTCCCAGACCGCGAGATCGTGACCTGGCTGAAGTCGGCCGCTTAACCGACTGCGCCACCCAGGCGCCCCTAAATACGGTATTTTCACTCAAGTAATTTTTGTTTCTGTATTCTGTCTTAGTAAATAAGGGAGAAATATAAAAAGATACTCAAATACATATTGAATATATCTTAATACAGTAAAAGAAAAAGATGTTGATAGCACTGGAGCAGAATTCTTTCTTGGCTAATAGGCACCATCATGATGTAATATCTTTTTATAAAGTTTATTTATTTTGAGAGAGAGAGAGAGGGAGAGAGATCGAGCTAGCATGAGCAGGGGAGGTATATAGAGAGAAGGAGCACATGTTTCAGCACAGAGCTCCACATGGGGCTCATTCCCCCGAACCGTGAGCCAAATTCAAGAGTCGGATGCTTAACCCACTGAACTACCCAGGCACCCTTCATGATATAATAACTTTTAACTTGCATCAATTGATGTACAAACCAAATATGGTTTCTAAAAGGCAGATCATGAGGATCAGGTTTGAAAGTATGGGCTGCCTAGAAGTTAAATGTGGAGTTGGTACAAAATTGTGGAAATACAGCTGACTCAGTCACCTCTAAACTCTGAATCAATGGACTAAGAATTTCCTTGGGGTGTGTAACAAAAATTCACATTCCTCCACCCCCAGATATACTGAGTTCCTTGATCCATAGTACACCACAAATCCAGGTTTTTAACAAGGGACTGGGATGTTTCTGGTATAAGGTACCTGAGACTAAGAAACATATAATATGTGAAGAAAGCATATTATGGTAATGCATACATTTTTGGTTTCTGGTTGTGTTAATACTTTACTTACATTCCATTTTTCTTGGTATTTCAAGCTTATCGACATGATTCAAAGACTTTTTGAAACTGCATCAAGGACCTCTACTTCCTCAGCTTTGCCTCCTTAATCTCCTTGAAATGAAGAGCATGAATAGTCTTTTGCCTTCATACTTATTTTTGGAGAGTGCAGATAATAGGAATTTGTCTAGCACTGGCTTTTTTAGCCTCAGGCTACTTGGTAACGACTTATAACTATTCCTTCCATTAGTGTGTCGGTTTCTCTCTATCCCAAGGAGGAGACCATTATGGGGGCTGCAGAGGATGTGTTTTCTTTGAAGCTGAAAAAGCTATAACAGATAAAATATGGGTAAAATCCTGTCTTGGCAGGATTCAGATACTATTTCAGGTTCAATGTTAAATAAAGGTTTTCTATAGCTGGAAGTTTTTATATAATTAGCTGTAGCCCAGCTTATGCTACATTATAATAAAAGTGTTATTTTGCAAGGCAGGAAAAATCAGTTGGAGTTTTTTTCTCCAGCGACCATGTACTTACATTAATACTTCACCAGATAGATTATATGCATTGTTTTCCCTGTAGTATTCTTCCACTTAAGAGTGAAGTCTTACTAAACAAGTTCATATGTTTCAGAAGTGAATAATTGAATTCAGAATACTTCTTCAAATAGAATGTTAAGTTTTGAATTAGATTAAATACAATAAAATAAATCCACAGACAAACTAATTTATTTGCTGGCCATTAATAATATTTATGAATCTTTCTTAAAAATTATGTAAGTTAATAAATGTTTTATATTATTTTCTAGGCCAAATGAGTGTAAAAATATTTGAAAATCTCAGTGATCAGATGCTATGTACTTGTGGATGTTTTTTTTTTTTTTGTATTCCTCAGTAACAGTGTGTCATAAAGCACCCTTGGAAATTTTTATCATTTAACCATAATTAACAAAATCAAAGCAAAAGCAGTTAGATGAAGACAACATACTATAAGGACAGAAAAATGAAGTTATAAATATCAGTCATCGGAAGCATGCTAGTGAGGAAATTTTATTTGTAAAGTGATAGAACCACTTTACTTGAAGTGACTTAAACACAAGGACGTTTATCTTCTTTTGTTAATTCAGAAATTCAAGTGTAGCTGGGCTATTTTCCTGTGTCTTTGCTTCACTCATAGGCACGTGATTACCACTCCCTGAAGGGATGTTAGCTGCGACAGCTCCAACCTACCTTTTACTTTTCCAGCAAAATCTGCAGAAAAGAGATTTTGCTTTACCAAAAGTTTCAGTGAAATGGTGAGCCTGACAGTGGGTGTTCCAAACTGGGTCATGAACCCATCTATGATTAGGGCAATAAGAATGTGCCATTTAGTTAAGACTGACTCATGGCCCCACGCTTGGAGCTGAAGTTAGAATCAGTGTCAGTTCTGCAAGGAACACTACACTTAGTTTGGGGATGATGGCTCCCCCACAATGTGATACATTTTTATCAGTGGTAAAATGGAAACTGGGTACGCAGGAAGCACAGACACTCATCAGAATGAAAATTGCTCCATATTTGATTTAAGATTAGAGGCAACAGGATTAATGTACTGCTTGTTTTTGATCAGTTTATAAAGTCCATGATTGCATATTTGCCCTGCATTCTTTTGCTGGATGTTTGGAACAGGCAGTCAAGGGCAGCTGTTTTTTTTTTTTTAATAGTAATATAAGCTGTGTTGAGATGAACAAGTGGGGAAAGAGTGAGAGAGAGAGAGAGAGAAACAGAGAGAGAGAGATAGAGAGACTGTTTTTGCATTCTCCTTCCATTCTGATCTTCTCTTGAACATGCAAGTTTTTTAGTATTTTTTTTTGAGACATCACTATTAACCCATACCAGTTCTCCATTCCTATTTCACAAGATATTCCCACCATTTCTAGAACTAGTGTGACTGCTTTATTTCACCCACCCTGGAAAGAAAATTAGGTGTAATTTGTTTTTACTGAAATGAAATCTCGAGTGCAAACTCTTCTCTCTGTAATTAAGAAAACTATTTTATTTTCATAGCTATTTATAATTCTCTTTTGGTATTTTCTTACCAAATCTCTATTTACATTTGAATTAACATTAGATCTTCCATAAGAGGTAACCAGTAATCTTTGGAGAATGTTTTGTATAAAAAAAGAAAAGGTAAATAAAAGCTTAGATTTGTTTAATATGCTTATTTTTGTCCAACATGGAATAACTCATTGTCTTGATCAGGTATATTGATAATGGACTTGAGACAAGTTGGGGAATTAGACTGTCATTGAATTCAGGTACAGAAAGAAATTTAATGTCAATATTTACATTTCATCCAGCATAATAAAGCTCGATAATGATGTAAATCTAACAATTACATGTGACTTTAAAATTACATGTATGAAAAATTGGCCAAGAAGATATACTAGATCACCAATCTCTTACCACAGTGACCAAAATGATTCATTTTATTGTACAATGAACATATCATTAAATATTAAAAAGAAAACTGAGAAGTCATCTGGTTTAAACCTTTTCCCTTAAAAATTTTTTTTTAGTATAGAGATTAAATGTCTTGCTTACAGATACATAAATATGGACTAACTTGAAAATAAAACAAAGACCCCTTGCTCATAGACTAGTGGTCTACCATCTATTTAAAAATGTATGGACAGGGGCTCCTGGGTGGCGCAGTCGGTTAAGCGTCCGACTTCAGCCAGGTCACGATCTCGCGGTCCGTGAGTTCGAGCCCCGCGTCAGGCTCTGGGGCTCGGAGCCTGGAGCCTGTTTCCGATTCTGTGTCTCCCTCTCTCTCTGCCCCTCCCCCATTCATGCTCTGTCTCTCTCTGTCCCAAAAATAAATTAAAAAACGTTGAAAAAAAAATTAAAAAAAAATGTATGGACACATAATGCCATAAGTCCAAATCCACTGTTAAGTCTTGTCAAGCTAATTATTTTGAAATCTGCTTCAATGAGCAATAATATGCAACCCTATAACACTAAGATTTTGATATATTTTGTGTGAATAAAAAGGACTGGGAAAGTTTTGTTTACTGTATCAGCTTTGCTATTTGTTATTTGTCATTTTACTATAATAATAATGAAAGGTCAAGTATTATGCCATTAGTTTTAATTTTAACATTGAAAGTGAAGACTGATTTCAATTTCGGAGTAATTTAAAATTAGCAAAAATTGTTCATGTCAGATAAACAGTACAAATTACCAAAAAAAATAGCTTACATGTGTATAGAAATGTATTGCCTTAAAGCTTGATAAAAACATGTTAATTGTATGCTTGGTTTTGTATGGCAAACACTACAGTAGGTAAGACAAGGGGAAAATGTGATAGTCCTTGTCCAGACTCCAAATGAGATATCATTTGAGAAGGTTACAGAGCATTGTATAATGAAGAGATAAACATATTTACTCAAACTAATGTACAAACATTTTAAGTAAGGGAAAAAAATCAGATTATCAGTTTCATTGCATTTATTTATCATCTGTTAATCAATTTGCTTTAGTTTGCTCCTCCTGCTGTATTTTCTAATCCATAAATTACAACACCATAGGTTGCAGCTTAAACACTATGAGAGAAAGCACCATATGGGAACTTCTTAACATGGTATATAAAAGATCACCATTTGGTCCCTGCCAAACTGGTATAAACTAAACTGGTATAAACTATACTTTTTTTTTCATATTATATGTTACTTACTATTATACTGAATGACTTGAAATTTCTCTGATGAGTCAAATTATTCACAGCCCTCATGAATGCCCTTGCTTCAATCATTCCTCAAAATATGTTTGTTTTTGATGACCACAGTTTTGAGGATTTTTTGTCAAGTACTTTGTATGATATGCTTCAGTGAGGGTTTGTTTGATGTTTTTGTCATAATTAAGGCTTATGTGTTTTGGAGATTTAGACTACAGAATAGTCATTTTCAGTATATATCAAGTGTACGTACTATCAACTTTTTGCTACTGATATTTATCTTGATCAACTGACTGAGGTAGTGTTTATCAGGTTTCCTCACTGAAAAGATACTCTTTTCTCCCTTTTTCCACATTGTTTTCTTTGAATACTATGTGCAGCCCACACTTAAGAGGTAGGGAGTCCTGTCCCAACACCTTGAGGGGTGGTGGAATATCTACATGAATAATGGAGTTATTCTGCATGAATTATTTGTCTCATCCTCAATTTATTATTTATTCAATCTTTTACTTTTATAAATATGGAATCCTGCACATTTATTTTATACTTTGGGCTATAGAGAAGATCAGTTTTTACCTCATTTAGACATGGTAAATACATTGAAGACTTACATAATCTTTTTTTATTTTTAAGTAATATTTATCTATAAATAGATATTATTTCCATTGAAGAAACTTTGTCTTAAAGTTAACAGTAAATCAGATAAGTCAATAACAACAAACTATACATTGAACTTCCAACCAAGAAATTTAGAATAAAAGGAAAATATCAAGAACCAGGTCACTGACCATATTCCTTTTCATAAACTTTATTTTCCAAGGGCTACAGGAAAGACTAAGAATTGTTGTGCTAGAGATAAGTTCCCTTTTTTTCTGTGCCACTCTCTC
Organism: Prionailurus viverrinus; assembly: GCF_022837055.1. Taxonomy (NCBI): domain Eukaryota; kingdom Metazoa; phylum Chordata; class Mammalia; order Carnivora; family Felidae; genus Prionailurus; species Prionailurus viverrinus. The sequence continues at coordinate 163,186,719 of NC_062561.1, forward strand.
TTCCTAATCGGAATGATATTAAGCCTGGTTAGATGAGGCTGGAAGGAAAAGAAAAGCAGTCAAATAAATGTGGAAGGCATTCTAATGCAGGGGTACTTGTTTTTCATTTTCAGTGAGACATTGAAAATGTCTGGGGACATAATCTGGGGACATTCAAATACATTTTTGAGGCTACTGATGCAGAAGGTGTCTAGACAGATGGACTGAAGAGTGAATCCTAGGTGTGGTGTAAATGGAATCAGAGATTTTCTTCATATTTTGGAGTGAAATACAGAAGTCCCAAAAGCATTGGTAGAGTGAAAGAGACCAAGGTTGAGCTTAACAGGCCATACAGTAAGAAGACCTCAATACTAGGGTCCATGGACTTCAGCACGTCATGTAAGCAAAATAACCGATAGAGATAATTAAATCAGAAAAGTTTCTGTAGATTGGTGAAGGAACCTGAATGAATAGAGGAAGGAAGGTAGAAGCTACATCACAACTCATGGCATAAAAGCTATTTAAGATCTCAGGTAGAATCTCTGGTTTAAAGAAAGAAAGATACATTGCAAAGGAGCCTACAAGACTATGTATTTATATTAAAGGTAAGTGATTATGGCTCATGAGTTCAAGCCCCATGTCGGGCTCTTTGCTGACAGCTCAGAGCCTGGAGCCTACTTCAGGTTCTGTCTCTATCTCTCTCTACCCCTGCCCCACTCATGCACTCGCTCTCGCTCTCGCTCTCGCTCTCTCGCTCTCTCTTGCTCTCTCTCTCTCAATAGAAATAATAACAAAAATTTTTAAAAAACATTAAAGATAAGTGATTTACATATAACAGACTAATATTTGATATTGAAACTGAGTCACTCTAAAATAAATAATAGTTCTACTTCATCAACAAGATTGAGAAATATGACCAACTTAAATACAAAACATCAAGTTGTTTAAATATTTCTGGTAAATTGGGATTCCCATAGTTGAAGTTAGATGACTACTTCCCAGGTGAAGGGATGAGTCAGGTGACAGATTAACCCTGAGGCTCAAAACTGCAAGGGGTTCATGGTTCTGTATAGCCAGCAGTTGATGCTTAGAAACCATCCTTATCTATTTCCTTCCATCTGTGACTTTTAAGATAATCCGTATGTGCATAAACAAAAATTCTCACTGAATTTAATTACACTAGTCTGGAATTGTTTTCGTGAGATGATCTGCCAGCATCTCACATTGCAAAAGGCTTAGGAAGAAATCACCATGACCTAGGGGAATTATGATAGATTTACATTAATTAGATTGATGAGTGTCAGTAGGTGACTTTGTCAGGAGATGGTAAGTACTGGACTAGGAGGGTGACACCAAAACTGTTTTGTGGACCATGGCAAATGAAGGTGGCAGCCCAGAAAAATTGATGATATGGCCTATTCTCTTCCTTATGTAATGCCCATCATTTTCACACAGTATTCAATAAAACATGCAAAGAAGATATATAACTAGAAGCAATAGAGACTGGGAGGTTGACCCATCTGAAAGTTAGTAATGGGGTTTTGTTTTAGAAATCTCTCTGGTGATGATCCAACTTTCCTGGTGGCAACTGGCAATAATAGACATACGATTCATATTCAAATGTGAGACAATCTGGAAGTCCTCTGAGGTATTTGACAATGAGTACCATAAGATATGACAAGACTTTTTGGTAATTTTGTAGGTTACGTGGACCTATTTTGTAATGACAGGCAAATAGGTGTGTAGATTTATATTATATAGATAATAATCTTTGAACATTTGGAACTTTAACAGAATCAGTGAGTTATAGTAACATGCCCTCACCACAAAACTCTTTATTGAACTTTTTTTTTCTGACCACCAGCCAACCTTATTATTCTGAAGGTGTTAAAGCTGTAAAGAGAGTTCAGAAAAGGACATGAATCATGAGACTCCAATAAAACACAACTTTACAAGACAACAATTTTATAAGCTAAACAGATACAAAATGTGAGATTCCAAGGTTTTTATGAAACTGTGTAGTTGGCATGCTGATAATCTTTCATTTAGGCTATGCTTCACCTATTCTGGCATCTTTTTATTCTTTATTGATATTATCAACATGGGGATTAAAACTGAGTTATTTGAACATAACAAGTATGGGTAGTGTATTCTTCTCCTAAGACGATAAAAATATTTACTATACCCCATTATGTTATTGGCATATAATAAAATAAGCAGTAATCTCAATATCTGATTCTTACTGACAAAATAGTTTTTAAAGAAATAAAATTTCCAATAGATCAATACTAATAGCTTTTCTACCACCAGATGTTTTACAAAGAGTGAGTGCTACTTGAGTCAAGTTGAAATGACATATACCTACACACAAATGCCAATGAAATTGGCAATAAATAATAGATCAATTTCTCTTGGAGATATTTACAAATTACTGGAGAAAGAGGCATTTCTATGGCTATTGGTTTCTTTTTTATTGAGATATATTGACATATTGTGTAAGTTTAGGTTCTGCAGTGTGTTGATTTGGTAGAGCCCTTGAAACATCTGACTAATGTGTTCCACAAATCAAGTACCTTTTTGTAAGTATTCTCAAGCCTTGCTTTTGAAACTGATTGACACCAGTGTGTGGTTAGATGGTTAGCTCCAGGAACAAGTGCCATTTATTCAGAGTCTAAACATGATGCCTAATGAATCAGGAATTCCAAAAAGTCAAGGGAATGGTAGTGGCTTAAAAATAAACCAAATATCCTATTTAGAACAGGATTAACATTTTGGAACTCAGCATTATTTATTGTACTTACTAGCTAATATTCCCAAATTTATGAAAATGGAAAATTTTCTGTCTCTACTGAAGTTTAAACTATAGATCTGTTAAATTAAGCATCTGCTTGTGAGATGTGTTTTTAATTGTATCAAGAAATATGCCACTCCCTCAATTTCCCCCATCTGTGTATATCCAGTATCTGAATTTTTCTATCATATATCAGTTATTTTTTTGTACTATAAAAGGGTTTTTCTATACCCTTTGGCTAAGAAGAAAAATATGCTAAAATTATTTAGTCAGGGCACCAGAGTGGTTCAGTCACTTGAGCGTCCAACTCTTGGTTTCAGTTTGGATCATGATCTCACAGTTGATAAGTTCAAGCCCCATGTTGAGCTCTGCACCAGAAGAGCGCTCTCTCTCTCTCTCTCTCTCTCGCTCTCTCTCTCTCACTCTCTCTCCTCCCCCCCCACCCTCCCACCTCCTCCCTTTCTGCCTCTCACCAATGCTCTCTATCAAGCAAATGAACTTTAAAAAACATAAAAAAAATTAATTACTCATTTAAAAATTTCAGAGACAGAACAGACTCATCAGGAAATAGTTTTTATATCAAACTCTTCAGTGTTGAAATAGGAAGCTGGGTAGAACTACAATTTTCAAATGGCAGCCACTTCTAGTCATGTTCAATTATCCAAAGTCTTCTTCATTTATGGGTGAACATATGAGACAATTCTAACAAACACTCTTTATTTTATTATTTTTTTACATTTATTTTTGAGAGACAGAGCACAAGTGGGGGAGGGGCAGAGAGAGAGGGAGACACAGAATCGGAAGCAGTCTTCAGGCTCTGAGCTGTCAGCACAGAGCCTGAGGCGGGGCTTGAACTTACAAACCATGAGATCATCACCTGAGTCAAAGTCACACATTTAACCAACTGAGGCCACCCAGTCTCCCTAACAAACACTATTTAAAGGAAAGTTTCTGGAAAAGCATTTTGTTTACTATTTTGTTTTAGGGAAAAACAGTAATAGAAAAGCAGAATTTGCTCATAATGCCTCTTTGTCTTTTCTACCTTTTTGAACGCATGTGGGAAAACTGGACTTGTGATACTCTTCTCATTGCTCCTCTGCTGAAATCCTTACTGACTTGGTGGTTTGAATTATAATTTTGGTCTCCATAACCCAAATAATGTCATAAATTCAATGCCACTGTTTTTCTGTCATCCACCATACTATGCATTTTGAAGGGTAAAAAGTTTCAGTGAGGAAAATAATGGCCATGAATATCTGGTCCACATATCTATTTGTATTTCAAAGAATGTTTGTAAGATATGTTATCCTAATAATCCTTACTTTGTAATGTGGCTTTATTATCAGAAATATTTTTATTTTTTTCTTTTTTAATTATTTTTAAGTGTTTATTTATTTTGAGAGAGAGAGCACACACGTGCACATGAGTGAGGGAGGGCCAGAAAGGGAGAGAGAGAGAGGGAGAGAGAGACTCTGAAGCAGACTCCAAAGAACTGCAAGATCATGACCTGAGCCAAAATCAAGACTTGGACACTCAATCAACTGAGCCACCCAGGCACTCCTATTATCAGAAATTTTTTCTAAAGCTAATTTTGTTGAAAGCAATGCCTGGCTAATAGTCAGGACTTCCAAACTATCACTATATATTTTTTTAACCTTAGAGTTTGATAAAAATTGAAAGGAGAGAGAAAATAGGGGAAGAAAGTTCTGCCATGTAAAACAGCAAACTGCTCAATCTAAAAGAGTTTAAGGTGGTATTTGTCCTTTCTTACTGACTACATTCTTGCATAGACCCAAGATCTAAACCAAACAGAAAACTCTATCAATTCTCTCTGAGATTTTGATAGTGATTTATGAAATCACCAGAGAATGATTTGCACTTTGATATCAATATTAAATCTTCTATCTTCATATGAAACTTCAGCTATAAGAAAACTATATATGTGTGTGTTGTACTGAAGATAAGGACCTAGGAAGATACATGACTAGGTGCATTTCATCACAGCAATGTAATTTTAATAAGCAATATGTTCTAATGAAGATACAAGTCTGGCATTGTGGCTTAGTGTATGGTGATCAGGAATAAGCTGAGATTCAAATTTCAGTACAAAAGCAAACAACTATATAACTCTAGCATGCTTATTAATCTACATTATTTGACTGTGTGGTACATACAGAAGATTAAAACAGTGGTTATGCACAACTGGCTGCCCCATTAGTTCACACGACGATTTTGTCAACACCCACAGGGCTGTGAGTGTGCATGGTGCATACACCATCTTTTTACACCTATCGTGAACTAAACTTATCTCATTCTAGAACAACTAACCAGAAAGGGGGGGGGGGGGCGAAATAGGACAGAACAAAGGAAAGGGAAGATCATTATGCATATCTTAAGAAAAAATCAGAAGTGATTTTTTTGGGGGAGGGGGTTAAGATTTGTTATCTTAGAAGAATATAAAGCAGTATCTTCTCTAAGAAATGTAAGCAAAAAGTTATAGAAAAATTCAGACTAAGATTAAAATAATGAGAGTCTGGGATGCCTGGGTGACTCAGTTGGTTGAGTGTCCGACTTTGGCTCAGGTCATGATCTCATGGCCCGGGAGTTCAAGCCCTGCATTGGGCTCTGTGCTGACAGCTCAGAGCCTGGAGCCTGCTTTGAATTCTGTGTCTCCATCTGTCTCTGCTCCAACCCACTCACATTCTGTCTCTGTTTCTCTCAAAAATAAATAAATATTAAAAAAAGAAAAGAAAAAAGAAGAGTCCAACAAGGCATTTACTGTGTGGAAAGTTGAATAAATGATTGGGAATAGCAAAGCTGCAGTTCTTCCAAAATAAAGAAGAAGACAATCATAGATGAATATAATGATAAAAATATATAGTAAACAGATTACAACAAATATAAATGGCAATCTATTCTTAAACTAAGAGAGATAATTACAATCAGAAAAAAAGAAAAAGTGAAATATTGTTATTAATTCTCATTACCCCATCCTTGTGTATTTCCAGGCCAATAACCTGGGTTCATCTCCTATAATAGAGAAATTCAGGCTTTCATAATCCATAACTATTTACAGGCCAGAACATCAAACTATAAGACATATTATCGGAAACTGCAAATTAAATTTCCATTCCTGGTGAGTGAAAGATAAAATATGTCATAGAATAAGTATTTCCTTCTTAAGACATTTTAAAATCTGCACACTGTATCTATAATATTTTTTAAGTTATGAAGTTATATGTACAATATTCATTGCACTTATATGTTATTTTGGGATGATATCTTTAATTATGGCTAACTTTATATCCATAAGATAGCAATGAATTCTAAAGTCTAGGAAACTAGAATTAGAATATATACAAAATAAGGGGTGCCTGGGTGGCTCAAATGGTTAAGTATCTGACTCTTGATTTTGTCTCATGTCATGATCATGATCTCACAGTTTGTGAGATCAAGCCTCCCATCAGGAGGCTCTAATAGCACAGAGCCTGCTTGGAATTCTCTGTCTCTCTGTCTCTCTGTCTCTCTCTCTCTCTCTCTCAAAAATAAATAAACATTATAAATAAGGAACATATACAAAATAAAAGTTATTAATAGGACCTTCTATTAAGGCCCTTAACAATCAGATTTTGAATGTTAAAAATGCTGTGATACCAATGGTAAATTCAAGATTTTAATAAAGGTTTATTTAAAAAAATGGTTCCATTATAGGATCACTTAAAGACTACCAATGTATAAAAAGTTGTTCTCGGGGAGCCTGGGTGGCTCAGTCAGTTAAGCGGCCGACTTCGGCCCAGGTCATGATCTTGCGGTCCATGAGTTCGAGCCCCACGTCAGGCTCTGTGCTGACAGGTCAGAGCCTGGAACCTGTTTCAGATTCTGTGTCTCCCTCTCTCTGACCCTCCCCCATTCATGCTCTGTCTCTCTCTGTCTCAAAAATAAATATACGTTAAAAAAAAAGTTCTCATTATAAGAAAAAATGTAGTAAACTCTTTATAATTTATAATGATCAGGAAGTTCCAGTGAACCCATATTCAAAATGAATGTTATATGATAGAATTTTTATCAGAATTAGTAAAAAGTAAATAAGGAAACATCTTATGTGCCAAGAGAACATTAAAATTACTTTGACCAAATTGAATCAGAATAATAATAATTTTTTCTTATCAAATAAAATCCCTGCTTTAAGTCATTTTAACAATATCAGACATATGGATAATTCTAAACTAACAGGTAGTAATTTTACCACTAAAAGTCTAAATGATTATTTTGGAGATTAATTTCCATTTTTTTGTGAAGCAATCTAAACACAATCTTTTATTAATATTGGTTATCATTTTGGTTATAATTTCAGGTCATAATTTATATAAAGTGAAATTCTATGAATATTTTTAAATTACACCTATAGGGCATTTTTTGTGAAGGATAATATTTTCAGTTTCTACATTGGTAAAAGTGGACACATAATGGGAACTCCCAAATAAATTGATGGAAATTAAATGAAATGATAAATATAAAACGCCTAAAACAGTGTTGTAACATGATAAGCAACATGAGCTATTGTTTTTGTAATTGAGACTAAGTTGTGAGGATTTACTTTAAAATGTATACTTGTTTTAACTGAGAACCTTAAGAGTCACTTCCTCCAAAGGCACAAGGATTCTAAGAGAAATAAAAACCATTTCTGAGAGTCTCTTAATTTTTGAGAAAGTCTCCATTACTTCTAGCTGTCCAGCAATGAAGAACTAGAATGGAATGGTTATATGAATAGTATTTTTTTTTTACATGTAGGAGAATAATTGTGTTTTTCTACTCTTGGCTAAAATGCCACAGCAGTTTTCTAGGTAAGAGATGTTAGTAGTTTGTCTTTGTCAAAAGAAAATTCCTAATCAACTTGCACATATCACAAACAACAGTGGGAAGTAAATGGGAAAATAGAGGCTGGATGTTATAGTAGCCAAATCTAGTAGAGTATGAAAGGAGAAAACATGAAGGGCTAGAGAAGAAATGTCAGCTAATACTGAGGAACTGAAATTTTTTTCATGTGTCTTGGGACACACATTACCTTTTCCCACCTCGTTGATACCATAAACTAAGTTTGATATCAATGCTTAGTGGTTATCCAAAGTGAAACATACAAAATGAAATTTGGCCATACTTTAATGTAATCCACTTTTCCTCCTCTCATTCAGATAATTCTAAGGATCTACTTTGTATTGTATTAATTGCTTAGAAAGAAAGAAACAGATTAAATAAATCAATAATAATATCAGCATGGTGGATATTTAGCAAATGTCTTAATTTGTTTATTAATTAAAATAACTTCAGTAGTCAATGGTGAAAAATAGTTTTATGTCTGAAACATCATATGCTTATATGATATAAATTTTTAAGCGAGCAGCTCTTTCGGTAGGTTTTCTAGAAAAGGACATCTAAATCTAGTGGTTTGCTAAAGTTGATTGGGTAGTTAAAGGAATGACTAGGGTTAGAAACCTTGTGATCTATTAAATAATGTGTGTGTGTGGGTGTAAGTGTGTGTGTATGATAGAGCAAAAGACTCAGAGAGATTAAATTATAAAACCTAAGGTATGAATAGGTATATAATGTTTAAATACATAGTTATAAAGGTATAGTTTCAATATTATGATTCCATTTGAGTGAAATGCTCATTGCTTCATGTGTTTCAATAATTAAATATTTATATAAAATGTCTTAAAATAACTTCCAGTCTTTTTTTTAACATTTATTTATTTTTGAGACAGAGAGAGACAGAGCATGAACGGGGGAGGGTCAGAGAGAGGGAGACCCAGAATCTGAACCAGGCTCCAGGCTCTGAGCCGTCAGCACAGAGCCCGACGCAGGGCTCGAACTTACGGGCCGCGAGGTCATGACCTGAGCCAAAGTCGGCCGCTTAACCGACTGAGCCACCCAGGTGCCCCACTTCTAGTCTTTATAAAGATAAGTTAAATGTTGATGCCCTTTCTTCTTTTACAGTCTATTGGATTGGATTAAAATCAACTCACAGCAAAACTTTCAAGTATATATGTATCTACAGAAAGGATCCTGGAGATTAATTAAAAAAAAAGTCACAAACATTGCATTTTAAGGAAATTGTGACGTCTCTTCTAATTTGTGTCATAAATATCATGGGACTCTTAAATCCTTACTTAATTAATTAGTTCCTTACTCTCAGCAAGACACACCCTCAGAATGCTCCTAAAACATTGTTCACGGGGTGTTACCAGAGAGTTTCCTTCTAATGATAGAATGCCAATTGTAGCAATTAACAAAAGGATTTCTATCAATGACATTTTGAGTATTACTATTGTGAATCTAATGAACTTAATGTGCAAGAAATAGATTGTTGAAATAATTGTTGTAAGCACAAGTCGTCCTGTAACCTCTTCTGTCATGTCTACCCTTTCTGATGCCCTGGGTTCTGTGAGCTAGGGATAAAAATGTATTTATCTCAGATGAGATCTTCTGACATTCTCTTCCCCTTGATCACAATGGACATTTGGTACCTATATTATAAGCATTAGTCTAGATGGTTTCTAATTACTTACACTCTATTTTTCTTTATATATTGTTGTGACTTACTTTGTTAATTCAGTTTCTGTGGACTAGTATATAATTTCACCTGAAGCACAAAATGAAATCCAAAGTTTTATCAAAAATAGTATCACAAAGGGGTGCCTGGGTGACTCAGTCATTTGGGCTTCCAACTCCTGGTTTAGCCTCAAGTTATGATCTCATGTTTCATAAGTTCGAGCTTCACATTGGGCTCTATGCTGACAGAGTGGAGTTTGCCTGGGATTCTCTTCTCTCCCTCTCTCTGTTCGTCCCCACTGTGCACGCTCTCTCTCTCTCAAAATAAATAAATAAACTTGAAAAAATAGTATCACAAAAATGTCTAAAGTAAAAACGAATGGCTCTCTTATATGGAAAAACAAAATCTGTTAACAAAGAAGTAAAACTATAGATTTTTTATAACCTGATAGTAATTGATCATAGTCTTAATTTATATATGTCTATTTTGTTAGAACTGGCCACTCTATGGCCATAAGCAAGTGGTATTATCATAACCTGGTAGCTTTTTGTAAGTGGTGGAATTTCAGGCTCCACCCATATCCACTAAATATATTTAAGAAACAAGATTCTGGAGTATTTTACTGCCACCCACAAGCTGTTCATGTTTCCTGAGCTCTAATTATATTCCACACCCTGTGGTAAATAATAGTGTGTTGTAAATTTTTAAATCTTTGTATGTTCTTGATGCCTTAATATCCCCCCAAAACAGGCTATGGGCAATTCTCCAGGTGACTAGCATATCAAGTGTGTTCTGACTGGTCCCTTCTGAGAGTTCCCCACTTTGTCCTTCCCTGATTGTGACCTAATGACATCTAAATGCACCAACGAAATTCCCTCATGCCTTTTACTTGAGTATTCCACCTTGACCCTTAATAAAGGCCCTTACCCTGGAGTGAGTTCTCACTCTCTCTTTTGGCTCTCACCTACTTTCTTGAGCCCACTTTTTTGGTGCTTCTCCCGTATTGTTCTTGTGTGGTATTTTGTGCCTTCGTCTTCTAAGGCCTGTGAATATAATAGATCCTTCAATTTAATGTTCTTTTCTGAGTATAATTTCCACGACCATGTTGGAATGATCCTTCAAAACTCCACAAGCAGAAACTACTCCTCCATTTACAACACAAATGGAAATATGATTATCCCTCGTCCTTGAATGCAGAGCTCATGACCTAATGGGAAAGATAGCAGGCATATAGGGTGATATTTGGTAACAAAAGGCAAAGTAAAAAGTAAAGAGAAATTATGTATGCTCCCTTCTGGTCTTGAGAAAACTGGAATGGACCTTAATAGGTGGAAAACATCTCGTCATTTGACAGGAGGAAAGTGTATTTTCATTACTCCCCAAGATGTCTACCCTCCAACAACAGGGGCATGTGAGGGCTGAGAATGTAATAAGACTTTCTTCCCCAAAAGTCCTGAATTTTATCAAAAGGGTCATTGTGGGGGGAAAAATGCACATTTGGAGTAAATGCACCCATCATGGAGAAGGATCAAGATTAATCTTTGTGAAAGGATTGATATAAGACACTCTCCATGCTTTTGTCCTGCATGATTAGGGGTTAAGAAGAACCAGTGGACCACTGCATCTCATTTTCAACTGCACTGCCTATCCCAAACAATCAGAACCTTGCTATCCCTGTGTACCTTAAATTCTCTAAGACCATGCCATTATGTTTCATTGTGTCAGTCATCACAAGAACTTCAGACTACCAGATCACTTCCAGTTGTATATATGCTCTAATGCCCATAACCCTCAGCACATTCTCAAAGACCTCTTTTTCATCTCTACCCAACACCACAAATGCTTCCCTTGTGCCCTCTGGAGGTCATGCCCCATAAACAGGTAAAATCTGCTATGTTATTCACCTTTATTTTGAGTATCCCTTCACCTTTTCACTCTAAAGTGACATTGGCTCTCCACTGTGGATAATGCTTTCCCTGCAGCCTTCTCCCAACTCTGAGGGCCCTGGGCTTAGAAGCAGATAATTTGACGTTCTGTCTCCTCCTTGTCACTTCTCAAATCTTCCACTTCCTTCCATCCAAAAATTCAAGTTTTAAAACTTATCAATGCACAGCATTACTACTTTCCCTCATTGTGTTGTCATATGTAAAAGCCCAGCCATCTCCCTCATTTCACAATAAATATACCTCCTAACTCATTTCTTATATTTCAGGATTTTTCCCACTTTACTTCTTGGTAATCAGAAAAACAAATTTAGAGAATCTTTCTAGCAGCCTGGCCTCTCAATCTTTTGAGCTCTTCTCTTTCACTGATACTTACTTCCAATTATTTGATCTCTTAACTGGCATGGTCACAAACTAGACCCTGTCATTACCAGTATCTTCAATTCCTCCATCATATCAGTGTTATAAACTTGATTTACTCATTACTTCTGATGTTTAACCTCTTTCATTACAGAACCACAAATTCTCAGTGTATCTCCTATTCATTGTTTGTATCAAGCTTCTTGAAAGTTCCTTCCTTTCTCCCTTCTCATAGTCCTTGAAACTTTCTATCTAAAATATTTACCCAGGGTGCCTTGGTGGTTCAGTTGGTTGAGCGTCTGGCTCTTGATTTCAGCTCAGGTGATGAACTCACAGTTGTGGGATCAAGCCCTTCATCCTTCTTGAGATTCTCTCTCCTTCTGACCCTGCCCCATACATGCACACACTCTCTAAAGAAAAAAATTCTATTTCCCTTATGATCTCATGTAGTCTCATGGCTTTAAATATCATCTATGTGCTGATGATATCCACGTTCATGTGTATAGTCCACTTCTCTCTCTTGAACTACAGATTTACACTACAAAGTAAATCTAAGGAGGGCAGAAATCTCTGCCTATTTCTTACTTTGGGGATATGGTAGCTCATCAATACTTACTTGTGTGTTTACTACGTACAATTACACTAGAACACAGCTACACAAGGTAATAAGAAAGTGCATGGTTCATGGCTTTGAGCCCTGTGTCTGACTCTGTGCTGAGAGTGACAGCCTGCTTGGGATTCTCTCTGTCTGCTTGCACACATGCACATGCATGCTGTCTCTCAAAATAAATCAACTTCATAAATAAATACGTTGGAAAAGAATAACTTGCATTCTCTTATGCTTATGTGAAATCTTCATGAAAACTTGGAAAATATAAGGATATTTTAACTAATGCAGTTTTACCTCAACTTAAAAATGTTTCTGTATAATGATGACCAGTCCAGTCCCAGTTTATTATGTGATAGAGATGATTGCAAGAAAATTGGCTGGAATTCACTGCAAGAATCCTATGTTGTTCTCATTGTGATTTAGGAAATCACTGAGCTTTGCATCACTTTGAATGGACTGTCATTCTTCCTTCCTAACAGTGCGTGAACAGGAATAATTATTTATGATAAGTGGGCCATTCTTTAATAAAAGATTTCTCAGATGGGGGTTAAGGTAGAGAGCTATGCTCCACTGAAGCAATCATAACTGTCCTTGGATGTCATCAACACTCAGCACAGTCTCAGTAGAAGGAGCAAAGGAATTACATTTATCAAATTTCAATTTTTTGTCTCTTTCCTGTTAAGCAAGGCAGCAAAATATTATTAACCCTCCGATATTATGTGTTAAGTAGCTTATGGTATATCTGTTGAAAGAGGAGTTTCTAGCTTTATATTCCTAAACTTATTTGCATTTATGCTCACATTGCATATACTTTGTAATTTCAAATTAATAACTTTTCAACATTTCCAGCTTTGCTTTTCTATAGAAGTATCAACTAAAGAAGTCTATGATGAACTTTCAGGCTATATACTGATCAGGTTTTATTTGCTAAAGTAAAATATTACCCAAATTTGAAAAAATATAAAAGATTTAAAAATACTAATTATGCCAATATTAGACTTTTGTAACATGTAAATTTACTTTTAAACTGAATTTCTAAAGCATTATAATTGTAAATTTACAAGATTTTCTTCATTCAGCTTCAGACATATTCAGAATTTTTTTAAAGGTTAGAACTAGATTCTTCTCATTTTCTTCTTCTCTGTTCTTTTGTAACTTTTGTGTTTGTTCATAAGACTCAGGAATGCTATATTCAAAGATTCAAATAATTATGAAGTTGAACTAATTGGCCAGTGCTAGATTCAATATTAGAACCAGAGAGACTGGGTGTAGAGTCATTTTTTGTACCATCTGATCATGCAGCCTTCTTATTTGACACCTTTAAAGGAAACTTCTGGTTAAGTTTTTAGAGGAATTAATATGCCAGACTGAGAAAGGGGGATATCTTAGAGGAATTTATCTTCATAATAGCAAGATATTTTAAATTACTACTTGGTTTACTTGAGTTTTTCATTGTTATACCATATATGGGTATTTTATTTTTTATTTCTGTATAAATTTAACATTCTAACAATTAATTTACATATTATCAATTTTAATTTTACAGTAATAGTTTATTATGACTAGGGAAACAAAGGTATATTTTGAAAAATTAATACCCCATCACACAGACTTTTATTAAAAATCTCCTGGTGTAGGGGAGACTGGGTGGTAGAGTTGGTTGAGAGCTGACTCTTGATCTTGACTCAAGTCATGAGTCACGGTTCATGGGTCCGAGCTCGCATCAGGCTCTGGGCTCTGTCACGGAGCCTGCTTGGGATTCTGTCTCTCCTTTTCTTTCTGCCCCTCACCCACTTGTGCGCTCTCTCTTTCAATCAATCAATCAATCAATCAATCAATAAACTAAAAAAATTAAAAAAAACAATCTGGTGTAATGAAGATCAACAACTTAGTGAAACCTTCAAGTCTTTCAACAGATCACAAATTATGCACAGCAAAGATAATTTTGTCATAGTTTACACATTCCTTTGGACCTGATTTTCTCAATTAGCATTATGAATGGATATTTCTTCATTTAAATAGATTCAAATAATTGTTATGTCAGGCATGTATTGCAATCTCTTCAACTATAGCCTAGACATTATAAAGTCCGATTTTTTCAAGATCTTTGCCAGGGTAGTAACTCCTGGAATAAATATTTCTATACACATATCTTTACATGTTGGTGGGACCTCTTCTAAAATAGAGATTCCCATGTACTTACCACTACTAACTGAAAGGATATATACATTTAATGTTAATATATACTTTCAGATTATTCATAATAAAAAAGTTATAGGAACATACATCTCACCAGACATATATGTAATTGTTTTCAAGGTCCTCAAAAGCATAAGATATATTTTCACTCTTATTTCATACTTACATTTTTTATGATCTGATTTTAAAAGCTTTTTTCAATCTTTACTTTTATTTTCCTTACCACAAGTAAAATACAGTATATTCCATATCCTTATAACAATGTGTATTTTCCTTTTTATGAATTTTCTAATATGCATTTTATTTTTCTGTTAAATCCTTTATTCCTTTTTTTTTTGGTTTAAGAGTTCTTTATATGTGAGGGATATGAGCTCTTTTTTGATATTTATGTTGCAAAGTTTTTGAAGTCTACTATTGATCTATTGACTTCATGATATATGGTATCTATTCAGATTCAAGAATATTATTTGGACACACTAACCTGTTTTCCAAAACACTCTTTCTAAAATAAATTAGAAAACTGAAAAAAGTATGTCAAATAAATGATTTTAGAAATTGGACACCATGAGGCCATGATCACTCAGAGAGAATAAAAATGAGGAGAGCCCTGAGAATACACAGGCTTTCTACCAGGGTTTGGGGGTAGGGGGGATGGCTTAAAGAGATCTTGGTATTCTCATCAATTGAGGAAACTTTGAGATTGAGGTGGATGGAATTTGTAGGGCTGGCAGTCAGAGGAGGAAGTTAATCTTAGAAAGATATACAGAAATTTACATAGAGGACTTTTAAATACTTGGCCCAATCCTAAAATGTGCATAAGTAGGGTTAGAATCTGTGAGGCCAGGCAAACAATGACCAGTGAGTAAAGTACTACTTAGAAAGTGATGAGCTAACCAATTCTCATAACTAATGCAGGCATTGAATATTTCCAGGCAAAGTGGAAGATTTCTGGTTGAAAATATGGGCATTCAGTAGAGACCTAAGGTGTAGAAGTAAATTAGCCTATATCCAGCCACAATATTATTCAAAATTAAAGGTGAAATGTACTTTCATGTGTATATCTTTTTATGTTTGGTTGTAGTGTCTTTATCCTTTTTCTTTAAAAGTTCATTTTATTTTATTGTTATTATTAACTTAAAAAATGTTAATGTATTTATTTTGAGAGAGAAAAAACACAAGTTGGGGAGGGGCAGAAAGAGAGGGAGAGAGAGAATCCCAAGCAGGCTCTATCCCAACCTGGGGCTTGATCTCACCACCAAAAGATTATGACCTGAGCTGATATCAAGAGTCAGTAGCTTAACTGACTGAGCCACCCAGGCACCTCTTATTTTAACTTTCAATTATTTAATCTCCCTGGATTTACATTGGGATATAACATGAGTTATTAAGATAAAAGGTTTTTTTTCTTTGCTGTTTCTCAGAGAAATAGATATGGTATCCCAGTTATTAAACTATCTTTTTCTCATTACATTGCAGAACAATCTATTTCTGTTATATCATATATGCTTGCATTATCTATTTATTGAAACTTAAATGTGTTTTACAGATTTATTTTTACTTTTCATGATGTTTGATCTTATAATTCCAAGGATCACTTTTTATTATATTAATTGCTTAGAAAGAAAGAAAGAGATTGGATAAATCAATAATAATATCAGCATGGTGGACATTTAGCAAATGTCTTTTAATGTGTTTATTAACTAAAAGAACTTCAATAGTCAATGGCTAAAAATAGTTTTATGTCTGGAACATCATGCATGGGACAATGCTTATATGATATGAATTTTAAGCAAGCAGCTCTTTCTGTAGTTTCTCTGGAATAGGACGTCTAAATCCAGTGGTTTGCTAAAGTTGATTGGCTAGGGTAGTTAAAGGAATGACTAGGGTTAGAAATTTTGTAGAAGCCATTCATTTTTAAAGATTTCATGGATAGGAGTGTCTTGGTGGCTCAGGGGGTTGACCGTTCAGCTCTTAATTTTAGTTCAAGTCATGATCCTGAGGTCATGGGATCTAGTCTTGTGTTGGGCTCCACACTCAGTGTGGAGTCTACTTAAGATTCTTTCTTTGTCCCTCTCCCCCCTCCTCTCTCTCTCTCTCTTTCTGTCTAAAACTTAAAAAAATAAGAAGTATGGGGGTTCTGGGTGGCTCAGTCAGTTGAGCTTCTGGCTCTTGATTTTGGCTCAGGTCATCATCTCAAGGTTGGTGGGATCAAGCCCCACACTGGGCTCTGCACTGACAATGTGGAGTTTGCTTCGCATTCTCTCCTTCCCTTTCTCTCTGCCCTTCCCTGCTTGCTCACTGTCTCTCTCTCTCTCTCTCTCGAAATAAATAAATTAAAAAAATAAAAGAATAAAAGTATAAAAATATAAAATAAATAAAAATAAAAATTTCATGGATATTCTTGGACATGAGTTCAAAAGAATATGACTATTTCAAAAGGGGAAAAGAATAACAACAACAAAAAAAAAACCAGGAAAATTACCTTTTAGGATTCTGGGTGCAACTGCAAATAATATATTTTGAACAACTGAAATATTTATGATCTTCCTATCGAAGAATCAGAGCACTAATTTTCATTATTTCAAGTATTACTTTATATGTACACACACACACACACACACACACACACACACATTATATGTGTTTCCTGTTTTATATACTATAGATATAAAAATTATATATACTATACATATATAATATTTCCTGATAAACTTACTATATACAATAAAAATTTTAATATATAAATTATAACAGATATCTGATGTTTTATACATATACATATGTATAGATAGATACAGATATTTCCTGTTAAATATTGTTACATATTACATATTTTTGAAATATTTATGAATGGTGCATCAGTTAACTATTGATGCTGATCAACAGAATACCTCAAAATTCAGCTGATTACAAAAAGAACAAACTTTTACCAACTCATGATTCAGAAAGCCAACAGTTAAGGTTAGGTTCAGCTTGTCCTTTTAGTATCAGTGGCTCTACCTCATATATCTGCCATCAGTGGCTGTTTGGTTTGTCCTCTCTGTTTCTGGGTGTTTACTAACAGTGAGCAGGGGTGCAATTACTCACTCTTTTAAAGGGTAGCCTGCTCTCATGAAGGAAGTTGGATTCAAAGATAAGAAATGAAAACACAAGTCTTCTCAATGCCTAGAATTAAACTGGCTAATGTCAGTTTCTCACTTTATTCACTTGGTAAAAGTAAGTTACACAGGCATGGCATTTGCAAGGAATGAGGAAAGAGTGGAGACTATGGCTGATTCTCTTCTTGGGAGAATCTGCAAAGTCACATTGCAAAACACATACATACTGCCGTTGCAGTAATCAATCTAGCACAAAAGTGATATTTGGTACTTGTGTTTTCAAATGGTTATTATAAAAACAGACACATCTCATATACTTAATTTTTGTAGATATTTTAGAATTGTATATTAGGCTTTTGAGATATTTGGGTATATCATCTAGAAATGCATATAATTTGGTCCATTATTTTACATATTACATATATCCCAGAAGTTGCAAAACATAGTGAAAAAAAAAGGCAATGATAGGTTTCCTTAACTTGTTCCTTAGGAATTCCATGAATTAAATGAGAAATATGTATTTTTTTGGTTGTACTTCCCTTCTACCTAATTTCTAGGTAACAAAAAGGATTCACCTTAATAACTAAAAGATTATAGATCACTATGTACATTATGACTACCTCAACATGCTGAAAATAGTTCTTTTTTTCTTTCAAATTATACTTCAATAGTGTACTTTATCATTTAGGTTTCCAACAAGAAACATAAAACACACTGAATAAGCCAAGAGAGTTTATTACAAAAATTTAGAGACCAACAGGAGTCATGTAGAAACCTTGAATTCGTAGTAGACAAACATTTACTACCCCAGGCTTGTGGTAGATTAGGTTTTCTTCGTATGTCCGTAGCAGTATCTGTGGTCTTATTTATACTTTCAGAATCTTGCCACCCCCCCCCCCCCCAGTTAAGAGTTAGAGCCTATTTTCCCTCTTTTCAAAGCTGGACAGACTTTGTGATACCTCAGTAGAAGAATGGGGTGGAAGTGATGCTACAAGACTTCTGAGGCACAACCCCAGTCTAGCTTTTTAGGCTAAATCTAAAAGGCAATAGGACTTCTGTCTAGTTTCTGTCTCTCTCTGTCACTGTCTCTGCATGTGTGTTTCTCTTTCACAAGCAAGATACATGTTGAATCCAGTCACCATAATATGAGGAAGTTTAGCTATTTGGAAGATTCCAATAAGGTATTCCAGTGTATAGCTGAAGTTCCAACTGATAGCCAGCTTTAAATACCAGTCATAAGACTTGTTCTAGTCTGCAGAAAATTCCAGTCCATGGTCATTTCATCTTTTAATTTTCATCAGAGGTCTCAAACATTGTGAAACAGAGACAACCTGACCCTGCTCTGCTTTGTCTAGATTGCTGACCCATAGAATCTGTGAATATAATAAATGGTTATTTTACCCCACTGAGTTTGGAGGTAATCCAAAATGCAACTAAATAAGACCAAGAGACAAAGGGAAAGACAGATACTAGAACCAGAGAAAGGAGAGAGAATTAGATAGGGTCTTCCATATTGAAAAAAAATCAGTAAACTTTGTTGGAAGGTAATAGGCAGCTCCAGGGAAACATGCTGGGAGTCAAAGGAACAAACAGCCTGACCTCATTCTTCACTATCTCTTCTTCCAGTTTCTTATGGGGCTCAATATTTTTTGAGCTCAGCCTGAAGACAAAGGCCCTATTGATGTGATTTATATATCTCAGTTTCCTGGGCTGACGATGGAATAGAAAAGTGTGCAGTGTATATCATGAAGGCACAAATGAATGATTTCATGTATCACACACAACTTTCCAAATGACTTTCCTTGAAGCAAAACAGTCTAAAAGCAGGCATAACAAGAGAGACAAATACTATTTATTGTGAATGGAAAACTTCTCTACTGCATTGATATTTATGCTGGTATTCTGAGATCAGGGAATAAAGGATAAACTAAATGTATTCTCTGAGTTCTTGGGAATAAGAAGCCCCTTACTAGAAAAACCACTGAAACAATTTAGGGTGATCAAATACCAAAAATTAGCCTCTTTTCTACTTCAGTTTGTTTTTACTAGGAATTTATGAAGAAATTAAAAAAGACAATTAGAATTTATATTGCTCTATTAATATGGGGAGCAGTGTAAACTAGCAAATATGGTTAGGAATCAGAGGTATTAATATTAGTATGGCCAGCATCATGCTATTTTATGGGCTACATAAAACTATTTTATTGGAAATATTTTTCAATGCTGTTATATGCATTGAAAGTTATGCAATAATTCAGTAATAGCTCCTAGGAAGAAGCATGTATTCTATAGCTATCGGCCCACCTTTTGTGTCCTTTTGTTCTCCCCACGGTTTATAATAGTATGAAGATCATCTTACACAAATGTTTGCAATGTCAATAATTCAATATTCTATGTTGACTGGTTGAATGGCAAAGAACCAATGTATGCCATCTGTTCTGATTGGTTCAAAGTAGAAGAAGATAGTAATTATTATCCATTTAAATAAATAATAACTACTATCTTCTTGACATAGCTGGGATTGCCTTTGTATTGTCTTTTATTTCTATTTTTCCTCCTCCAACCCCACACAAACATTATACACATAAACACATAGAAATGGCAATGACTATTAATTTCAAATCCCATCATAAGACTATTTAGCAATATCCTTAAGTAATTCATTATAAGTATGTTATTTTTAAGCCAGAAATGTACATATGAAAAGCAAAAGTTTCCTTTTCTTATTATATGTGTCTAGTTTCTAGTCCCAAAGATATCTGGTGTTTGTTTGTTTATTTATGCAAAACCTGATACATCTATCTATGTATCTATCCATCATCTTATTTTCTTATTTATATAAGAAATATAATATTTTAGCTATTCTACTGAAATTTATTTTTATACCTTAGTAATATTTCTGAAATATATTTTTGTTTTTATTAGCCAATGTATTTTAACTACTTTTTTAGAATAACTATGTAGTATCTATTTTATGGATGTGTCACAATGTAAACCAGTAACTCTTTGCTCAATTGGACCTTAATTAGAAATGATCTTTATATAAATATATCTATTATCAAAATGTAGAATGCAGGCTCATATAACTGATATTTAACAACAAAAATACAGAACTAAAACAATGTCCTAGTAGAGTTACAAGCCTACAAGTTCTATCTCTAATACAAAGAATATTAAGTCATATTTTATTATCAGGGATATATCTTATGAATATAATACAATATTCACACGTGATGACTTGACCAAAATTGCCCATATCCAACTTGCCTCATAAACAGTTTTTTTTCTGAATTTCCTGAATTAAAAATGTCATAGTTTAATAAATAACCTCATATAATATTAGTAAATAAAGTCAAGCAATATATAATAAACATAATGCCATGAGCAAGTAGTTTATTTTAGGAATAAAAAATAGGTTTTACCTAGGAAAATTAACTGCAGTTTACCACATAAAGGAGTTCAAGGAGAAAACAATTATCATTTCATTAAATACAGAAAAAATGTTTTGACAAAATAAAAACTATAATAAAAATAAGACAAATTCTGAGTATCTAATAGTGAAAGATCAAGTACTTACATCTTGAACAATGTGGTGGTGATGTGTGCTGACAGACCTGCACAGTCAAAAATCCATGTATAACTTTCACTTCCCCAAAACTTAATTACTAATAGCCTTCTGTTGACTGGAGGCCTTTCCGATAGGATAAATAATTAACACATATTTTGTATATGTATATTGTATATTGTAGTCATATAAAATGTAAGCTAGAGAAAAGAAAATGTTATTAAGAAAACTATAAGGAAGAGAAAATACATTTACAATACTGTACTGTATTTAACAAAAAACATCTGCATGTAAGTGGACCTGCCCAGTTCAAGCCTGTGTTGTTCAAGGGTAAACTGTACTATGAGGAATTAAGACAATGTCTCCTCTTATCACTTCTACTTATCATTGTATTGGGAATGGTAGCCATTGCAATAAGACATTAGAAAGGAATAACAGGCATTAAGATTGGGAAGGAAGAAGAAAAACTGACTTTATTTACAGAGGCTATGTTTTTGATAATAGATGATCATGAAGAACTTACCAAAATATCTATTAGAGCTGGTAAGTGAACTTAGCAATGTTACAGAATGCCAGAATATCAAGAGTATTCAAAGATTAATTGTCTATCTATATGTTGGCAATGAAAAATTAAAAAATGAAATAAAAATACCATTTATGATAGTCTCCAAAATACTAAATATTTAGAAACTTTAAGGAAGGAGTTTTTTAAATCTAAGTTGGGAAAATAAGGAATATATATGGAGGGGGCTGGGACTATGAAATGAACTTTAAAGAATGATAGAGTAGATACTATAAGAGGAGAATACGGAATAAGCAAAGAAATTGACATTGGAAAGCATGGGGTATATTCAAAAGCATGTACATAATCACAAAGACATATGCAGAAAAATCAATTTGGTAATTGTCTTTAAAACTATTATGATTCTAGAAGAAAACTTAGAATATCTTTGCAATTGTAGGGAAGATGAATATTTCTTAGAAATCAGAAAGGAAGAGCCATAAAACAAAAGAAAATTTGATGCAATGTACATCAATATAATGACATTTTCAACTCATCAGAAGATGTGATTGGAAACAAAAATAGACTGGGAGAAAAAAATCTGTAACACATATATATGTGACAAAATACTTGTATCCATATAAAAATGTATTACAAATCCATATAAAAGAGAAAAACAACTCAATAGAAGGATGGAAAAACTATTTGAACCAACACTTGAGACAGAAAATATATTAGGGTCTAATAAGTATATGAAAAAGTGCTTCATGTCAATTACCTGTAAAATGAAAATTATATCCACCATGAAATACAAATAAATATAAAAAGAAAGTGAAACTATTAAAGTTGGAGAGAATATGGAACTACCAAATCTCTCTTGTGTTATTGGGAGAAATAGAAATGTGGTTTAATGCCTTTGGAAAACTGGTATTTTCTTTAATTAAACATAACACTCTGTAATCCAGCAGTTCTGCTCTGAGGATTTTTATTTAAAATAAATAAAAATGTATGGAATCAAGAACCTTGAGAATAATATTCATAGTAGCTTTATTCATAGTAACAAAACAAAAAACTGAAAATAATCCCAATATTCACCAACAGGAGAATGGATTAACACACTGTGTTATAATTACTCCCAGTGATTTAAAAAAGGGACAAATTACTGATATGTACAATGACAAGAGGAATAGTCAAAAATATTTTGAATGAAAGGAGCCAGTCAGCCAAATGGATATACTAAACTGTATGATTTCATTAATATAGAATCCAAGATTATGCAAAACTAATCTCTGTTAATAAAGATCAGATCAGTTGTTGGTCTGGTTGGGGGAAAGGGCATGAGAGAATGTTCTGGTATGATGGAAACATTCTTTGTCTTAATATGAATTTGCCAAAACTTGATTGAAAGTTACCCATAAGAGCTGAGAATTTCACTAAACATAAAATATATTCCCACCAAAGAAAAATTAAGAGAGAAAAAAATGCAACATGATTAAAAATATAAAGAAAATAAGTACTTAAAACTCCACTTAAACAGAGCTTTAACATCATTTGACAAATACTTTTATTTAAACATTTTTTAAACATCTATACCAAATTCTTTCTTAACCTAAGCTAAATCATTGGGATAACTATACTTGGTAGAGGCAGTAAGGTCATGGGGATTTTTTTTTTTTTGGTTAAATGAATGTGCTTTGATTTATTACTTTGTGTGTGTGTGTGTGTGTGTGTGTGTGTGTGTGTGTGTGTGTGTGTGTTGGGGTGGGGTTTGAGTACTTAAGTAGGCTTCACACCCTGCACTGAGCCCAACACGGGGCTTGAATTCATGACCCTGAGATCAAGACCTGAGCTGAGTTAAGGAGTACGACTAAGCGACCCAGGAGCCCTTGATTTATTACTTAAAAAAAAAAATCACTTTTAAAAAAGCAACTCTATACTGCATTACCATTAGTAAAAACACTTTAGTAAAGTGGTAGTTTTACATAAAAATTTATGTACAGATGGTGGCTAACTCTGACTTTGAATCAAACCAGTATGAACAGTCTGTAAGTAAAGAAATATGATTCAAATGGCCTTGCTCTCTCACTGTAGATCTCACCACTGTGACTGGTCAGTGGCCTGCCTCAGTTTATTTTGTTGCCATCAGTAAATGTGCTTTGTCTGTCAGTCACTGCTTTTAAAGTGATTTGAAATTTCCATGGAAAGCTAAGTTTCTGCCCCTGCTACCCTCAGCAGATACAGCAACTAGCCAATGCAGAAATTCTAAGGCTGTAAGAAGTATAGAGCAACCTAGACATTGACATACTTTCCACTTTTCTCTGATTTAGTTAACAGATTCTTTGCTTTCTAATGTAATATATTCCAGGTCTTTTTTTAAAAAATCAGAAATTAAAAGAGGCTTTGGTTTATTTAGATGAAGCTCTAAGTTTGTCTTTTGTTCATCACTAGTGATAGGAGCTGTGTCTCAGAAGAAGCTAGGCTCCAGGCAGGATGGCTAGACATTTTGTCAGAGTAGGGACTATAATGTTGCAAAGCCTCCCCTGGTGTGTAGCTAAGCTTTTAATGTCTAAACCGAAAACACTAAACCTCAGGGATTCTGGCTAACTCTTATTCCAGGTGACTTTCTCAGTTTCATCTTTGAGATTGATTTCTACCCTGAAGCTTAAAATATGGGTCAGAAAAATAAGGATTCCACAGAAATATTTCACAAGATAAAATTAGCTTCTCTTTGTCACTTGGGAGGTGAGAAATAAGATATTGCATGGACAACACAGAGGCTATGCCTATACTCGCCCATCTTAAACTATAGGAGACACTGAAATTCTTCTCATGCTCCTTTTCTTTATACAATCTAATGACTTATGGCAGTATGTTGTTGGTTTATTTTATGTATAATATAATGCTTAATTTGAACATTCCCTAAATTAGTTCTCTTCTGAACAGTAAAAATGCAGATTCTACATATAACAAAGATCCTTTGGGGAGCTATGACATGCACGGAACAAATATTTGCATCACAAAACCTCAGATGCCAATGCTGGCTTTACCAGTTCAGAGCTTCGTGATGTCAGTTTACTATTTTGAGGTTTCTCATTAAGTAATTTATCGGGTAATAATAATAAATAGGAATGAAGTACCTGTTGTATAAAGTACTTGCTTTAAAGTTATGCATGTATAAATGATAATTACTTTGCTCTCACTATATTCTCATATTCTGTGGCTTCTAGGCAGGAGACTGGTACTGGAAAATACCTCCTTCTTATGAGTATAGGAACTTGATTTCATAATAATCATTTTTTAGGTTTTTTTTTCATTTCTCCTCTTGTACTTCCATTTTGAGGACTGAAAGAGAGCTTTAATAAAAAGGAGAAATATCACTATGCAGAATTTGTTTTAAAAGTTAAATTATAATTCAGATTGTCAGGTGTCTACCTATGATAATGCATCCACAGCAAAAAATATATTTTAGTTTTATGTTTCCTGCATCTATTTACCCCTGGTAAGGAAACAGTATAGCCTAAAGCTATCCAAGCCAGGTGCACCCAAATTCACATGTAGGAAATCAATTACATATTATAACTCCTTCACCTTCTGTTCATCTTTTCTGTTACACTATAGTCATATGCTACACCCATCAATTTGGGCACAGACATGTCACTCCTTTGTTTTCCAAAAATGGCATTGACATTCTTTCTTCACTTGACTTGAAAGTTTGTCTCCACCAGCCTGCTTCCCTAAGGCATGGCCTAGGCTTTACCCTTCAAGGTAACATTATCTATATCCCTGTTCAGAATGGCTACAGCCTTTAGACAGAAGCTACAGACTCCCATGAAGTACTGAGTAATGGTTCTAGTGCCTAATCTAATACTGGACTAGGTGATTAGGTTGTCTGACTGCCAATACATTTGTTAAAATAAAGAAAAAAAAGCAGCACATTAACAAAGCAAAGAGATTTGAAGTAGGAGACCTTGATAAAGGTTTTATTTCTCTCCTTGCTTTTAACAAATTAATTATTTTTCCCAGATCTCAATTTTTTCATATATGTCTTAGAGATAATAATAATAATAATAATAATAATAATAATAAACAATAATAATACCTTTTTCGTGAAGTTATGCTCAGAGTCATCAAATATTATGCCCCCTCCTCTGGGTGTATGGAATCCAAGAATTTTATAAGAAACATACCTCAAATTTCTCAGCAGTCAATAATCAGTAATATTATAGAATTTCTAGAGATAACATGAATTTTACATATCATTAACTAGGCATTCATATGATTAGAAGAGCCCCAATATTATAGTAGTTAAGAGCCATGCTTTTGGAGCCAAAGTGGTAAATTTATAACCAGGTTCTCTCTTTGGAAAAAATATATAAAAAATATATAACTTCTCTGTGCCTTGGTTCCTTCATTTATAAATTTGAGCCAAAAAATTGTTTTGGTAAGTGAGTTAAAAATGTAAAATATTATGAATAGTATCTGAGGCATACTAAGAGGTCAATACATTTAGTTATCAGCTACTCGCCCAGCTGATAGGAGTGCTATTCGACAAACATCAATTGTCAACTCTTTCAGGAACGGGCTCAGTTGCAGAGAACCACCTCAATGTATTCAGTACACATATGAATGGATGATGATATTGTGTGCAACCCAGGAGCATCAGGAGACACTGGCCCACCAAACTGCCAACAGGTAGGAAGTCAATCTCTGCAAGCGTGTCAATATCAACTTCAGGGGATTTCATTACATCTCTGCCAATCCTAAGATCTTAACATAAACCTAAAATTGAGAGACAATATCAGCAGAACAGCTTACTGCATATCATTCTTTCAACAAAAATTTATTAAGAATCAGTAAAATATTTCAGCCTTTGATTGGGTGATTGGATATAGGATGGCATGGATAGAATGGGATGGGATGGGATGGGATAGAATAGGACTATTCTCTGACATTATGTGTATCTGTTAATTCCCCACCATATAAAATGTCATGATCATCTCTCTTAAGAATCTCTTCCATGAATTGTCTCCTCATCTGCAGTTTCAACTGGGCTCTCACCACAAATCACACCAACTTTGCTCTAGAACAAGTGGTCATCAAATTAGAGTAGAATTACTCAGAGTATACAATAAATCATCAAGAAGTATGTGATAAGGTACATAAATGTACCTTGGATTTGAGGGAATCCAATTCCAGGTTCCCAATTTTAATATGAAATTTGGGACAAAACTGAAGCTCTTAATAAGCCATTCACAGCTATTTTTATACTTCTTTACAAAATCATAATGTACCTCTCAGCTGTTCCTAATATTATCATTTTCTCGGAGGTAAAATGTCTGGAGTTCTAAGGGCAATGGATGTTGCTATAAAGAAAGTAAATGAGTCTAATCAGTGAGTACAAATCCTTTTGCAAGTAGGGATTTCTGTTTTCTTACTTTCAACAAAACTAAGGGAGGATCTAAATGAGTTGTGAGCTGATAACAATAATTTGATGATGACTAAGACATTCCTTTTGGTTTTGTAACTCAGACGTAAAATATGAAGTAATGTTAAAATCCAATCTGCTTTATCTGAATCCAGTTTTTAATGTGAGCTAATTTCTGCAGCAATTACATTCAAGGCTGATGAAAGTGTTGTATAGGTCTAGCAATAATTAAAATTAACCTATAGATATCTGGGTAATTGAAAAAATAAAGTTTCTCCTGTCTCTTAAAGTGGTACATCCTCAGTAAAATTTTTCACTTTAATTTTATGTTTTAAATTATTTGGGGGCACCTGAGTGGCTTAGTCGGTTAAGTGTCTGACTCTTGATCAGCTCAGGTCATGATCTCACAGTTCATGAGTTCAAGCCCCGTGTCAGGCCTGTGCTGATAGCACAGAGCCTGCTTGGGATTCTCTTTCTCTTCTTTCTCTGCCTCTCTCTTTCTCTCTCTCTCTTTCAAAAATAAGTAAATAATTTTTTAAAAGAAAAATTATTTTTAAGAATTTGTATGTCTATGTCATTTGGATCAATTGTGTATTAATTTTAGTTTTATTAACTTATTCTAAAATAAGTTTAACAGTGTATGATCTTATTAAATAATAATGAAGAAATTTAATTGCAATTTATATGTATATTTTTATGGGGAATTATGATAGGGCTCCAAATCTTAGACTTTTAATTATATCATTCTAATATTAGAATAAAATTTCTGCATAGGAATTAGAATGAAAATAATCCAAATATAAAGAGGAATAAAAAATAATATCTAATTTTTAAGAGCTTATGCCTATATTGTTTAAAGGGAGGTGATGAGACAGAGTAGATTTTTCAAAGAATTTTTAGGGGATACACAAGCAGAATTTTGAAGAATTCACACATCAAAATATGTATTTTCCTGTTTTCCTGTGGCTGTTAAGCCCTAATTCCCTTATCTTAAACTAATATTAACTATAATATCAGTGGTAAAAAAAAAATTCCCTTGTCCTATAGGACTTTACTTGTAAACAGTGATAAAAAATAATCAAATACCTGCATAAAATACAACATTGTCAAATAGAAATAAATTGCATGTGCTACACATGTATACAAATCAGCAAAACTAAAAGTTAGAAAACTGGAGTAAAACCTCCTTGATCTATTACTAGTCACTTAATTTTCCAACTCCCAAATTTAACCCATTTGTAAACATTATTTTAGCAAAATACTCAGCTTTTTGTTAAATCACTGTTGACAATTATTTTAGTAGGTGCTTACTAGATATCACATCCAAAGCAGCTTATTAAACTTTTTTAAAAAAATTAAATACTTTTTTTATTTGTGTACAGTTGATACACAGTGTTGCATTTGTTTCATGTGTTTAACTTAGTGATCTGACAAGTTTATACATTATACTATGTTCACCATCAATATAGATGCCATATGTTCTGTTACACTGCTATTACAGTATCATTGACTGTATACCTTATGCTGTGCCTTTTTTACCCATGATTTATTCATTCCATACTGGAAGCCTCTAACTCTCACTCCCCTTTGCCCATTTTGGCCACCCCTACCCTCTTCCCCTCTGGCAACCATCAGTTTGTTTTCTGGGTTTATAGCTCTGATTCTGCTTTATATTTGTTTATTCATTTGTTGTTTTTTATAGATTAGACTTATGAGTGGAATCATATGGTATTTGTGTTTTTTAATCTTAATTATTTCACTTAGAAAAATACCCTCTATGTCCATCCATTTGTCTCAGATGGCATGATCTCTTTCTTTTTTATAGCTCTGTACTATTATATTATCCATTTGTTTATTGATGGACACTTAGGTTGCTTCCATACCTTGGCTGTTGTAAATAATGCTGAAATAAACATATGGGTGCATAAATCCTTTAAAAGAAGTGTTTTCATTTTTTTGGGGGGGGGTAAATACCCAGTAGTGGAATTATTGGATCATACGTATTTCTATTTTTAATTTTATAAGGAACCTCCATACTGTTTTCTACAATGACTGTACCAATTTATATTATTGCTTACAGTGTATGAGGGTTCCTTTTTCTCTACATCCTAATAAATACTTATTATTTCTTGTCATTTTGATTTTAGCCATGCTTGCAGGTGTGAGGTGATATCTTATTGTGGTTTGACTTGCATTTCCCTGCAAATGAGTGATGTTTAGCTTCTTTTCATGTGTCTATTGGCTATCTGGATATCTTATTTGGAAAAATATCTATTCAGGTCCTCTGCCCAATTTTTAATTGGATTGTTTGTTTTTTTGGTGTTGAATTGCATGAGTTCTTTATATATTTTGGATATTAACCCCTTACCAGATAAGTAATTTGCAAATACCTTCTCCCATTCAGTAGGTTGTCTTTTTGTCTTGTTGTTTATTTTGTCATGAAATAGCTTTTTATTTTGATATCATCTCAATTGTTTATTTTCCTTTTGTTTCCCTCACCTTTGGAGACATCTAGAAAAATGTTTATATGGCCAATGTCAGAGAAACTACTGCCTGTGTTCTCTTCCAGGACTTTCATGGTTTCAGGTCTCACATTTAGGTCTTTAATTAATTTTGAGTTTATTTTTGTGTATAGTGTTAGAAAGTGGTCCAGTTTTGTTCTTTTACATAGTGGTAAACTACATTTTCCAAGCATAATTTATTGAAGAGATGTATTTTGCCCAGTGTATATTCTTGCTTCCTTTGTCATATATTAATTCACCATATAATTATTGTGGGTTTATTTCTCTGGTCTTTATTGTGCTTCATTGATCTCTGTGTCTGTTTTTGTGCCTGAAGCAGCTTTTAATATTTAAATACAGTCTTCTTTTGTCCCTGAAACAGAGGTAATTATCATAGGTATATGTGTAAGAAAGCATGGAGAATATTTGCCAACAATTAAGAGGGCAAAAGTCACATTTGCCTAGAA
This sequence comes from Prionailurus viverrinus, assembly GCF_022837055.1. Taxonomy (NCBI): domain Eukaryota; kingdom Metazoa; phylum Chordata; class Mammalia; order Carnivora; family Felidae; genus Prionailurus; species Prionailurus viverrinus. Next base: position 163,216,709 of record NC_062561.1, read on the forward strand.
TTAACAGTTAAGAGAGGCATAAAACAAGTTTCCTGAAATTAACATGTTTTTCATCAATTGTTATTAGGAACATATATGATGACATTTTAAAAAGAAAATGTTAGGGGCGCCTGGGTGGCTCAGTAGGTTGAGCATCCGACTTCAGCTCAGGTCATGATCTCACGGCTCGTGGGTTTGAGCCCCGTGTCGGGCTCTGTGCTGACAGCTCAGAGCCTGGAGCCTGGTTCAGATTCTGTGTCTCCCTCTCTCTCTCTGACCCTCCCCTGTTAATGATCTGTCTCTCTCTGTCTCAAAAGTAAATAAATGTTAAAAAAAAATAGATAAATAAAAAGAAAATGTTATTTATTTTCTCATTTTTAATAAAATAATATTTTCAGAAAAATAATGTAAATGTTATCTACTATTGAAACATAATATTTGAAATAAATCTATGGTTAGTTACCTTTATATAGTTATATAATCATAATTATCTTTTAAAAAAATCCATTTGTGTTGGGAACTAGACCACCTAAGATCATTTACTTAAAAAAAAAACCTTTACAGATAAAACTGTAAATAATTACATAACTTCATTTTTTACTTCTGTAAATGCATTCAGATTAATTTATTTAGGGCAATGGCCAACACGAGCAAACTGCTTGCTTATCAAACAACTGTTTACCTTGCAAGGTTCACTACAAGAACTGCACTTGCTATGACTACCAATACTTAACTATTATTTCACAAACTTTACACAATCCCAGTCAATTTAATGCTTGGGAAGATGGACCTCAAATCACTAAATCCCAGGCCCCAACCCTATGAAATTCTCCTCCCATTTCTGTCTTCTGAGATAATACTGACTGTCAACATGGCGCTCTCTTACTGCAGTGAGTCTTAACAAATGATAAATTTTATATGTAAGATGTTATTCACAGGGTAATGATATGCAGGAATCTCATCAATGTATAATTTCATATCATATTTTCCTTTGGTTTCTGCCAATGATTTTCTGATTACTTAATATTTATGAGCAGACAACTGAGATCAATTAGCAATATAGGAAATTTAATTATTTACATATAACTTTTTAAATTAAAAAATTTTATCTATTAAAATCAATCTGTCAAACATCATAATTAATCATTCTTATTATAATGCCATGACAAATTAGCATACTCAGTACTTTCCCCAAATGAAAATAAGTATTTTTCCCCTTTATTACAGAGTCATTCTTAAGTTCTAGTTTTTCTATTCTTATATTATCAGTCATTTAGCCTCTAAATCTACAACATCAAGACACAGCTGAATATCACAAATACTCTACAGAAGATTTTACCTCCAGAGCTACATCACTGTAACTTCTGAAAACTTGGCAACTCTCTGTTGTGTTTCACTGCCTTCTCCCCAACATGGATCCCATGTGATGCGTAGATATCCCTTTTTCTTCAGTACCTGATGTAAACACTTTTTTAAAAAAATTTGACCAAGACGTAGGACAACTGAAAAGCATTACTGTAGTTTGCTAGTAGATGACACAGCTAGGACATTCAGCTCTGAGCCTCAAGTCCCTGGGTCTTAGCAACTAATTTGTTAAAATGTCAAGCACATTTTCTGTAACTTTTCAATGTTGTATGTTGATATTTGTGCGTTTGAAGACAAAACGTTATTCCAGACTGTATAGACTATTTAACAGTCAAGGGATACAGATACAATTTCATAGTAATGGGTACAAATTTGTGGTTTGTCCTAGGAGAGATTAATAGAAGTTAGAGTAGTTAGGTTATTTACAGTTTGTTTCCAAGAGTCCAATGTTACTGCTATAGAAACCTCAGAGTCCTTCTTTAACTTTATATTTGGAGCTTTCTATTCCCATATAGTAGTAAGACAGACCAAATTATCATGAGAATGAAAGGCTCTATGCTTGCTCCTAAGAAAAAGAAAAAAAAAAGGCTCCATAAACTAACAATAGGATTTGAAGCAGAGAAAAAACCTATGGAAAGTATAATTTATAATTACATTTATATTATTTAAAGGTTATGCCAAAATCTCTATCTTGTCTTTGATCATTGATGTGTACCAGTTTATATAAAAAGGAAAAAAATGTATACATTAAGGCAAATTTTTGGCATATATTTTTAAATTTCTATGTTAAGCTAACTTGGTTGTATATTTAAAATGTTTTTCTGCATCAGATTGCTGATATAGTATAAATCAAAGAAAGGATAGTCTGAATCAAGAGTTCTGAAGGAAGCTAGCCATGATATTCCACTTCAGGTACTGAGAAATGTCAAATACTCTCTGGATACTTTAATGGCACTGGCATTTATCCTGTGATAGTCAAAGAAAAAAAGACTAAACTTTCTCACAGTGTTATTTCTACCAATGCTTCTCCAATACGAGGAACAAGCCAATAGTTTGCACCAACCCCACATTGAGCAAACCCAAAAGCCTTTCTTCTGTGTGTATGTTTTTGTGTGTACACGTGTGTGCGTGTGACTGATTCAGAATCTTCCAAATAAAGCATCATGACTTGACTTATTTTTGTGCCAGAGTAGACAACATTTACTAACACTGAAACTTTCCCATAATTTTAGATAATAATTTTACAAGTTGGTTGATCAGAATAAGGTAACATATAAAGTTTGTAGCATGTTACTTCAAATTGTCACTTTTAAACAAATATCTGAATCATTCGAAGATATAAGTTCCAGATATTATGGATTGGAAACATTGAATTATTTTTCTATATTTGAATTGTTCTAAAACCTGTTTCTTGGAATATGTGTGTGTGTGTGTGTGTGTGTGTGTGTGTGTGTGTGTGTGAGTGTGTGTGTGTGTGTGTGTGTGTGTGTGTGTGTGTGTGTAGATGTCTTTCCTAATGTATTGCACATGTCACTATAAACATTCTTAATAAAGCTCAAAGCATACTGCAGAAAAATGGCAAGAACTATGGTGAGGTTAAATGTTATCCATGCTGCCTGAGATTTTCTAGTTGGAATCACCTCTGAAATTCCCCAACTTTTAAGACGGTGGCCCTAGCATAGTAGCATCTGTTCACATACACTTGCTTAATATTGTTCTTGCATTTGTTATGTTCCATAGATGAACTGAAAAGATGGGGAAAATATTTTCTGCAATGTGAATTCTTTAAACTGAATAATCTAGAAAGAGAAAGAGAAACAAAATTAACGTATGTTTAGAAAATCTAAATTGGCCAGCATGGCATGGTGGTACAGTGGGTACTAATCACCCCTATTACTATTCATTCCTAAATTTGGCAACTTTGCTGACTTGACTAGTTTATGACAAATCCAGTAATGATGAAATTTTTTTCATCTCTCTCATGTGATGATGATGATAATTATATATAATAATAATAACAACAACAATAATAATGATAGCATCATTTTAAAGCTAACCTCGCTAATATCTTTCTACAATAATTATTATATATTCTTTTTCCCCTTACTGATCCAACTTCGGATGGTGTTAATAGGAGGAAACAGTAAACATGATTTTATGTAATTACAAAATGACACTAATGGTTTTGACTAGAACTAGGTCTTAAACATGCTCACATATTCTCTGTATGTCATACTGGACTGTATTCCTTGGAAGAAAAGAATCTATTTCAGGTTTCTGATGAGGCTGTCAACCTCAAGCACATGATTCTTGTTCTTTATCTAAAATTAATAATGTAACTTTGTATAATTATATTTTGAAATGAATCCATCTCCTAGCTGTCCATGTTATATGCAGATATATCCAAGAATTATGTGTATGTGTGTGTGTGTGAGTATGTAATTTTAGAGTCACTCGGAAAGTGCAAAAATCTATTATATGAAAATATCCTGCATTGCATTTGTAAAATGTAGGCTCAAAATTAATCATCCATTCTAAATTTAGCAAAATTACCAGAAATACAAATAGAAATATTAGATACCTGTTGTATATATGTAGACATAAATCCAGACTTAAATATCAGATTGTTTTTTAGCAGATGTTGATTAAAACAAAGATAGTTCGATCCACTGTTTATATATTTGCTTACAGACGTATCTAAAATATTACTTCAAACAACTTTTCTGTGTATTTTTTTTGCCATGAGAGCACAAGAACATAATGGTAAATTGTGCCAATACTTCTAACGATATGCCTTTATAGTTATCCTTAATAAAATTAAATATTTAATTATTGTTATTTATACTTAAGGATAGAGCAAGACAAACAACTAAGCAATAGAATTACTCAGTAATAACAGTAAGTATACAATTTTCTTCCTTAATATTTTAAAGAACGCTTTTTAATGACTGCTGATGTCACAACTCAATGAATTATTCTGGGGGAACTCTGGGTATAGAGGAAAAGCAAGTGTCCACAAAGAAGGTAAAAGTTTGTCATGCTACAAATGAGATACAAACGAATGTATTTAAAAGTTAATGCTAAATAATTGAATAAGTTCTGTATAGTAGCTGTGAGACCAATGATCTAGAAGAGAGGAAAAGTAAAAACAAGCTTATTCCATTTTTGTAGGAAGCAGGATGATATACCAGAATACAGGTTCATTTAAAATATTCTTGTAGGAAAATGATCAAACCAAGGCTGCAGGACCATGTGAGTTATTTTGGAGCTATATAGCAACTACTATTTTGCAAAAATTTACTAGATACCTCTCTTAAGTGCCATAGGGCGCACAGATTCTTTAAACATGGTTGCTGTCTTAAAGAACTTACAATCTGGTTGAACAGATAAGACCTGAACAAACAAAACTACAAATCAGGGAAGTATAAGATAAGTGTCAAGAGCAGGATAGAAAATTTTTCTATTGAAACTGAAAGGGAAAAAGGGCTGGTAGGCCTGCATATGAAACACTGAAGCAGTCTCAAAGAAAACAAGCAATGACGGAACATTCTGGTTTGAGTTGAAGGTAATATTGCTTCCTTAGAAAATACCAAATCAATAGTATAGCATCAGGGCTTCTAAAGGCCTGATACAATCCATAAAATGATACAATGATACAATGATACAATCCGTAAAATAATTTTAAAGAAATACATTTAAAGTGATAAAAAGTATATCACTCAAGAGCAATAGAGCACAATAAGTTATAATTTGTAACCCCCAAATACCTTTATAATATATATTAAGAAGCACACTTTATATTAAACAATGAAAATTCAGATAGAGTAGGAGTTAGTGTTAAAATCTTCCTTTTCATACATTGTCAAGTCTCACTGATATTTTGGAGAGAGAAAGAAAAAAAAGAGAATAAGAGTGTCTCTGTGTGTGATAGTCCACATTCATTACTTAAAATCAAATTCCAATTACCATTAATTTCATATATGGGTTAAAATAAGTAATGGAAGGAACCCAAGAGCTTAACTCAAAGTTGACTTTCAAAGTGCATCACAGCCTGATATGGGTCAGACTGCTCTCTTAAGTATTTTGCTCCATGAGGGAAGTCACAATGTAGGTTTCTTCCTTACTCTGTCTCTGTCATCTGCTGGTTTTTTACTTTCAGCTCCTTAGAGGAGAGAGAGAGGAGGTGGACATTCATGGTGGATATCTCAGCATCTAGACTTGTAATGTGCAACATTTCTACCTCCATTTTTGGTGCTACTTTGATGTAAGGTAGCAAATAGATGCAAGAAAATAGGGTCGTCCTATTTGTCCAGGAAAGAAATAAACCATACAGCATTGCCTATGTTGATTTTTCTTAAGCAAATGTGACGAGAGTGAATAAATATTGTTATTTTGATCACCCAGCATCCATTTCTCCTTATAAAATTGCTTTTTGTGTTTAATGTGAGGTACAACATTTAATTCATTCTCTGTCATCCTTGTAGGATAATTAATCAAAGAGTTGTGTTTTTTCACCATGAAACCCAAAGTCCTGCCAGATATTCTTCCTATTAAATATTTTCTCATATTGTCATGTACGTCAGAGGGCAGATATGGTAACTGCCAACTGATTCCCTCTCCAGTGTATTTTTGAATCATGAGAGAAATGGTTTAAGGTTAAAAGAAAAACTGGGATTCATATATTTATTTTGGTGATGATACCTAGAAAATATGGGTAAGTATTTCTTTGTCTCTAAATGTTTGCCTTTGCCTGATTTCTGTCTTGGTTTTCATGTTTTTCCTAGACAAAATATCCTGGTATAATAATCCATATGTGAGCTAATCTACTGATTTGCTCTATGAATCTATGAATAATTTTCTCATTTTTTCCTTAAATAAACCCTAGTTCTTGTCTATTGCTTATAACCCAAAGAACCCTAATTGATAAATCAATATTTTTATATAAAATATTTTGCCTATGTATTTTGCCTATGTACTAATTAGTGATACATTTTAATGATCATTATCTGGATTATGAAATAAATGTGAGAGAAGTTGGTTTTCATTATTTAATTTAATAGATAAACACATTAATTTGGTCAAAGGTGAGAACCACTAAATCAGAATGTATCAACATTTTTGCTGACTTTGGTTCCTATTTAAAAAATGAGTTATTAACTCATATAAAAATACCCACTTACTGAAATGAGTCTTCATTATCTCTCATGTTACTGTCATGGTGCAATATTATGATATGCAAACATAGTTAAAATTGTCAACATTATGTATATGAGTTTAAAGAGTAATGAACATATAAAGCAAAGAATTATCCTTTGTACTGCATGTAACATCCTAATTCAGGAGAAGACAGACTTCTGTAACAGGCTGTGTATTTTCAGCTTTGGCAGTCACGTAGCAGCATTACGCCTACTCAACTTTGCGTTGTAGCACAAACGTGTTCTTTGCTAACACATATGGGAATGAGTGTCACTATTTTCCAATAAAACTTTATTTGCAAAGCAGACTGCCCTCCAGGTTTGGCTTTTAGGCAATACTTTATAGATACTTGTCCTAAATTGTCAAAAATTCCCTTTTTAAATTTATAGAATGAAATATGCTTTTAATAATAATGAAATAATAATCTTATCTAAATACTCATCAGGGCAGATAGTCTAATCGACATTTCTGCCATCACCATCTACATTAATAACAACAAATCATTAGAATACTAAAACAATGACCAAAATAGCCTCGTAAGTAGACCTACCATACAGATAATATTGCTGTTCTGTACCTCTAATAATTAATTGTAGAAATAATCTATTTTAATTCAAAGTATTATTTGTACTAAATCTAATTATATCTTAAATGTGTGTAAAATATAAATTTTCACATTCAATGTTGTGAGAACAATGTTTCAAAGTGCTTCCATTCATGTACAAATCTACATATAGCACAAATCATTTAGGTGAAAAATATGCATGCATTTCCTTAAGGAATTCTATTTATTCTCCACCCTTATTTTACTTTAAAAGAGGAGAAAGAATGTGCAAAACTAAGAGAACAGAAGAAGAGAGGAGGAAAGAATTTAAAGTAAGAAAAATGTCTACAGACCTCATTTCTTTCCAAAGGTAAACATTCAGCAATCTCACTGATTACAGTTCTTTTAGTGGACATGCTTGAGTGCATGACTGCACATAAGATAAAAAAAATAAATAACGTGCTACAATGTCTTTAAAAAAAAGCCATTACATATGAATTATGCAGAGAATCCCATTTAAAGATGACATAGTAGAAGTATTTTTATTCAATTTCTCCAAAACCTAGTGGAGAAAAAAGTTTAAGAAGGGGAAAAGTGTGTCTTTAGAAATGAAAGGAGATGGTTACAATTTTGCCTAACAAACTGTAACATATCTAAGACCATCCATAACATGGTATTCTTTAAATATATGATAAATATGTTGATATTTTGAGCAATTCTATGAAGGCAAAGTAGAATGCTCACCTTATTTTCTTGTAAGTATAATACTTTTGAAATACTGGTGTATTGTTTCAAAGAGGCAAAGAAAATGGGGAAGACAAATTTTAAAAAGGAAAGGAAAGGAAAAGGAAAGGAGGAAGGGAGGGAGGAAGGAAGGAAGGAGGGAGCGAAAGAAAGGAGAGAGTGAGAAATAATAGGACAAGGAAATGGATGCCATCAACATGACATTTGTTTTATGGGAAGAGAAAATACAGTGGAAAAGAAAAGGCTGAGCCTGTAGAGACATAGATCAATATCACAACAGGAGGGGATTGAGTCAAATACTAAATTTTTCTCCTTTTGAATTTCAAAAGCTTAGAATCCCTATATGAGGACACTGACAGAGTTGAGGCAAAGTGGAATCAGAGAGGCGATGCAGAGAAAGCTTTCATTTCTAGAGCCTGTGATGTAAAGATCAGGTGGAGTCACTGACTCTTTAAGCACCAAAACTGAGTACAAGTCTGTTCAGAAAGGTAGAAGAAATAACCAAGTGGTTGAGAATAGGTCTGAGAAAAGAACTCAATTCAAAAAGTTTCTTTTACTTTTAATATCCAACCACCCCTTAACCTATTTTTTAATAAATATTTATCACCATTAAATTATTGACAATAATTAGAAAACAACACAAACTCTCTGCATATATTTGGGGGAAAAGGAACATGTGTTAATGAAAGATAATTATAATCCTTCAGAGAAAAGAAAATCAACCAACTAAATGTAGATTTTAGGAAAAAATATTTCTAAGGAAACAATACTATAAAAATAACAAAACTAGAGGTGCCTGGGTGGCTCAGTCGGTTAAGCCTCCAACTTCAGCTCAGGTCATGATCTCGCAGTTTGTGTGTTCACGTTTTGTGAGCTGTGTTCACAGCTCAAAGCCTGAGGCCTGCTTTGGATTCTGTGTCTCATTCTCTCTCTGCCCCTCCCCAACTTGTGCTCTGTCTCTGTCTCTCAAAAATAAGCAAATTAAAAAAAAAAACTTAAAAAAATAATAATAACAAAACCATAGGGGGTGCCTATGCCATAAGCATTTGACTCTTGATTTCAGCTCAGATCATGATCCCAGGGGTGTGGAGTTGGGCTCCATGTTCTCAGCACAGAACCTGCTTGGGATTCTCTCTCTCTTGCTGCTCCTCCCCTGCTCATGTTCTCTCTCTCGCTCTCTTTCTCTCTCAAAAAAAAAAAAAAAAAAGAAACCTATAGAGAGAAAATGTATATTGAATATAGTATTGAGACAATTGTAAGAAAACCAAAAGAGATAAAGTGAAGTTGCAAATTTTTAATGAACAATAACTAAAAACAGAAAAATAGGAACATTACAGAAATGAAGTTCAGTTATAAAAGAAGTAACATAAAAAAAAAGAATTAAAATGACCAACCTAGGGAGACAATGTAATACCAGATACAACGGAGTAATAGAACAGATTAATTTTTTTTTCCTTGAGGTACTTTTTTGGAAGGCCAAAAAACTTTTTCAACATATTCATCATTTTTTTCTTGACAAAAATAACAAACAGAAAAGTATTTGAAGGTATAATAAAAATGCTTCTAAAATCCTGAAATGACACTGCATTTCTCATGCGCATAACAAAAATAAACACCATGACATAGTCTGGTAGAGTCACTAGACAACAAACTCTAGTAAACTGTGTAAACAGCAGCAAAAATCATGTGTATCTTCATGCAGGCAACAACCACAACAGACAGATGTTGAATTTCGAATTCATTTAATATTAATTGTGATGACTGTAGATATAAATAAAAATGTTACACATTTTGACAATATAAAAGTGATGTTATGATGTATTTTGGGAAATGGGCAGTGTAAGTCGATAGTGTGAAATGTCAACTCTGCAATAATTTCTATTTTATACTATAAAATTTATAGATACAGCTAAATTTGGAACAGATAGCACTTAGAGAAATAAAATGTCTGATTTTGATAATCTCTTTAAATTTTGGATTTTTTAAAATATGTACATATTTCTTGTTAAGAAAGTATGTATCTGAAGGGCACTTGCGTAGCTCAGTCAGTTGAGCATCCAACTCTTGATTTCAGTTCAGGTCATGATCTGCAGGTCATGAGATCAAGTCCTATGTCGCACTCCTTGCTAAGTATACAGCATGCTTAAGATTCTCTATCTCTCTCTCTCCCTCCCTCCCTCCCTCCGCCTCTCTCCCCTCTTGGCTCTTCCTCTCTAAAATTAAAACAAAAAAAGTACTTATCTGAATTTCAATAGTTTCTCCAAATTCTTTTTTGTCTCACAAAGAAATGTTAAGCATTTGAATTTCTTCTTCATTTTGATAAGCAAATATAACCCAAATGTGGTTTATTATACTATACTAATATGTAAGTCTTTATAGGTAGGGCGAAATGTCTATAGTACTACTCACAAAAGGTTTAGTATGATTATATGTGAGTGAAGAGATTTCAAGTTATGTTGTAATTCCCTTTTCATTTTTTTCAAGTTGCTTGTTATTTTTATAAAAGTCATATATTTATTGAAAAATAAAAAGTAAACTTATAAAAGACTATGGAGGATTACTCGGATGTGTAGAAATGCCTCCACTAGATCAATTATTGAAAATAGTATATTAATGTTTTTGATTATATGTCCTTGGCATTCTTTTTCAATGCTGCTTGAGTAAAAAACAAAAGAGACTTAATAAAGTTCAGAATTTACATTGGATATAAGCCTTTGTTCCAATTAGAAGCACAAATATCACTTCCAAAAGCATTATTGTTGTGGAGTTGTTGTTGTTGAGTTTATGTGGCTTTTTTCCACACACCACTCTTTCATTTCATGAGAAATGTGAGGAAGAATCAGAAACATCATTTCAGAGACTTAAGTATTGTAATTATGGAAATAACAACTGATATTTTAAAAAATTTGAAAGATTAATTCAATGAATATAAAAAGTACAAATCAAGCTGGGGTGGAAAAAACTATCACATCCTATTTCAAATCAAGTGTATGTCTATTCACATTATCTGTTAAGATCGTTGAAGTGAGAAAATTATACTTTATGACGTTGCTAAAATTATAGGCCCAACATTGATGATGAAACTCATGCAATAAAAATATTTATGGAATCAGTATCGATATCATAATCATCTGGCATGAACTCCAAGAAGTTTGGTCCTGTACACAATTAATTGTAACACCTTTCACCAGTTTCAGAGCATAATTTAAATCCAGAAAGATGTACAGATACATTGACATTAAGTTGTTAAAAAAGGAACTAATTATCAATTCATGCATCATAATTGTATACCTGATCGAGATTTGGGATATATAAAATAGGAAATTTTAAAATGCTAGCAGAAAAAGAGAGAGAATGGGAGGGAGGGAGAGAGAAAGGAAAGGAAAGGAAAGGAAAGGAAAGGAAAGGAAAGGAAAGGAAAGGAAAGGAAAGGAAAAAATTAACACAGCTGTAACAGCAAATGGGTTTAGTATGAAAAGAGCAGTAACAGTGTTTCTTGCGGGGGAAATCTCATCTGCTGTAATAAACATCAAGGTAAGAGGCTAAGATGAATTTGAATGATTTTTTCTCTCTAGAAAGAAAATTGAACAAGAAAGTTGTTAATCACTACTGGTCACCTCCCCTGCTGTTATGCAGAATTGTTCCAAAGACTTTCTGGTTAAAAAGCTATTGGTTAGAGATTTATGTAACGTGTAAATTGGGATAGTAGCAGATACATTCTCTGAAGGTGTTTGGAGTTAAGCTCTGAAGGAAGAGATTTTGTGAATTTTATAAGTATTTTTAGCTTTTCATCTCTCAGTCTGAGTGTAATATATACCTATCTTTTATTTTCCATTAGGCCAATGAAATTTGCTATTAAAAATGAAGGAAGTTGATGGTAGTGGCTATTTAATTTGAAGCTGGGAGTATATAGATCTTAGGAATATAGCATTTTACATAGGAGTAATAAATGTCACATTCTTTGCAGAGCAGAAAAGAATGAAAGAAAAAGTTCTAGCCTCAAATGAGAAGACTTTTTTTTTCTTCAAGATATCTGATCTCCTCATATAGTTGCTTAAATCAAGGCAAGAAACCTCAAAGTTAAGCAAGCCCTCAAAGCACTATGTTATCTTGATCTTGTACTCCAGTCATCTGCCTATTGATAAAATAAACTGTAGGATGAAGGCAATTCCATTAACAGCATCACAATTTTCTAAAGTTTTTATAAGCATACCTTTTCAGACCTTTTCTTTCATGCATATTTTATATATCCAATGATGAATTACATTTAAAATACAGTCAGGTACTAATATTCTCCCATTTTATTGACTTGCTTCATTTTGACTTTCAATACAAGTGATCATGTTCTATAATGAGATTTGACTTGTGCATGGCATTGTGGTTGTTCACAGAATGGCTAAATCATAGAGGGTGGATTTATTGCCCTTAGTTTTAAAGCAACAGCCATTTGCTGTTACAAATTTGAGGGATTCCTGCCCTCAAATTTAAAGGATCGAGTTTAAAGCTTCAAATTCGATTCTCTTGGATTAGTGTTGATCAAAGCAACTAATTTTTTCTGTATTTTAACCTAGTTTAGGAGCAAATTTAGATTTGAAACAATTTTTACTTTGTGAATCAGAGGTATTTTGGACAGACATATCCTACTTATCCTACAACAAAGGAGTCAGAGTGATGTGAGTGGGTAATATAACAGTTTATATTACTTAATAAAATTTAAAAAGTAAACAAGAAAATAATAGAACTGTAACATAATCAATAAAGTATCTTTTCATTGCTAGTGGATTTTAAGAACTACCATAATCTGAAAAGCAGTGCTCATATAATAAGGAACTTTCTTTTTTACCCATATTCTCTTTTTTTCCCTACATTTCCAGTTGTTGGGTGGAGATATTTACCAAAATAGGGCATAGGTGATTGAATCTTGATTACACACAGCCTTTTAAGCAATGTGACAGGGGTTAATCACCTAAACTCTCAAGGTTTAGTTTCTAGTCCAGAAGTAATGATAATATTTCCTCTCTAAATTTTCTTTTTATACCTGCAGATCATATCATATATATAAAAAACTATATGAATGTCTATTATAATAACTAATACAGTGAGTAGTGTTTTTTAATACTGTAATTTTTAAAACAATCATCTTTAAGACAAATTCAACTTAGTTTTCCTATCCTTCTGTGACCACATTCTGTTGTCAGACATCAGATCTTGTGTTTTAGTGTATGGTGGTGATTCTTTTAATCAAATATTTATGTTTAGAATTAGTCCTGAATGGCTTGTAGCAATCTCCAATGAACTTGGGTTCCTAAGCTGGAATATGTATAAATGCTAGACATAATAATTCTTCTCTCAGAATTAATAAAAAATAAATAGTAGATGTCAATTTCAATATTAAACCAAAAAAAACCCACTTATTTTCTGTATTCCAGGTGGGGCAGTGTTTGGTGCTGGAGAAAATAGGAAATATTTCATAAGTTTATAATTATTGTTAATGTCTGTTTATAACATATGAATTGTGAATTAAGCTTTTGGGTTTAGAAAATGATAAAAGGAAGGGGATCCAGATGAAAGAGTGAGAGAAGTTTGCCTTAATTTGTATTCCTAATTAGTGTCTTTTACGATCCCGTGCTTTGGTTTGGAGCTTTTTAATGATCATTTTAATAAGCTACCAGTCCCCAAATTTGTGTATTTTGTTTCTAGTTTTGTAACACACACACACACACACACACACACACACACACACACACACACCAGGAAATGATGGAGTTTCATGATATTTTACCTGTTATGATTTTGGTTTTCCTATTTTCTAAATAAAACTAAGAGTCAATCCAAGCTATTAAATGATCTTCTCATAGTAAAATAGAATAAAATCAATATATGAAGTGCTTCAAAGAAAAAAAGGAAAAATTAGTTATAAGAATCCTAAAAGTCACCCAACACCTTGATAGTACATTATAAGGGGCTGTTCCCCTAAATTTCTCTTGTCAGAATACTGTGTTTCCTCTATTTCATTTTTCACTATCCAAGCCAAAGTATGTTCATTTTAATAGATAAGACATTTATTGTCTAACATATTTAAATTTATATTTTGATCATGTCTTATTGTGGGACAACTAAGTATTAGTCATTTTAGGGCTCTGTGGCAACAATGGGTATTTTTAAGAAAATCAATGTGTTGGCAGTGTGGTAAAACTCTAATAGTGAGCATCTACTGAGAGTGTCAGATGAAAGCAGTTCAGTGCCTAGACAGAGGAGTTCACAGCAGATAAGAACTATCACATATGAGAACCTAAATTGAAAATTTTGACAGATTCAAGCCTATTTTATTTGCACCATAAAAATTCCACTTTGTGGACAGATATTACATTCTAGGGGAAAAAAAGTTATTCATCTTGACAAGAAATGAAATGGATTAGTTTTACTTTAGACCTGAAGGATGAAAATCCATATACACCCACATATAAGGACATACTCTCAAAGAATCTTCTGAATTAAAAAAAAAAGTGTGAGGCTATCCTATTTACAAGATATTCGTCTGCATTATGCTTATCTGTTAATTTTGAGAAAATCACTGTTTGATTTGAAACATCAGCTTAGTAGAGCATGAACTGTGCAGATACATAAAACCTGAGTTTTAACACAATTTAATGATTATGTTTCTTAACAGAAAGCCCTGCAGCTCCAAATATGTTGAATTTAATCAAGAATGAAACATGTAGATTGTAAAGCAATTTCTGTTCCATTCTTTAATTTCCACTGTGTCATTTTTTCATCAGTCCAAAAATGATTTAACATATGCTTTTTTTTAAATGAAATAATTTCTTTTCTGAATATAAAACCACTACATGGACAGTACAGAAACTTTCAAAATACAGGAGAAATAAAAAAAGGTGAAGGCTAAATTTACTCAAGCCCTTCCTTTAAGCCCATGGATACAAATGAAGTCACACGAAGATGGTAAATCTTATCTCTATGGCAAAGTGGTTAAGATTTTCTTTCTCATTGGATTTATTGTGTACACTTAGGAGAATCCCAAAAGCATAGCTCATGACCCATAATCTCATCAAGAATTTTCATCATAATTCTTGTTTTTAGTTTGTTAAACAGTTTCTCAGTTTGTAGCTCATCTCTCAGATCTCCCAAACTCATACAGATAGAGGGTGGGTCAGCTGATAAACCAAGTGAGAGGACCACTCCTCTACTTTCATCATCAGTTGAGATGAGATGAAATGAGTTACATATTCCCATCCATACACATATATTGGTCAGCCCATCAATGAAACAGGCATGGCCTGTTGCAGCTGGTCCTCAATATAAGGTACTTGCAACAACAAAAAATATATAAATCATCTACAATGCCACCACCTAAATATAACCATTCTAAATTTTTGTGTATTCTATGTATTATTCTATACATATGTATATTTTTAAATAATTGCTTATATTAATATTGTATTTCTTGTTTTTGACCTAAATTTTATGATATGAATAGTTTATTAGGCCTTTGTATATTTAAGATATTTTAATATATGTGTAATGTTTCACTGTGTAACTATATGACAGTTTATTTTACATTTTCATATTGTTTATTTAGGTTGTTTCCCAATGCTTATTATTATTGATTTCAGAAAGCTATGAATATCTTTATGTATATAATTTGCCTCATATTTTTATTTAATTAGAATTGGTTTTGAAAAGGGGATTGACCATGAGTATAGGCATTTGAAGGTTTTTGAAGTTAGTTTATGTTATTATAGAGGTGAAATGAAAACATGTGCCAACACAAAAATGGGCTAAGCAAATATTTTACATTATCCATAATAACCAAAACCTGGAAGTAAACCAAATGCCTATTAATCATGGATGAATACAAAATCTTATACTGATACTGTACTACTCAGCAACAAAAATAGGAAAGATTGCTGGTACCACCACCTACATGAATGCATCTCAAAAGCATTATGCTAAGTGAAACAAGCTAGACGCAAAATACTACAGTATGATTATATTTGTATCATTTTCTCAAAAGTCAAATCTGTAGTTGAAGTAAGTAAAACATTGGTTGTAGGATATTGGGCTGTGGGTAGGAAGGTATTGATTACCTAGAAGCAAGAAGGAACTCTTGGGAGGTGGAATCCTATACCTTGATTTTGATGTTAGCTATCCAAGAATGTAGACTTATCAAAACACAGTGAACTCTGAAGTTAAAATCACTGAACTTTATTTAATGTAAATTATTTCTTAAGTTGATTAACCAAGCAATGAACCAATAGTGTGGGTTTTTTAAATCAATAATAAACATTTCACCCAACCTAATGGATATTCCCAACCTTTTCCTCAGACCCATAATAACTAGAAGTAAAGCTCAAGAATAAGTATATTTAAAAACTTCTCATGGACTCCCATTGCTATTTCAAACATATGTATATAGTATCTTACATATATACTTCTGTTTTCTGAAAGACACCATATGGATAATAAAAAGATAAGTTTGAGAGTTAGAGACTAGGAGAAATATTTATGAATCATTTGTCTGATTAATAATTTGTATTCAGTTTATACATATTATTTAAAAAAATATTCAAAACTGAATTATAAGAAAACAAAAGACCCAAATATTTTTAAAAGCACAAAAATTTGAATAGGCATTTTATCAAAGAAGATACATAAATGGCAAATAAGCATAGGAAAAGATACTTAATATCACTGATTATTAGCAAAGTACAAGTTAAATCAAATTAAAATAATAGTATATGCTCTATACACCAATTAGAATAACTTCAATCAAAATATGAAGTTTCATACAGAGTCATACGGAGGAACTGGAACTCTCAAACCTGGTCATAAGAATATAAAATGTTATCAACACTTCAGAATCCTCAAGAGGTTTTTTTTTTTAATGTTTATTTTTGAGAGAGAGACAGAGACAGACAGAGTGTGAGTGGGGGAGGAGCAGGTAGAGAGGGAGGCACAGAATCTGAAGTCAGATCCAGGGTCTGAGCTGTCAGCACAGAGCCTGACACGGGGCTCGACCCCAGGAACCTGTGAGCTCATGACCTGAGCCAAAGTCGGACACTTAACCAACTGAACCACCCAGGTGCCCAGAATCCCCAGTTTCTTAAAATGTAAACAGGCACCTCCCACATGATCCCATCATTGCACACCTGAGCATTTACCCAAGGGAAAAAAAAGCATGAGTCTATACAGAGATGTATATACAACATACCTAGCAGCTTTATTTGTAATAACCAAAATTACCTATAAGTAATTTTACCTGGGAAAGTAACTCAGACCTGGTCAACCCGCTTAAACTGACCCTCAAAAAGATGCCGGCCCGTGAGATCTTCAGCCCTGCTCCAGCCACACCCCGGAAGCTGGCTGGCCTGCGCACAGCAGAAGCTTGAGGAATCAGTGTGTGGACTAAGTCCAGGTGCTTGGATGCAACTCTGCCAACTCTTGCTCCTTACTATTGGACTATTAGAGGCTGCCCCACAAACTGGAAATCCTGGCTTCCTGCCCTGGCAGGACCCCTCCTTTCCATAATTTTACTTGTGACCATCGGCCTCTGTATCTTAAAACCCTGGTATGCTTCACTGAAAACACCATTGCTTGCCAAACTGCAACACACATCTTAGCCCTCCAAGGGTACCAACCCCTAGAGCTAAAGGGTGATGCGTACTAAAAAAATATCTTTAAAAGAGGCATCAAAGGGGGAAATGTTGGGAAAATAAGTAAAGTTATGCACCATAACATGGCCTATGGGACTGACATAAGCTCTAGTTTCTAGCTTAGAGACCCCTCTTCCGGGTTCTTCTTCCTGCCCTGCTTGCCGTGTGTGCCAAATTACTACTAATGTGGAATGCAGAAGTAACAGATGATGAATTGTCCCCCTGCTTGTGCTCGGGTCTCAGACCTCTGGAGAATGATCTCCTCTGAGCCCACCAGTGTAAAATAAACCTCCTGCCTTCCAAGAAAAAAAAAATGGCAATACAGTGTTACACTACTCAGCAATACATGAGTGCAATATTAATATAGAGTACGGTATGGGTGAGTCTTTAGTTATGCTGAGTGCAAAAGACCAGACCCCCCCAGAAAATGTCATACCATATTGTTTTATTTATATGAAGTTCTAGAGAATGAAAAGTAAATAGTAGTGACAGAATACAGATAAGTGGTGTCTGGGGAAATGGGTTTCAGCAATGGTAAAAAGGAGGCATTATAAAGCAGCACAAGAAGACTTTGAAGGTGATAGATATGCTTAGTATCTTGATTATGGTGATGGTTTCATGGGTATACACACATGTCAAAACACCAAATTGTACACTTTAAATATGTGCAGTTTACTTTATGCTCAACATACCTAAATTAAAGAGGTAAGTTAAATGCAGGAGAAAAAAAACTCCCAGGTTTTCTGATTATTTGGCTGATTTTGGAAACCAATAATTCAGTAGTCCATTCTGTGGGATTTCACTTTTAAGAAATAATGAGTATTTCAGAATGTTTTCTTTCCTCCACATTTTCCCCAGCATGTCACTTGTATTTAATTATTTTAATAGCTATGAATTTGTCTGAAATTGCTTTGGAAAGGAAATAAATTGGTTTCAAAAGCAACCAATGATTTATTAGCAGGTGGTGACTTAGTAGCTGATAATTCTTTTAAAATCGAGGCCAAAATAGTGATATCAAGTTATTAAAGTTTGCACTTTTAAAATGTTAACCTTTATAATCATTATCTAAACTGTATATCTTTGTCAAGTTCCATAACTCCATACATTTTTATTGTTCCAACCTATAAAAATATAATCTGTTGTTGTGATGCATGAAAATGGACTTTACTGGTTAACTTGTTTTTATCTGATAGCTTTCCCCAAGGACCTGTGTTATTTTATTTTTACTTCTTTTATGGGAGGGGGCAGAATGGTGTGTTTCACTTGTGTTCTCTTTAAATCTTATTAGAGTAGCCCAAGTTTGCCATCTTTAAGTCATAATTTCCTCCTTGACTCAGCTACACATGAAAATGTAGTTTGGGGGCGCCTGTGTGGCTCAGTAAGGCAAGGGTCTGACTTCAGCTCAGGTAATGATATCAGGGATCATGAGTTCAAGCCGTGCATCAGGCTCCACACTGGAAGTGAAGAGCCTGCTTGGTATTCTCTCTCCCTCCCTCTCTCTCTCCCCTTCTCCCACTTGTGCTCTTTCTCTCTCAAAATAAATAAATAAACTTAATTTTTTAAAAAAGAATTTAATTTGAATTTACTGCAAAAAGCATAAGCATGCAGATAAAAAAAATGTTATGAAGACTGTGTGTGCTAAGAAGTTTTTAAGATTCCCAGATTTCTACTAATACCTCACAACAATATGTTTGGTCTGTGATGGCCAGGGGAAGATCAAAGTTATAAGAAGAAAAGCTCATCAAACTTGACATATCAAAATAAATTCATTTTCTTTCAGTTAATGTTTTGTTTCAGAATAACAGCAACTGGCAGAAGACCCTTGCCTCTAAATATTTAAATGAGAACTCAAGATGAGTTATTAAGAAATATAGAAAGATATGTACACAGGTGGCTATATCTTTTTTCATTGTCTAACTGGAACCAGATGTTATGTTGATATCATAGCATCAGGGATGGGGTTGTAACAAATGGGAAGAGGTACCTGTATCCACTTTACCAGAAATCCACTTGCCATGCAGTGTGCATTGACACAAAGTGCTGAAGCAATTGATGGACACTTCATGTGTGTATTTCTCTGAGTTGAATTTTTGCCAAAATAAATGAGTAACTGTGTACCCTCTCCAACTTCTTCTAATTGAAAGTTAAACATTTTACAGAATTGAAAATACTATGTTGAAAATTATCACAGCTAAAGCTGATGCTTTGGTGTTGGAAGAGTCTTGTTTGCAAATGTGACACAGCATCACATAATAAAGGTCCTTCCATATGTGGAGACTGTTGTGATAGATCCACAATCCTATACCATCTTTGACTTTTGCATTAGTTGGAGCTGTCCCTAGGTCAATACCAGTCCTGTCCAGTTAATCACCATCCAAATTAATTCCTCTTTAATAGAGGTTTAATAGAGGTATCAACAAATGAAAAGCTGAATTGGACTGCAGGCTTTACAATAGAAATTCTATGAACTGGTCTGAAATTATTGTACACCTCAAACTGAATGAATCGCTCTCCTAATTGTCAGCTTTTTCCTAGATTATCATTACATTCAAGTACTGACTTGGAGGTAACTTTTAGTTTTTATTTATTTTTTTAATATTTTAACGTTTGTTTAATGTTAAGAGAGACAGAGCATGAGTGGGGGAGGGGCAGAGATGGAAGGAGACACAGAACCCAAAGCAGGCTCTAGGCTCTGAGCTGTCAGCATAGAGCCTGATGTTGGGCTGGAACCTACAAACCATGAGATCATGACTTGAGCTGAAGTCAGACACTCAACCGACTGAGCCACTCAGGCACCTCTAGTTTTTCTTTTTTAACCTGTTGGCTAAGCTCTTGGAATGGCATATGGAATAAAATCTAAATTTCCCATTAAATTGGGTCACTTCATTGATTTACTACACAATCTTATAACAGGGAGAAAGAAGAGATGTTTGTTAGAGCAATAATATTTATTTAACAGAAATGACAGATCCCACAAGTAGTAACTTCGCCCTATGTATGAGGTAATTCATGTGTAACTATGCCGTTTAACACATCTCCTATGATAGCAGTTGGTAGAGTCTGTAGTGGTTCCAAATTAATTCCTCCCATGATTATTGTAATATTAGCTCTACATTATTTCTCCCTTATGTATGCCCTACTAAACACTCTCAAATCACAACCTTTTAATCATTTTGAAAATATTTAATTGCCTTTGCTGCTGTACAGTGGTTTGAATTCCATAAAACAGAGCCATAAGAGTGTTGGCTTTTTGGTATAGAATTTGATATATAGCATAGATAATTTCTTATTTTTTCCTTAAAAACATAAAAATATATGTATATAAACACTATATAATAACTTTGCTGATGAATATGACAAAGTTTAGTTATAGCTGATATGCAACAGTTTCAAAAAATAGTTTTGTAGGAATCACTGTAACTATATTTGTCCATTCTTCAAGGCTTTTTTTCAAGCGTGCTCCATGCTGTGAGCACAGAGGCTGATATGGGATTCAGCCCTAGAAACCATGAAATCATGACCTGAGCCTAAATCAAGAGTTGGATGCTTAACTGACTGAGCAACCCAGGCATCCCCAAAAAAGGCTTTTTTTGATCATCCTGTCAAAAAGTTTTCTCAGTTTTATAACATATTTCCTTATTTATTTGATTTTTATGAATTCTCACAATCTGTTTCTTAATAATACATATGCTAGTTTATCTGTCTCCTTTCTAGAAAAGGTAAACCTTTTTTTAAAAATATAGAATATTTTCTCTTTTAAATTCACACTGTAAATTCAGTTCAAACCTTATAACCAGAACTTATTTTTTGATTGAATGAATTACCAAATAATTTGAATTAGATTATAACGTTTCCTCATGTAAGTGTCTTAGAGTTTAGTGATCATATATATAGGTTAGTTGCTATTCTCTCAGACTACTGTTATTTATTTTGTGATAAGTGTGTCATTAAATCCATCTATATAAATGGGTATCATACCCACTATGTAGAGAAAAAAATCATTGAGATATTGCATAGTTATGGAAATGTGAGAGATAATAATTATATTGAGAATTAACATAAAATAGAGGAATACATATGAAGTTGGCTATTTTAAAAAGTGATAATTTAATTGAAATATACATTATTAGATGATTTTCTAGTATTAAAGGAGAAAAGAAATAAGGTTACCTAGTGACCAGAACTTTCTGGCAATTGCAATATATAATTATTTTCTTGAACATCAGGCAGCCCCTTCCTTGCCTCGTTATTCATCTTTTTATTCTCCAAGTAATTATCATGGCTGAAAATGTGCTATTGTTATGTGAAGATATTATGATAAGCAATATTGAGACAACTTATTCTTTTAGGGAGGAAATAGACTATAAGTACTGATTACTCAATTTAATCATAACTGTATTATTTTAATAAATAAACAGAAAATTATAAAAAAGTATAAAAGTTTAAAGAGAGATCTTGACTTATTTATAAAATCTGGAAAGTTACTGTATTTTGGGATATATTTAGCTGTCGTTTTTCACACAATAGTCTGTGTTTTCTTTTTTCACAGACATCACAATTTCTTGAAAATCACCTTTATAATTAGTATCATTGGTTAAAAGTTTTTGACATATATTTTGTGTGTGTAGGCCCATCTTCCAAGGAAAATATCAGAGGATCCAGCCTTGCAATAAGTAGGATATAAAGAGACATAAAAAATTATTTGATATTACAGATAATAATATATGGCTGACCATACATTATTATATAGAGAAACGGTATTAATCAATCCCAATCTCTCCACCACGCCACTGATATTATCCCCACTTCCACTCAAATAATAGGGTTGGTTATGCAAAATGGATATGGATGCGCAAAAATATATTTATTTTATTTTATTTTATTTCAGGTTTTTTTTCTTTTAGTTAAAATAATTTATTTGTTATATTTATTCTGGCAGCATTTTCCTAAAATCCAGTAAGCAACAAAAAGTTAGATGAGTTGATCTCATCATTTAAATAAACATTGATAATTTTAGGGTCCCTTCTTCTCCATTTAACACTTTTTTTTTCATCTTTTACATACAAGACAGTCTGTTCTTTGTTTTGTGTGGGGAAAGGAAAAACTTAGTTACCCTGTGGTAATAAACAAGTCCATGATCTCAGCAAATACTTAATTTTTTCTCATGTTGCATTATTACTGCATCTCTTTTAGTAGTCAGCTCATCTTTATGACTCTAGGATTAGGCTGGCACATATATTTTAGTTACTATACAATGCAATATTGGATTCAGAAATAGAATTCAGTGATATATCATTTACATACAACACCCAGTGCCCATCACAAGTGCCCTTCTTAAAAGCCATCACCAATTTAGCCCATCTCCCACCCATCTTCCATCAACATTTACTTTGTTGTCTATTGTTAAGAGTCTCTTGCGGTTTGTTTCCCTTTCTTCTCTTCCCACCCCCTCCCATATGTTCATCTGTTTTCTTAAATTCCACGTATGAGTGAAATTATATGGTATTTGTCTTGAAAGGAATTGTCTTTAGAAATCCATCTTCTTTTCAAAAAATGAAAAAAATGGTTGATAAATATGTGGGGAGGGGGAGGGGAGAGGAACCCAAATATAAGAAAATAATAGTCCAAACAGCCCAAATAGTAGCCCAAAATAAAACATGGTATTACTTTTGGAACATGAAGAACAATAATAGTATTCATTCTAGAACTCATTTCCATTGTATAACAGAGAAATTGTGCTACTAGAATCAGAGACACAAAAATAATGCTAGCCCATTCGTGGCTCTGTAACAAAAAATTATTTGCAAGGTTTGAAAAAGTGTACCTCATTTATTGATTTGTAACTATTAGAACTTTTAGAGGTATTGTACCTCAAAATACAGTACTAAATAGGATAAATATTGGAAGGGAAAAGTTTGATAGGTTGGGCAGTTGGAGGTAATGGCAGATGGTAATGCTAAGATGGTCATGTTACATAATAAGCCATGAGATTCTTTTAGGCTAGTAAAATGAGAATTAAATATTTACATATGTAATATATAAACATAAAAAATATATATGTATAAAAATGTATGTATGTGTATATATATGTATATGTATATATGTGTATATATACACATATGTATGTGTGTGTGTGTGTGTGTATATATATATATATATATATATATATATATATATATATATATATAAAGTATATAGTACAAATATACCAAATTAGAAGTTGGGACATGAAAAGTTTTTTTCTTTAATTTTTTAAATTAAAATTTTTTTTAAATGTTTATTTTTGAGAGAGAAAGATAGAGCACCAGCAGTGGAGGGGCAGAGAAGCAGACACAGTATCTGAAGCAGGCTCCAGGCTCTGAGCTCTCAGCAGAGTCCAATGTGGAGCTCTGTCTCGTGAACCATGAGATCATGACCAGAGCCGAAGCCGGACACTTAACTGACTGAGCCACCTAGGTGCCCCAGGAGGCATGAAAAGTCGGGATGAAAGAATTTCTATGGACATAGCTTCGTCGTCTTTTGTTCACTAAAGTTAATAAATCAGTAACATTTTGCATTTATATATTATTTAGTGATAGAAGCTAAAAATGAAAATTTGGAAAAATAAACAAAAGTTGTTGTTTCTGGAGGTTAGATGAGAGCAGCAGACTCAGGGCAAGAAAGATGCTATTATTTGTTATACATCCTTCTATAGGAATTGACTCAACCGAAATTCATGCACAGTTAGTTTTTAGAGTCATGTATTTAATTTTACAGTAATTTTAATTTTCAATGTTGGAATTAATATTTAATTTTAAAATTACCATTAAGAAAAATAATTGAGGCTTTGTATATGAATGCTAAAATAACAACCAAATTATGTTAACTACTGATAAAATGTAGTCATTCATCTTTCCTTAGTGGAAATGGTTTTTCACTCCATATTCTTCTTCATTATTAATTTCAGCAAGGTATTTTTATTAATTAACATAAAAGGTAATACTAAAAGTCTAAGAAATATAGCTAGGAAAAATCACATTTTATCAATAACATGGAAAAAATTAAGTAGAATCGTCTTGATCATGTCCTATAGTACATAGTCATAACTAGAACTGGGAATTTTGATGGAATGAATAAAATTATTGTAAATTTACTATTATCAGTTAAAACTGTTTTTATTAGTAGTTTAATAGATGTCATAAAAATTCCTTAATGCTTTTCTTGTGTTGGTACTACTATGTTGGCCAAAACTCACACACACACACACACACACACACACACACACACACACACACACACTCCCTGCGTCCCAAAGGTAGTCATCTGTGTAACATTTTGTTTGTTTGTTGTTAATATTATATGTTTTAATGTAGCTCTATCACTATATTTTATAATTATTATTTTGAATTTGTCAGTTCATATACTGTCAAAGAAAAAATACAGGATCCTTAAGTACTGTTTATACAGTTTCTTCTAGTAGTAACATCTTGTAAAATTATAGTTCAATATCACAACAAGAATACTGATATTGATACAACCTACCATTCTTATTCGAGATGGTGCCAGTTTTATGTATAATCTCTCTGTGTGTATGTGTGGGTGTGCATACTTAGCTCTATATATTACATATGGAATTTGGGGTAAATACTAATAAAACTCTGGTTTTTTAAATCTAGAAGTACTTTGTATGATTATCATTAACATATATAATTGTACTAGTTACATCACATTTAAACATGGTTTACTCTTTACTGAACCCCTAAACAGTGTGAAACACTGCAAAGAATTTTTTTAATTTAATCTATTTGACACATTGTGTAAATTTAAGGATTACAACATGTTAATTTGATACATTTATATATTGTAATATAATTGTCATTTTAGCAATATTTAGTACTTTCCTAATATTACACAATTACCTTTCCTTAAATATATTTTAAAATATAATCCATGCCAAATATGGTCTATTGTGTGGATTAAAAACCTGCAGAATGTAATTCTAAGTTTTTATCCTTTTAATTCTTTGCATCCTATTAAGATAGTCATTTTAATTAAACTTCAAGAGGAAGGACATCTGGGTGGCTCAGTCAGTTGAGCATCCGAGGCTTGATTCCAGCTCAGGTCATGATCCTAGGGGCTTGGGATAGAAACTCCATGCTCAGCATGGAGCCTGCTTAAGATTCTCTCTCTTTCTCTGCCCCTCACCCCTGCTTTTATTCTCTCTCTCTCTCTCTCAAATTGAAATTAAAATTAAAATTAAACTTGCAATAGGAATTTTCCCTTCCAAAAGCAGGTACAACAATTTTTTGAGTAAAATGCAAAGTTGAAGGAATGTCAAATACAAATGAAAGTCTTTAGTACAATTTTAAGTATATCTTTCTAACAAAAAAAGCTTCACCATAAATTAATACAGCTTTTAGGAAAAACAAGATAAAATTGAGTTTTTGGAAATTTGATTAAATCTACTGTATTAATCTGAGAGTTGCTTTAATAAATTACCACAAAGTTGGTGTTTTAAACAACAGAAACTTGTTCTATCACACTTTTAGAAGCTAGATGTGAAAAAATGTCAGGAGGGTCACATTTCCTCTGAAGGCTCTATGAAGAATCCTCCTTTGACTCTTAGGTTCCATGTGGTTGTGGGTAATCCCCAGCTTGAAGCTCTGTCACCTCACCCTCTGCCTCCATGTTCACATGTCCTTTTTCTCTGTGTATCTGTGTATTTCCTCCTCTTATAGGGATACCAGTAATTGGATTTTTGATTCAGTATGACATCACCTTAATTAATAACATCTGTAAAAACCCCATTTCCAAATAAGTCACATTTTGAGGTTACTCGTGGGCATGAATTTTGGAGTGACACTAGACAGCACACTAAATACACTGAAGAAAGATAATTTGAATTAGTGGGATTATCTTTTCAATAATTTAGTCAGATGGAATGATGAGAATGCTTTTGAACAACATGGTGATTAGAGACTCTGACCCTCTACACAGTCAAAAACCCACATATAACTTTTGACTTCCCAAAAATCTAACTACTAATAGACTACTTATTGACTGGAAGTCGTACCTATAAAATAAACAGTTGAATAACACATATTTTGTATGTTATTATACATATAGTGTATATTATATAGTGTATAACATATGTATTATATACTATATCCTTACATTAAGGTAAGCTAGAGAAGGAAATATATTCAGAAAATCATAAGAGAAAATAATTTATAGTACTGTAAAAAAATCCTCATATAAATGAACCCACACATTTCAAACCTGTGTTGTTCAGGGGTGAACTGAATATTTGTCTATGGCAGATACAATTAGTGCCCATCTCCATCTGGCTCTCCTTTTGGACTCCCAGGGAAAAGTAAATTTTCTAACACTTTTCATTAAGGCAGAGCACTACAACATACTTACTCTTGTCATAGCGGTATAAGCAGAGTGATATACTTTTACTTCTAGACTCAATCATTTATGAGACTCTCTCTCTCTCTCTTTCCCTGATACAGAGACCTCATCTTTACAGATAATGGATTAACTAACATAAAAGGAAATGTTGCCTTCATTGTCCTGGATGCTTCATGATTTTGTGGAGCTAAACCAGCCAAACATGCATGGGATAGTTGGGTGAGTGAGAAACAGTGAATGTTGTTGTAGAATGAACCTAATAAGATTTTGTTTTTCCTGTAACATACCCTTTCCTACCATGACCAAGGTTTCCTTTCTAGATACTTTGTCTTTCAGGCTCCCATTCACTCATTATTAGTCAAATATTGCGATATCAAATTACCTTCTTTATCTGCAATTTGGTAGCATGAACCAACCAAATCTCCACTGTTCTATATTACTAAAAATATAATTATAAATCATATTCAATCTGATACTTAAAGAAATCTTAGGCAAACTTAAATAAATCCACAAACTTCAGGAAAGTTTTATTTTTCAGTTTTGGTCTTCAGGGAATAAACATCCTTTCTCAGACTTGCTAGTTCCTTCAAAGTGTTATTTTTGAAAATGTAAAACAATTTAAATTATACACATACCAATGTAAACATATATAAACATCTCAAGAAACTAAAATGATTACATATTCTCTGTTTTTATTTCCAGATACTCTATAATTTTGTAGTGAGTTTATAATAAAGGGTTGTAGACCATAAGAAAATGTGCTAAAATGTTTTATTAGTTGATTTACAAAGTTACTCCTTTTTAGACAATACCATTTCTGTGAAGCTATATAAGTGAGTACATGTTGTAAAGCATTCTATAGTCCTTGAAATGAAGAATTTGCAGGATATATGGATTATAAAGAGATTCCAAGGCAGAAATATATAGCAATAACATAAAAATTACAAGTCAATTACCTGAAGAAATAAAAAAAACAATTATGCTTGACAACTTAGAAATATAAATGTAAGAAATACACACTTGTTTTCAATTTCAATTCTCATAACAGAGGAGACCCAATTACAGTAAGTTCAAAATTAGAAGGCTAATTAGATGCTCAAAACTGGTATCTTTGTGGTACAAAGTATTATATTTTAGATCTCACCATTTTACATTCAAGAGAGCATGCTTTAAATTATAGTTTTATGTGGTGTGTGTGTGTGTGTGTGTGTGTATGTGTGTGTGTTTGAGTGCAAATGTATACACCCATATTGTTTCCTAAATAATTCTTTAGTTCTTTCACTTGAACTCTATTTTATTGGGTCAGAGTCAAGCAAAAAAAGTAATACTTGGCTCCAGAGGAGTACTAAATGATAAAAGATATGAAAAAGAAACATCACTATCATCTGGTACCCCAAACAACTTTTCAGATACGTAGAAACACTCTTTATCATCTCATTTACATAGCAATTATATTTGATGTTTTTCCCCCAAGGGTCATTTACACTCAGTCACAGTATTCTTTAGAGTATTACAAAATATTCGCTGGGCACTTAAAATTATGAAATGAAAGAAAAGAATTAAAATGTATATGCTAGTACTGGGAGTAGAAGCGAAGGCAATGAGCAGAAGGAGGTTTCAGTCTACAAAGTCTTACATTGACCACATTGCGACTATGAGAATCATTAGTACTGGGAAAGTATATCTAATGGAATATTGAAACAGAAACATAGAGACTCAGTGCATGATCACAAGGAATTAGAAATCTAATTGGGCAGAGGTTGAATCAACATGAACATCAGTTAATAAATACAAAGTAGTAATTGATGAAGGGCCAAGGAAATTTGCAAAAAGAAAGTTTTGAGAGGCGAGAAGAATTAATATAGGTGTAGTTGGATTTGTTAATTTATTATCTTTCTGATAAATGTGTGATAAATGTGCTCTTGTCATAAATAAGTTAATTATGAATTTGTGTATCAAATATAATCCCATTTTGAGCCAATATATTCAGTGCATATGTGTGCATAATCATATACATGACCGCAAGAATAGATTCTATTCACATTAATATAGATTTACATTTTATAACATAGCATAGAATGGATTTGAAAATAAAATGATTCTCTTCTATACTTCAACACCTGCATACTCATTTGTGAGGGAATAAGTTAATCATTCAACCTGTATTAGATCACCTAATATATCCAAGACTGGATCAGAAAAAGTACCAGAGATTTTTCTTACTTTTGATAATTAAAATAGTTTTTTATTTTTGCAGACAACTGAAATCTTGACAGTTAGGAACAGAATTCAGTCTGTCACATTCATAAACCACAATCAGAAGGAGGAAGAAGAAAAATTATTGAATTTGAAAGATCCAAAGTTATTCGTGTTTTCTGATGATAGAGCTTAAATATATCTGTATAGATATAGTTGGATATTAAAAAGTAATGTCAAAATCAGGGGTGCCTGGCTGACTCAGTCAGTGGAGTATATGACTCTTGATCTCACAGTTGTGGGTTGAGCCCTACATTGGAAATAGTGATTACTTACTTACTAAATAAATAAATATTTAAAAAGTAATGTCAAAAACCATAATACCAAAGTTTTTCTTCATTTTTGTCAACAAAAATGACAAAGAAGTAGGCTGATTTTAGAAGCCTATTTTAACATGCTATTTCCAGGACATATAGTAAGATTAATAAGATTAAAATAATTAAATATTTTAATTATAAAATAATTTGTGATTAAATATAATTTGTGATTTTTCTACTTTTAAAATAACAGCACACGATAAGAACTCTGAAACTTTGCAATATCCTGAAGTAACTTATGAATTAATAAAGACTGTGGTGTATATTCACATCTTTAATGTTCTTCTTTCTCCCTTGGATATTGATACTTCATTGGTATAACTGTATTAAGCAAAGTACTCCTAGTAACATAGCAGGAAGTGGAACTCACATTCAGTACTAATCAGAACCTCTAAACTGTTTTCATTGTGATTATGGGCTGTTAGCAGATGTTTATAAAAAAAAATATTGAGATCTAGGAAGATGGCGGCTTAGGAGGACGCTGGGCTCACCGCACGTCCTGCTGATCACTTAGATTCCATCTACACCTGCCTAAATAACCCAGAAAACCGCCAGAGGATTAGCAGAACGGAGTCGCCGGAGCCAAACGCAGACGAGACACTCACGGAAGAGGGTAGGAAGGGCGGAGAGGCGGTGCGCGCTCCACGGACTGGCGGAAGGGAGCCGGGGCGGAGGGGCGGCTCGCCGGCCAAGCAGAGCCCCCGAGTCTGGCTTGCAAAAGCGGAGGGGCCTGACGGACTGTGTTCCCACAACAAGCGCGACTTAGCGTCTGGGAGGTCATAAGTTAACAGCTCTGCTCAGAAAGCGGGAAGGCTGGAGGACAAAGGGAGGGAGAGCTGCTGAGCCCCCTGACAACAGAGCTCAGTTTGGTGGGGAACAAAGGCACTCGCCAGCGCCATCTCCCCCGCCCATCCCCCAGCCAAAATCCCAAAGAGAACCAGTTCCTGCCAGGGAACTTGCTCGCTCCGCGCAAACACCCAACTCTGCGCTTCTGCGGAGCCAAACCTCCGGCAGCGGATCTGACTCCCTCCCGCTGCCACAGGGCCCCTCCTGAAGTGGACCACCTAAGGAGAAGCGATCTAAGCCTGCCCCTCCTGCCCCTGTGCACCTTGCCTACCCACCCCAGCTAATACGCCAGATCCCCAGCATCACAAGCCTGGCAGGGTGCAAGTAGCCGAGACGAGCCACACCACCCCACAGTGAATCCCGCCCCTAGGAGAGGGGAAGAGAAGGCACACACCAGTCTGACTGTGGCCCCAGGGGTGGCCTGGGGGCAGACATCAGGTCTGACTGCGGCCCCGCCCACCAACTCCAGTTATACACCACAGCACAGGGGAAGTGCCCTGCAGGTCCTCACCATGCCAGGGACTATCCAAAATGTCCAAGCGGAAGAATTCCCCTCAGAAGAATCTCCAGGAAATAACAACAGCTAATGAGCTGATCAAAAAGGATTTAAATAATATAACAGAAAGTGAATTTAGAATAATAGTCATAAAATTAATCGCTGGGCTTGAAAACAGTATAGAGGACAGCAGAGAATCTCTTGCTACAGAGATCAAGGGACTAAGGAACAGTCACGAGGAGCTGAAAAACGCTTTAAACGAAATGCATAACAAAATGGAAACCACCACAGCTCGGCTTGAAGAGGCAGAGGAGAGAATAGGTTAACTAGAAGATAAAGTTATGGAAAAAGAGGAAGCTGAGAAAAAGAGAGATAAAAAAATTCAAGAGTATGAGGGGAAAATTAGAGAACTAAGTGATACACTAAAAAGAAATAATATACGCATAATTGGTATCCCAGAGGAGGAAGAGAGAGGGAAAGGGGCTGAAGGGGTACTTGAAGAAATAATAGCTGAGAACTTCCCTGAACTGGGGAAGGGAAGGAAAAAGGCATTGAAATCCAGGAGGCACAGAGAACTCCCTTCAGACGTAACTTGAATCGATCTTCTGCACGACATATCATAGTGAAACTGGCAAAATACAAGGATAAAGAGAAAATTCTGAAAGCAGCAAGGGGTAAACGTGCCCTCACATATAAAGGGAGACCTATAAGACTCGTGACTGATCTCTCTTTTGAAACTTGGCAGGCCAGAAGGAATTGGCACGAGATTTTCAGGGTGCTAGACAGAAAAAATATGCAGCCAAGGATGCTTTATCCAGCAAGTCTGTCATTTAGAATAGAAGGAGAGATAAAGGTCTTCCCAAACAAACAAAAACTGAAGGAATTTGTCACCACTAAACCAGCCCTACAAGAGATCCTAAGGGGGACCCTGTGAGACAAAGTCCCAGAGACATCACTATAAGCATAAAACATACAGACATCACAATGACTCTAAACCCGTATCTTTCTATAATAACACTGAATGTAAATGGATTAAATGCGCCAACCAAAAGACATAGGGTATCAGAATGGATAAAAAAACAAGACCCATCTATTTGCTGTCTACAAGAGACTCATTTTAGACCTGAGGACACCTTTAGATTGAGAGTGAGGGGATGGAGAACTATTTATCATGCGACTGGAAGCCAAAAGAAAGCTGGAGTAGCCATACTTATATCAGACAAACTAGACTTTAAATTAAAGGCTGTAACAAGAGATGAAGAAGGACATTATATAATAGTTACAGGGTCTATCCATCAGGAAGAGCTAACAATTATAAATGTCTATGCACCGAATACCGAAGCCCCCAAATATATAAAACAATTACTCATAAACATAAGCAACCTTATTGATAAGAATGTGGTAATTGCAGGGGACTTTAATACACCACTTACAGAAATGGATAGATCATCTATACACACGGTCAATAAAGAAACAAGGGCCCTGAATGAGACATTGGATCAGATGGACTTGACAGATATATTTAGAACTCTGCATCCCAAAGCAACAGAATATACTTTCTTCTTGAGTGCACATGGAACATTCTCCAAGATAGATCATATACTTGGTCACAAAACAGCCCTTCATAAGTTTACAAGATATGAAATTATACCATGCTTACTTTCAGACCACAATGCTATGAAGCTTGAAATCAACCACAGAAAAAAAAAATCAACCACAGAAAAAAGAAAAAACTGGAAAACCTCCAAAAGCATGGAGGTTAAAGAACAACCTACTAACGAATGAGTGGGTCAACCAGGCAATTAGAGAAGAAATTAAAAAATATATGGAAACAAACGAAAATGAAAATACAACAATCCAAATGCTTTGGGACGCAGCGAAGGCAGTCCTGAGAGGAAAATACATTGCAATCCAGGCCTATCTCAAGAAACAAGAAAAATCCCAAATACAAAATCTAACAGCACACCTAAAGGAACTAGAAGCAGAACAGCAAAGGCAGCCTAAACCCAGCAGAAGAAGAGAAATAATAAAGATCAGAGCAGAAATAAACAATATAGAATCTAATAAAACTGTAGAGCAGATCAACGAAACCAAGAGTTGGTTTTTTGAAAAAATAAACAAAATTGACAAACCTCTAGCCAGGCTTCTCAAAAAGAAAAGGGAGATGACCCAAATAGATAAAATCATGAATGAAAATGGAATTGTTACAACCAATCCCTCAGAGATACAAACAATCATCAGGGAATACTATGAAAAATTATATGCCAACAAATTGGACAACCTGGAAGAAATGGACAAATTCCTGAACACCCACACTCTTCCAAAACTCAATCAGGAGGAAATAGAAAGCTTGAACAGACCCATAACCAGTGAAGAAATTGAATCGGTTATCAAAAATCTCCCAACAAATAAGAGTCCAGGACCAGATGGCTTCCCAGGGGAGTTCGACCAGACGTTTAAAGCAGAGATAATACCTATCCTTCTCAAGCTATTCCAAGAAATAGAAAGGGAAGGAAAACTTCCAGACTCATTCTATGAAGCCAGTATTACTTTGATTCCTAAACCAGACAGAGATCCAGTAAAAAAAGAGAACTACAGGCCAATATCCCTGATGAATACGGATGCAAAAATTCTCAATAAGATACTAGCAAATCGAATTCAACGGCATATAAAAAGAATTATTCACCATGATCAAGTGGGATTCATTCCTGGGCTGCAGGGCTGGTTCAACACTCGCAAATCAATCAACGTGATACATCACAGTAACAAAAAAAAAAGAGAAGAACCATATGATCCTGTCAATTGATGCAGAAAAGACCTTTGACAAAATCCAGCACCCTTTCTTAATAAAAACCCTTGAGAAAGTCGGGATAGAAGGAACATACTTAAAGATCATAAAAGCCATTTATGAAAAGCCCACAGCTAACATCATCCTCAATGGGGAAAAACTGAGAGCTTTTTCCCTGAGATCAGGAACACGACAGGGATGCCGACTCTCACCGCTGCTGTTTAACATAGTGCTGGAAGTCCTAGCATCAGCAATCAGACAACAAAAGGAAATCAAAGGCATCAAAATTGGCAAAGATGAAGTCAAGCTTTCGCTTTTTGCAGATGACATGATATTATACATGGAAAATCCGATAGACTCCACCAAAAGTCTGCTAGAACTGATACATTAATTCAGCAAAGTTGCAGGATACAAAATCAATGTACAGAAATCAGTTGCATTCTTATACACTAACAATGAAGCAACAGAAAGACAAATAAAGAAACTGATCCCATTCACAATTGCACCAAGAAGCATAAAATACCTAGGAATAAATCTAACCAAAGATGTAAAAGATCTGTATGCTGAAAACTATAGAAAGCTTATGAAGGCAATTGAAGAAGATTTAAAGAAATGGAAAGACATTCCCTGCTCATGGATTGGAAAAATAAATATTGTCAAAATGTCAATACTACCCAAAGCTATCTACACATTCAATGCAATCCCAATCAAAATTGCACCAGCATTCTTCTTGAAACTAGAACAAGCAATCCTAAAATTCATATGGAACCACAAAAGGCCCCGAATAGCCAAAGGAATTTTGAAGAAGAAGACCAAAGCAGGAGGCATCACAACCCCGACTTTAGCCTCTACTACAAAGCTGTCATCATCAAGACAGCATGGTATTGGCACAAAAACAGACACATAGACCAATGGAATAGAATAGAAACCCCAGAACTAGACCCACAAACGTATGGCCAACTCATCTTTGACAAAGCTGGAAAGAACATCCAATGGAAAAAAGACAGCCTCTTTAACAAATGGTGCTGGGAGAACTGGACAGCAACATGCAGAAGGTTGAAACTAGACCACTTTCTCACACCATTCACAAAAATAAACTCAAAATGGATAAAGGACCTAAATGTGAGACAGGAAACCATCAAAACCTTAGAGGAGAAAGCAGGAAAAGACCTCTCTGACCTCAGCCGTAGCAATCTCTTACTCGACACATCCCCAAAGGCAAGGGAATTAAAAGCAAAAGTGAATTACTGGGACCTTATGAAGATCAAAAGCTTCTGCACAGCAAAGGAAACAACCAACAAAACTAAAAGGCAACCAACGGAATGGGAAAAGATATTTGCAAATGACATATCGGACAAAGGGCTAGTATCCAAAATCTATAAAGAGCTCACCAAACTCCACACCCGAAAAACAAATAACCCAGTGAAGAAATGGGCAGAAAACATGAATAGACACTTCTCTAAAGAAGACATCCGGATGGCCAACAGGGACATGAAAAGATGTTCAGCGTCGCTCCTTATCAGGGAAATACAAATCAAAACCACACTCAGGTATCACCTCACGCCAGTCAGAGTGGCCAAAATGAACAAATCAGGAGACTATAGATGCTGGAGAGGATGTGGAGAAACGGGAACCCTCTTGCACTGTTGGTGGGAATGCAAATTGGTGCAGCCGCTCTGGAAAGCAGTGTGGAGGTTCCTCAGAAAATTAAAAATAGACCTACCCTACGACCCAGCAATAGCACTGCTAGGAATTTATCCAAGGGATACAGGAGTACTGATGCATAGGGCCACTTGTACCCCAATGTTCATAGCAGCACTCTCAACAATAGCCAAATGATGGAAAGAGCCTAAATGTCCATCAACTGATGAATGGATAAAGAAATTGTGGTTTATATACACAATGGAATATTACGTGGCAATGAGAAAAAATGAAATATGGCCTTTTGTAGCAACGTGGATGGAACTGGAGAGTGTGATGCTAAGTGAAATAAGCCATACAGAGAAAGACAGATACCATATGGTTTCACTCTTATGTGGATCCTGAGAAACTTAACAGGAACCCATGGGGGAGGGGAAGGAAAAAAAAAAGAGGTTAAAATGGGAGAGAGCCAAAGCATAAGAGAGTGTTAAAAACTGAGAACAATCTGAGGGTTGATGGGGGGTGGGAGGGAGGAGAGGGTGGGTGATGCGTATTGAGGAGGGCACCTTTTGGGATGAGCACTGGGTGTTGTATGGAAACCAATTTATCAATAAATTTCATATAAAAAAAGAAATATAACAGATTAAAAAAAATTTAAAAAAATATATTATCAAGTTTGGAATATTGAATAAAACATGTTTCTTTATTGGAGGAACTCCCATGACTTTAATAGGCAAATATATTCGGTGAAAAATATAAGGGGGAACCACATAGGCGAAATATTTTCTTCTTTTAGGAAAGTATTTACCCATTTTGAAAGAGAACAAGCAGTGAGGGGCCGAGAGAAATGGTACAGAGGATGTGAAGTGGGCTGCATGCTGATGGCAGAGAGCCTGATGTATGGAGCTGGAACCCACCAACTGTGAGATCATGACCCCATACAAAGTCAGATACCTGACTGACTGAGATAGCCAGGCATCCAGTGAAATATTATCTTTTTCTTTAAAAAAAATTTTTTTAATGTTTATTCACTTTTTGAGAGGCAGAGACAGAGCATGAGCAGGGAAGGGACAGAGAGAGAGGGAGACACAGAACCTGAAGAAGGCTCCAGGCCCTGAGCTGGCAGCACAGGGCCTGACACAGGGCTCGAATTCACAGACCATGAGATCATGACCTGAGTGGAAGTTAGACTCTTAACCAACTGAGCTACCCAGGAGCCCTCCCAGTGAAATATTTTCTAATGTCATTTGACTATGGGTAACTTTTTTTTCTTAGTATAACAATTACCATGTCACTGATCTAGGGTTCCATATAACTCTGTTTCTGAATCACTTCCCTAAGCTATACCCACACATTTATCAATGAAATTCTTGTCCCTTGCTTACTTGTCCATCTACTTTACACCAAATTCAGTCAATCTTACATGTTATACTTTCTATTTATTTCATTGCCCTTCATCTTAACTATTGCCATTTGGCTTCTCACAGTTTATTTCTTCTGTTTTCACCCTGCTCAAATCTGTCCTTCATGCTGCAATGATTATGTACTATCCTCAGCACAGACTACTCACATACCTCTGCAGTTACTTCCTGTCCCTGTGGGTATAGTTTATATGTCATATCCATAGAGCCTTCTGAAATAACCCTACTCAGAATAATTTATTATTCCAATTGCTCCAAGAGTCTATTACTACAAGGATCACATATGTCTAATTTTGCAGTGTGTATAGCCATTTTGACTAAAATTTTTTGATTTTTTTTTCTTAAAGACAAGAAGTAGACATTAGTACAGAATGCCAAATATTTCAAATTTTCCCTGTGGGACCATGTAGGGTGGCTCTCACTAACCCTTGGATTAGGGTTATGTGACTCAGTGTCTTAAACATGAATGGAAGAGAGAGTTATTACTTTGGTGTAAAGTTTTAAGAATTAGTGCATGACTCACCACATCCTGCCTTTCTTTTTATAATAGCAACTTGCAATATGTCAGATAGCCAGCCTAATCCTAGAATCAGAAGGATGAGCTGACTAGAGGCAGTAATGATGCAACCTGAGAAAAAATTTAAGTATTTGCTGAGATCATGGACTTATTTATTACCACAGTGTAACCAGCTTTTCCTTTTCTCACACAAAACAAAGAACAGACTTTCTTGTATGTAAAAGATGCAAAAAAAAAAGTGTAAAATGGAGAAGGGACCCTAAAATTATCAATGCTTATTTAAATAATGAGCTCAACTCATCTAACTCTTTGTTGCTTACTGGATTTTAGGAAAATGCTGCCAGAATAAATATAACAAATAAATTATTTCAGCTAAAAGAAAAAAAAAACTGAGAAAAAAAAGTTCTGTTACCATTAATTTCTATTCCAAGTTCCTTCAGTCAATGCCTGCAATATTCAGTGACTGTGCATGATACAACCATCCCAAAATTAAAAGGGCAAACATATAAGTTTCCATCATTATTTCCATACTATTCAATAACATTTCTTCTACTATATACATGAGAAAATCAATAAGCTTCAAAAGAAGTAAGACTACATTTTAAAGCAGATAACAAATTCTTCTTATTTTTTAGTTAGATTTCTAAAATTTAAGACAAGCTGATCACAGCCTTCATTGGACATAAACCTTCTGACAGATATATTATCATGGAAATTTCTACAAATAGTAAACCTGTAATTAAAATAACCCACCAGGCACCTTTCCTATCAAATATTTTTTTTTCCCTTTCTTAGAACAATATAATGAGGGTCCCATGCTCTGTGAACTCTGAGGGACTTTTATGAACTCCTAGAGTCAATAAACAAAAATATTTGAGTTTGTGACATTGTGGTATTTTGAGGGTATTGAGGACAAATATGGATATGGCAGTATTTTAATTCTTTTCGCACTCTATTATACTATATTATCACAATGCAGTTGGTAATATTGTCCATATGATTAGAAACTAATTGGCCTAAGCCTTCATTTTACAATCAAATCCACTTGTAGGTTGTCAAATCTACTTATAGTGAGGTAGTTGTCATTTACATAAAATAAAATGTGAGAATCTTATTATCTGAAAAATTGGTTCAGCAGCATGTTTGTGCTGTGTTATGTACATATATGCCTAATGATTCACAATGTAAATACCTGTTTTTGCTTGAAGAGGTTGGTCACCAAATAAGTTTAAATCCACTTACCTGAACTAGCCAGTGTAAATAATCCAATTCTGTTGCTAGAGATTCATTTAGAATGGGGCAGACTTAAACCAATCACTTCTTGGAAATCCTGTGGATACATAAATTAGTACTATAGAAGATTTACAAAGGACCTTTCCTTCTCTCTTTGAAGAAAAGCTTTAGAAATGATTTTTGGCCTTTCTTTTGTAAATTGAGTGTGAATACATACAGGCTAGAATAACTGTAGTGTTTTAGATGTCAGCCTGAAGTTCAAATTCCCACAAAGTGTTTCAGAGCAACACAGGCAGAGCCTTGATATTTGATATCAAGCCTTTGATAATAACAGCCAGATTGTTTATTTTCCCCTCAACTTCCTCAATTGTCTCTCATGTTTAAGCTAGATAACCAAGAATGACAGCAATCAAAATATTCAACATAAAATATATCATATGTCATACGGAACCAGCGTAATAGGAAACTTTATAATATCTGCCATGGTCATGAAGTAATAAGTTCAGTTGCATTTAAAGAAAAACTAAATAATGATAGAAAAATAACATGGTGTGTTACTATTTTCAAGTAGAAATAAAGATGAGGCAGAAAATATCATTGTTTCAGAGGCCCTAAGACATCAGATCTAAAGTCTTAGCATGTACTTGGTCATTTCCTTATGGATGTGTGGGTGGCAGCTTTATCAACAGACGTATTGTTTCCATTTTGTGCAGGAAGAGGAGAAAATGTTGAAAAGATGAAGGAAGGGTAGAAAATGTAGACTTTTTTTTTTTTTTGCTAGGGAAATTAGAGTTAGAACAAAGTGAGAGTTCTCATTAGGAAATAAGAAAAGGATATATTTTGGAAAGGAGCCAGCAATCTCTCTATATCAAATGTTCTGTGAACAGAACAAGAAATTTCAGTGTGTGCTGAGAAAACCAAATCTTTCATGTACACCGATGATAAAGGGTGGCAGAGTATTACCCATTATTCCAAAGTTAAATAAAATTCTAAGTATTCTAGAAATCCAGGGAAGGGAAAAATATTTCTCCAGATGTCTCAAGGAAGAACATATAAAACTCATTTAGGTTATACAAGATCAAATGCCTCTCTGTGTAAGACAAGGTAAAACTAATTATCCAGGGTCACTTTACAAAATGCATAGATCTGCTATATGACAGCCATAGTTCAAAATACTAGAATTCTAGCAATATCAAGAAAGAAGTAATGATCCACAAGCCAAGTTAAGATTGTTCATTATTCTAAGGAAATACAACTCTCAATGATATGGCAGAATGTTTCTCTTGAAATTGCTATATTATACGTCTTTAAAGACAATAATGAAAGAAAACTTTTCCTGTGATAGTTACCAACTGAAGAAAACTTCATGTCTTAAGATTGCACACTGGAAGAATCTCATGCTGTGAAAATAATTAAGTTCATATGTATTCATATTTTTCTAACTATAGATCTATACCCATAAGATATATCTATACTTATAGATATATAGATATAGATTACTTATATATATATATATTATATACTCCTATATATATGTATGTATATATATATATATATAATTGTAGATCTATAGATTACTTATATAGAGATAAATTATAGTTATATATTCATACATGATGTTAATAGAAATGTTATATATTTATTTATAGTATTTTATATATAAAAATAGTTTGGGAAATTTTAAAGCAAAGATTTGGGATCAGAAAACTCTGGATCACACATTTCAACAGAAGTTAATTGCCCACTCAAACAAAAATGAAAACAGAAAACATTCTTTTCAAGTGCACATGGAATATTTACCAAGATAGACCATAAAACAGTGTCAACTAATTTAAAATGATTTAAAGCATGCAAACATATTCTCTGACCACAGTTGAATTTAGTTTGAAGTCAATAAAAGAAAGATATGTATAAAATTCACAAATATTTGGAAATGAAACACATTTGTAAGTAGCCCAAAAATCAAAAGAGAAACAAAATGAAAATTGCACAATATTTCAAGAGAATTAAAATGAAAAGAAAATCCTAATTTTCAAACGCCCACTGAAGCAGTACTAAAGAAATATATAACAGTAGTGCCTACATTACAAAAGAAAAATATTTTCAAATCAATCATCTCAGTTTCCATCCTATGAAACTAGCAAAGAGTAAACTGAATCCAAAGTAAGCAGAGAAAAAGACATATTAAATATTAAAGTGAAAAATAATGTA
The DNA here is from genome assembly GCF_022837055.1 of Prionailurus viverrinus. Lineage (NCBI taxonomy): Eukaryota > Metazoa > Chordata > Mammalia > Carnivora > Felidae > Prionailurus > Prionailurus viverrinus. Next base: position 163,257,327 of record NC_062561.1, read on the forward strand.
ATAGATAATGTAAAATCAATAAAAAGATTGATATAATCTAAAAGTTATTTTTAGGATAACAGAATTGATAAACCTATAGATTGTCAGATCAAGGGGAAAAAAAACAAGAAAAGACAAAAATTACCAATGTGAAAAATGAGAGTTGACATCACCAGAGATTCTGCCGACATTAAAGGATAAACAGAGAATATTATTAATAAATTCATGGCATATGAATGACAATGTAGATGAAATGAACTTGACAACATAGATGAAAGGAACATATTCCTTAATGGAGTTTACAGTGAAGATTAAAAAGGTAAACAGATGAGAACAAAAGCTTTACTAATGAATTCTATGAAATACTTAATAAAGAACTACATCAAAATACTTCACATATTCCCAGATAATTGATGAGGAGAGAATGCCTCCCAGGCAGACAAAGATGTTACAAGAAAAGAAAGCTGCAGAAGATAGATATAAAAATCTTTAAAGTTTTATTAAGTTGAACCCAACAGTGTATCATAGGGGTTTATCTCAACCCTGGCTTAAAATTCAAGGATGGCTTAAAATCCAAAAATCAACTAATAAAACCTACCATATTAACACTAAAAAGGAAAATAGAAAACATATAAACATCGCAGTAGATGTACAAAATCATTTGACAAAATAAACAATGAAATAGAAGGGAATTTCCTCAATTTTATAATGTACATCTATAAAAAGCCTGGTAGTATTAATAGCAAACTGAGTGGTGAAACACTGAATGCTTTCCTCCTAAGATCCTCATTTCTAGTCAACATTATCAAAATCTCAAATTATGAGATTTTAGGCAGTGAAATAAGCCAAAAAGGGCAATAAAAGTTATCCAGAACAGAGAAGAAGCAATAAAACTCTGTTCCTAGAAGACATGGTCATTTATGTAGAAAATTTTGTAAAACTCACAAACAAACAAACAAACAAACAAAAAAACACCACAAAGAAAGTCAATGTAGTAAGTCTGCTGAGTATCAGTAGGCAAGTCTGCCTAGATCAGTAGACAAAAATATCAGTTGCATTTCTATGTACTGGTGACTTATTCAGAAATTGAAATAAAAATAAACCATACAGATAGTATCACAAAATATGTAATTCTTCAGAATAAATTTGATTAAATATGCACAAGACAGATAGTGTGAGTACTAAAATCATTTTTGAAAAAAAAATAAAGAACATCTAAATTAATGGAGTGATAAACTGTGGTCATGTGTAAGGTCACTTGATATCAAAGTATAAATTATCTCAATATTGATCTATAGATTTTATCCAATCAAATAAAAACCCCATAAGTGCTTTTTGTCTGTTTTGTAAAAATTGTCAAAATTTTTACAATTTTTGACAATGAATGTAGAATCATTTTTACAATGATTCTAAATTCCATATGGAAATGCAGAGAGCCTAGTATAGTCAAAACAACTTAGGAAAAGTACAAATATGGAAGACTAATAATACCTTATTTCAAGACTTTCTAAAACTACTTTTGACACAGTGTTATACTGATGTCATGGGAACAGAATATATAGTTTAGAAATACACCCAAACAGAAAAGGATAACTGATTTTTAATGAACATGCAAAAGAATTCAGTGGAGTAAGAACAGTCTTTTCATTTTCAACAAATGGTAATTTGAAAAGAGGATATCTACCTGCAAAGAAAAGTGAAATTTGATCTATACCTTAAATATAAAAAATGATTAACTCAATAAGGATCTAAATGTATAACCTAAAAGTAAGATCAATAAAAGTAGAGAAAAATTATTTATGACTCTGGATTTCTTAAGGCTGACACAAAAATCTTACTTCATAAAGGAAAAATGTTAATAAATTGGACTGCATCAAAATTTTATTTTTTTTATTTTTTTTTTTATTTTTTTTTTAATGTTTATTTATTTTTGGGACAGAGAGAGACAGAGCATGAACGGGGGAGGGGCAGAGAGAGAGGGAGACACAGAATCGGAAACAGGCTCCAGGCTCTGAGCCATCAGCCCAGAGCCTGACGCGGGGCTCGAACTCCCGGACCGCGAGATCGTGACCTGGCTGAAGTCGGACGCTTAACCGACTGCGCCACCCAGGCGCCCCTGCATCAAAATTTTAAATGCCTACTCTTCGAAAGGCATTCCCAAGAGAACGAAGAGAAGCCACATGCTGGGAAAACTATTTGCAAATCATAAAAAAATTGTATCCAGAATATGTAAAGAACTCCTAAATCTGAAAAAGAAAAAAAACTCAATAAAAAAATAAGCAAAAGTTTAGATGAGACACTTCATAAAAAAAAGACTGAGGATGGCAAATAAGCTCATGAAAAGTTGTACAATATCATTATGTACTTACAAAGACTGTTATATGAATGTTCATTGCAACTTTATTTGCATTAGCCAAAAACTGTAGACAGCAGAATTGCCTATCAACAGGTGAATGGATAAACAAATTTTGGCATAATTGGTATAATAAAATACTTCTAGCAATATAGAGGAGCAGACAGCTACATGCAACAACATAAATGAACCTCAACATAATTAGGCTGAATGAAAGGAGTCATACAAAAGGAGAACATCTGCATGGTACCATTTACATAAAAATCGAGAAAATGCAAATGTAATCTCTAGTGGTTGCCTAGGAACAGGTAGGGGATGGGAGGAAAAGTATGGAGGGATTATAAATTACATGAGGAGACTTTTAGGGGTGATAGATTCAGGGGATATTCAATGTTTTATTGTAGTAAAATTTTCCATTGGTATATACTTAGAGCAAAATTTATCAAGTTGTACACTTCAAATATCTGTATTATTTCTCTATTTTACCTCTTTAATTAAAGGAACTAAAAATAAAGGACTAGAAAAGGCATATAACAACAAAAATAAATTTTAAAAAAGACTGTGACAAAGAAAATAATAATGAATCTTAGGTAAATTTCAGTGTTTCATGTATTATCTCATTTAATGCTTCACAACAACATTATGAACTCAGTATTATAGTTACTTAATTTTACAAAAGAGGAAATTGAGGCACAGAGAGGTTAAATAATTTGCATGTGGTCATTCAGCTATTAAAGAGTAGATACTATATTTAAACACTGACAGTTTAGTACTGAAACATACATTTTTAATTACTTTCCTGTATTTTCTCTTAATTGCATATATTACACATTTGTGCCATTTGTGTTGATGATTATGATGATAATGTAAACATTAGTAAGTTGTTAGAAATTCCTCTTACAGAATATGCACTTCATGCAAAGACTGTTTCCTCTTGTAATTCTCATGCCTACCATACTGTAGAGGCTCATTAATCACATGTTAAACTAATTGATTGGACAAAAAAATGAAAGTCTGTTACTATCACAACTTAGTTGCTCTATTTTTAATTTTCAAAGATTGGCTCAATCCTTCTAGATGAAAAGATGTGTGGTAATAGTAAGGTAAGGTAGAGTTTATTGGAATACAAATCAGGACTCCTGAATCTTATTTTCTAGGCAAAATTATTTCTGACAAAGTGGATATCAATGCCTCTTCCAAGCAGCTATTTCCTTTTCAGTAAAATTGAGCAGTTATAAAGGACTTCCAGCACCAAAATTTAATTTTTGCAGCAAAATATTCTTTCCTCTATCTGCACCTCCTAGAAACACATCTATATTTAGAGTAACAAGAAATGTGATTTCAAGACTCATAAAATAAATGAAGTCCAGTGTCTTTTTCAAGGTATAAAATTCTGACTCTAAAATTTAAAATAAGGAAGACCCTTCCTATCTTTTTCAAGTTACTGATTTCCTATACCTTGAATTTCTTCTCTATCCTCAAACAATGGAAGGTCCCCTTGAATTCACTTGTTAAAGTCTATTTCAGTCTCCATCTCTTAGAGTTTCCCATTCTTTCACTCAAAATTAAGCACTGTCTTTCTTGTGCTTTCCTAGTCTATTGCGTATAACCATGTTCTTATAGTTTTTCACATTTGGTCTTAATTGATTATGGAAGTTTTTGTCTTCTCCACCAGAAAGTATTTTCTGGAAGCAAAGAGCTGTGCGTCATCCATCTCTGAATTCGAAATTCTTTGCTCATAATTGGCTTTCAAAATTTGGCACGTTACCATTAATTTCACACTTTCTTTTTTGGAAATGGTAGCAATAAATTAGATACCTTTTTAATTTAGCCTTTTAAACTTAATTCCCTGGCCCTGGTCAATAAGTGAATCCATTCTCAGGAAGGGAAGCAGCAAGAGTTTTACTGCAGATGGTATAGCAGGTGTCTTTCTGCATCAAGCTCTGAAATTCTCTGAAAAAAACCTATTAAGAAATATGTATTGAAAATAAAAGCCCATCCTCACAAAGAATTTTTTTTAATCTACTTCTCTTCTGGCCAAAAGATAGCTTTGGACATTTCAGTATGCTGGAATCTCCTGCGCTTTTTTTCTCTGAAATCCACCTCACAAGAAAGCCTAGCTGTCATAATTCTAGACTTATATTGAAATTTATTTTGACTTAATGTTCCATTTTGTGTTAAACCAGACCCCAGAAGAGACGAGAAACAAAGTTCTGATTCAGCTACATTATACCTTAGAGGAAGCCAACTGTCAAAATAGGGCAATGAAACCTATGAGTGTATATCATGAAGCAAGCATGACCAACACGTAGACATTTGCCTTAAATACTCAGGAGGTTTTATGATGATAAACAACATAATGTGGCTAGAAAAGGCTTATCGTCTCTTAAATTCTTGAGCAATTTCAAGTACTTTTTAGCCTGCATTTTTTCTCAGGAAACATGGCGATGTTAGTGACAAATAACGAAAATGTCCATTAAGAATAATCAAGAACTGGGGCACATGGGTGGCTCAGTCGGTTGGGTGTCTGACTTTGGCTCAAATTACGATCTCATGGTCTAGGAGTCTGAGCCCCACGTTGGGCTCTGTGCTGACAGCTCCAGAGCCATGAGCCTGCTTCAGATTCTGTCTCTCTCTCTCTCTGCCCCTCCCCTGCTCAAGCTCTGTCTCTGTCTCTCTCAAAAGTGAATAAACATTAAAAAAAAAAGGAGAATCAAGAACTTGTTGATTCGTTATGTATATACTTGACAAGAATAGATGGTATTCCAGCCATTCGTTTAGATTATGTTGGACATTTTAAAGTGGAAACAGAAATGGTAGTTTTTCATGAAGAGCTCACATGCCATATATAAAATCATAGTAACTATTTCTTCCCACACATATGCCCTACAGAGAGGCTTCCCTGCATTGGGACTCTAGAGGTAGGTAAGGGGGTAGGTGTGATGAAGATTGGAGTTTGCTGGAGAGGTGACATGAGCCAGACTTGTTACAAATGTGTCTGACACAAGGAGTCTGGCGTTTGGTCACCCAGGTGTTTCTCGTTGTAGGATGTACCACCATCCTGTAGAATTCCCAAGATCCTGGGAGATAGGTCTTCCTCTGGAAAGAGTGGTCATGGAGGCAAAGCCTCAGGTCTGATTCCTCCATTCTTTGAGGCACTATGGCGCTCAAAGCATCCTAGCCTATCCTTCCCTGCCCTCCATGAGGACTCATACTTACTCTCCCTCCACGTGCCCAGAGCCACATAACACACTTTGTAGGCTCCACCTGCATCTTGTTGACCTTCTTTTTGCCCTGTTTACATTCATGGAAAATCCCACACTCCCAACCACCCTGACCATGTCCAAGCTTCTGCCAACAGGCCTCCCATATAGAAAAAATTAAATTAAATTAAAAGATTTGAAAATTGTATTTATTATCATCAAAGTCGTCTTTTGATTCTCTGTTTTAACAAATGCTTTCCTTGGGGCACCAGGGTGGCTCAGTCCATTGAGCATCTATCTGGCTCTTGATTTTGACTTAGGTCTTGATCTCAGTCAGGGTTTGTGAGTTCAAGCCCTGTCTCGGGCTCTGCACTGACACTGTGGAGCTGCCTTGGGATTCTCTCTCTCTCTCTCTCTCTCTCTCTCTCTCTCTCTCTCTCTCTGTCTTTCTGCCCCTCCCCACTCTCAAAAATGAATAAATAAACATTAAAAACAGCCACTGTTAAAAAAGCTTTGCTAAATGTAGTAAACTATTTAGATAACATAACCACTGTTAGAGTAAAAGTATTCTTTAAGTCCTCTCCATTACTTGAAAAATGTATATATTAGTAAAGAATATGAGGTCATAGAATTTTTTAAAAATTTTTTAATGTTTATTTACTTTTGAGAGAGAGAGAGACAGAGCATGAGCAGGGGAGGGGCAGAGAGGGAGGAAGACACAGGGTCTGAAGCAGGCTCCAGGCCTGTGCTCCATCAGCACAGAGCCTGATGCAGGGCTCGATCTAACAAGCTGTGAAATCATGACCTGAGCTGAAGTCAGATGTCCAACCAACTGAGCCACCTAGGCACCCCCAGAATTTTTATTTATTTATTTTTGAGAGAGAGAGCGAAAGAGAGCATGAGCAGGGGAGAGGGACAGAGGGAGAAAGAGTGTGAATCTTAAGTAGGTTCCATGCTCAGTGTGAGCCCAATGTGGAGCTCAATCCCATGACCCTAGGATCATGACCTGAGCCAAGATCAAGAGTTGGACACTAAACAAACTTAGCCACCCAAGTGCCCCAGAGTGAATTAACTATAGAGATATTATACAAGTCTATTTATCCCTGATCCAACCTTCTGCCAAAATAAAATGTATTATTCTAATTATATAATGAGGATATTTTTGCCTTGGGTGTTTATAACATGCTGAATCAGAATCAAGCACTAAATAATTTCTCTGTCTTTGCTGCGAATTTATTACCAATATATCTTTCACTTAGTTGTGCCAAGCATTATGCTAAGCAATTCATGATTACTGAGCAGAATGATTAGTAAAAATAAAATAACATATTTCAAAGTTATCATTTATGTATAGAAAAAAGTATTCCTCAAAGAAAATATAAAAATAGAGATTTTATATTAAATACTTTGTATCTCTTTTATCAAAATGCTAATCTGAATGATACATTGCTAAATTCAAAGTGTCTTTGATTGCTTAAAAACTTGTAAAAACAGAATATGTTGTAATTTTACATCAAATACATTTAAAATATATTTAACTATTCTCTGTAGCACCAGAAATTTTAGAGAACTTCATAGAAAAAAAGAGAAAAGTTCAGAGAAAAGGAAATAATTTTGACATGTAACATATTACTCTAGCATCATGACCTGTGTCTTCCTTTTTTTTCTTTATTTTTGAGTAAGTGAAGTACATGATACAGTAACATGATGAATAATGTGGGAACACATAACTTTTGAATTTCAGATTAGGCAGTTTACTTTAGTAAAAAAATACATAAAATTAGTGTTACTGGAACACAGACTATATTTTCTCTAAGTAGAAGTTATTCATTGATCTGTTTTATTTAATTTTTTAAATATTTTTTAAACTTTTAATTTTTTTAAATGTTTGTTTATTTTTGAGAGAGACAGAGATAGAGCGTGAGCAGAGGAGGGACCAGAGAGAGGGAGACACATTATTCGAAGCAGGCTCCAGGCTCTGAAGTATCAGCACAGAGCCCAACACCGTGCTCGAACTCACAAACTGGGAGATCACGACATGAGTGGAAGTTGGATGTTCAACCAACTGAGCCACCCAGGCGCCCCAATAGAAGTTATTAATTAAAAAAACAAAGTTATTAATTTGCATCTCCTTCTTTGCAGTTCTCTTATCTATTTCTTTGTACATTCTTATTTCTTCATGGACGTTTTTGCTCCTTTTTTAATTTTAATTTAAAAATAACCATAACTGTATCCACTCCCTATATAATATGGTGAGGTTTTATCCATGGTGTTGACATTCATTATATATGGTTTCTCTATATGCTTATTATTTTCTGACTTGCCCTGTACTATATATAGTCTTTATTTAATAATTAATCATTGAGTGCCAATAATATTTGAGATCTGTTTTGAATAGCCAAAAATGTTACCAGCCAAATTTAATAATCTATGCACTGCCAAGAAAATCAGTTAACACAAAGAGGTGAAAACAGATACAGGAAGGGGGTAAAAAGCAGTTATTTTAAAGTGAAGGATAAATTGCCTAATGAATTTGTTTTTCAGATTTAGAAGACGGTTATTTCCTAATTTGAACAGAGAAGGATGACCAGGGAAATGTGCTATACAGGTAACAAAACATTTGAAGTCATTTTTGTACATTTTTATTTCTGCAACTCAAATGAAAGAACTAGAGATACAATTCTTTAGGAGTATAAAATTGTTTGTAGGAATGACTCTGTTGGTCAGCAATCCCATTAGAAGTGATTTGGTAGACAAAAGCTTGTGCTATAGAGGCCACGTTGGAGAGAAACGTAATTAGCATGTCTTCATTGATTATAAGGCTAGCAACTCTGAAAAGAAGAAAAGGCTTGAAGAAAAAGAGGAGTACTATTATCGAAATAGAACATGTAATGAAAGCTTCTTGCTATATGTTCCTAGAAACCAACAAATGATTTACAGATACTTTCTCCTGGAGTCTTTTAACTAAAGGGTCATTAATCTCCTCCATGCTTTCACACATTGAAAGCCAAGAAAAGATTTCTTGTAAGAACAATAGCATTGTTTTGCATTTTAGCTCAAGGGTGTGGACTTTGATATGTTGTTTGTTCTTTCAACTAATTATTTCTCACACCCCCAAGTTATTTTTGTCAGCATTAATTTCAGAAAACATTGTAAAGAAAGAGGAATAAGCACAATAGAGTTGGAAAGGCCTCCTGTCTATGAGAGTAAGCACCAGCCTGTGATGTCAGGACACTGGAAGACTATTCTAGAAGAAAAGAAATGCCCTGAAATTTCCACCATGAAAAGCATGAGTTACTCTACAGGTTATTGGACAAATGGTCCATTGTGCTCAGGGTTAGATGTTCTGTTCTTAGAGAACTAAACATAAAACACAAGTTGGATGAAGCTTTAAAATGTGATATATTGTAGTCGTGAGTCTAGTGAAAAACCATATGATACTAGCACTAAATTTTTATTGATTATTTCTGAGTTTTGAAAAGGATGAGGTACATACTTTTCCACACACTTTGTCGTTAGCTAATGGCAGAACTGTTCCTCCACCATAGTTAATTATTGTTAAATTAGGGAGAAAAAGTCTTGCATTCTATACATATTTTTTTCAAATTAAAAAATGTAAATTTTAATGCATCATTCTTGAATAACTCACATTATACTAACTTTTTATGATTTGAGGTTTCAATTCAGTATAATTCTTTAAGCCTATTTTGTTTAACATTCTAAAAATGTTTCAGTGATATACTTTTCTCATATTATTTCCATATTCAAACAGAACTTTTTTTGATTTCTAGTAAATGAATGGATCACATAATTTTGCATAGCAACAGATAGGAGTACGAAAGTTCCTACATAATACCAAGTCACCTTTCAGATCTCAATGTTATCATTGCCTCTCTAAGGTCTTCCCTGATTAACCACTCCTAACAGGTTAACTTCCTCAATTTTGCAATCTCATCACACATTTGTAAAGTTTTCATAAATGAAATATTTTTCATCTGTATTGAATTTTAACTAAGTTAAATATTCATACAGTTTTAAAAATCAAATGGTTTTATAAATGTCCTTAAGTAAAAGAGAAGATTCTACCCCTCAGTTACTCTTCTATATACACATCTTTTAAATCTTTTAGCCAATTATTTTGACATTTACCTACATATCTCTAAATAATAAACTTTTTTTTTTACCTTGTCATTATTTATTTACTTTCCACTATGGAAAAGAATGAAGAATATTTCTCTCTCTTCTCTCCCCTCCATACACAAACATATTTTCTCTATGTCCTCTTCTCATATCACCAATATGATTATATCTATACAGATTAGAGAAATAGTGAGTATTTACATTTTTTATTAATACTATAGGCTACTGCTATAACAAACAACCCCAAATCTCTGTAGCTTACCACTAATAGTCAGTTTGGGAGGTACTTGGAATATGGCTTTCTGCGTGACGTTTCAGGCTCCTCCCAACTTGTCATTCTGAAAGTTACTAAGGCCTTGGAGGAATCCTCTGCTGGATCATTTCTATGGAGCCAGCAGATGTGGGAAGAGAGTAGAGAAAGCATAAAAACTTCATAGCCAATGTAAGTCAAAAGAGATATAGTTTAGTGAACACATAGTAATTTCTACGCGGTGTGGGTTTATTTTCATTTTTTGTTGCAGTAGTAGGTTAAATAGATACATAGGAAAACAATTTTAAATTCTTGCTCTGAAGATGTTCTTGAATATTTTCTTTCCTTAATGAATTCACTCTTTATAGGATCTCACTATTTAGAGTTGACATGCCTGAATTGATCATCCAGTCAGTTTGGCTTTCCTTTTTATTTTCCACGATTGCATTTTGTTCTCTTCTGGGATTCCCACTACATTAACCTCTATTTTTTTTTAATTTTATTTATTTATTTTTGAGAGAGAGAGAAAGTATAAGTGGGAGAGGGGAAGAGACAGAGGGAAAGAGGGAGAATCCAAAGCAGGCTGCACACTGTCAGTGGGAACCCAATGCAGAGCTTGAACCCATAAACCATGAGATCGTGACCTGAATCGAAATCAAGAGTAGGACGCTTAACTGACTGAGCCCCTCAGGCACCCCTCTTTATAGTTTTTAATACTATCCTGATCTTGCTAAATGTTAAAATATCTTCTTTTACTGTTGATATTCAAAATATATTTTTGACATTCATTTTCCTTTCAAATTGTGTTTCCTAGAAGTTACTGTTTATTTATTTACTTCAATCTCCATCTTACATATCTGAGATTTTTATCTGATTTGAGAATTGTTTGTCCCATCCTATATGCACTAAGATTACTTAAATCTATGAGTGTGTAATAAGATTGTTGAGTAGGAGCCAACCATGTAATTTGAACTAAATTGTCTACTTTTTACTTAAAAGATTTCCTAGAAAGATAATTTTCTATTATCTTACCGAGATTACAATGACTTCGAGGAAAGCTGGGGTTCCAGGTATTTTGAACACACCTGATTCTTTAATCTCTACATTTTTCCATATGATTTCCCCACCCTCAATCATGCCTGGCTTCCAACAGTCTTCTGTTTAATTCTCCTCAGATCCCACAACCCCCATCTTATACTATGGTGGGGATATAGTACTACAGTCTAAATGGAATGGGGGAAAGGATGAGGCACTTGTAGCTCCTTAAACTTTTCACCAGTCTTACTAATTATAATCTTGGCCATATCCCACAGTTGCCAATGCCTATGGCAGTGTTAATTTTTGAAACTTTAGAAGAATGGTGATAGGTTAAAAAAAAATTATTGTTTTCCATACTGCAGGCATGGGTTTAGACTCTCATACTCTACATCTATCCACTCTATCATTTCCTTTTAAGCTTCAGAAATGCATTTTCCCTCTCTGATCCCTCTATAGAGTGCTACAAATAACAATCTTTAACCATTCTTTTGTTGTTGTTGTTGTTGTTGTTGTTGTGGCTTATATGATGTTTCAGGAAGAATTGACTATAATTGAGGGCATTCAACCTTTTGTATTTAACCAGCATAACTATTTCTTTAATGTTTATTTTCCCTATTAGGCTATAAATATCATACTATCAGGAAGCTGGCTTGTCTAATTCACTGGTTTATCCACATGCCTGAGGAACTCTGAGAGTGTGAATCCAATAAAATTTCATGGATAAGTGGAAAGAAATGTGATGAAAATAACTCAGGGAGATATAGACACTAAAAAATCCTTGCCTTCCACGAAACAGTTTTCCTCTTGACCTATTTCAGGTCTAACTTCTGTATAAAATTGGCCCTCTATATCTACTTTTTACTCAGAATCCTTGTCCTGTCTTCTGGACAAGCCAAATTCTACTAATCTTATGAAGGTCAGTCTATGGAGGATCCCATTTGAAAACATATTTGGGGATATGCTTTGTATGGGGTCAGTGAAACCATTTTGAACATAAATTTTATTAAGAGCATATCTTACATTTCTCTCAATCTCTCCTTCTCTCAGTACCTGTACTTTATTCTTTTCAAAATTGCCAAATTCCTGATTTTCAATTTCTTCCTAGTGCCTCTCCTTCTAGTCCAGCTTTCAATGTTCCTATTCCAAATCAAAGGTGATGGAAAGTTATTAGAGGAGATCACAGAACTTTACAGATTGTAGTTATTAATTTAGCTGAAATCATGTTTTATTGTTTTTAATGCTTCATCGTGATTTATTGGATACTTAGTTAATTCCAGATACCATATATCATCCTTATCTTCACAGGATTTATATTTTAGAAAATGTAGACAGATGAGTCAGTCTTAAAATGAGATCATTTCAGGTAGAAAAAATTACAACTAATGAAATACTATAAGAATATGGATGGCATAGAGAGCTATTAGTGGGGCTGATTTTGTTTGGATTATTATATAAAGTCTCTATGAAAAGATGACATTTTAACAGAGATGTCAAAAGATGACATTTTAAACAAGAAAGATGGAAATGAGTCAGCCATTCAGCAAGCATGAAAGAGCATGCTAAGCATATGAAGCAACAAATACAAAATTCCTGTGGCTGTGTTATAATGACTTGTGGGGAGAGCTAAAGACATCCCAATGAGTTGGAACTTTAGTATGATTTCACAATCTTGCCTGGGTATCATATGTGGAATGGATTGTTATAAAAATGGGCCATTATATCAATAGTTCACATAAAAGCATAGTCTGGTATTCTGACAACATCAATACCAATGGTCCAAAAAAATTATATGGGCATTTTACAATGAAAACCAGGATGTCATAACTCAGTAAATTCTAGTCCAAATGTCCTTTTTATACATAAAATATTTTTAAATTTTATGAATTAAAATTTTATTAACCTTAAAGCATAAAACCATGAGGATCCTCATGAATTGTGTAAATAGTTTAAGTACTTTTCAAAAGAATTAATGCCACTTGGCCAGCAAAATCATTGCTAGGCTATAAGATCATTCTTGATTAAATCCATAGCACAAGAGAAACATGTTTTCTAATTTTAGATAAGAGACCATCATGTAGGTATTAGAAGAGAGTTATATTTTAATCTTTAGTAAATAGAAGTTCAAGGGTAAAAGTGTACTTACTGCATTTATTTTGATCCTATCGTCTGATCTGGTATAATTTATTTATTTATTTTTTTTTTTTTTCTGAAATTTATTGACAAATTGGTTTCCATACAACACCCAGTGCTCATCCCAAAAGGTGCCCTCCTCAATACCCATCACCCACCCTCTCCTCCCTCCCACCCCCCATCTGGTATAATTTATTAATATTTCAGAAGATTTGAAAATAAGGGAAGAATCATGCCAATGAGTGTCTCCACAGCAACTGCATTTTAATGACCTACTGCAGAGCTGAATTTTTTACTTCCCCAATTCCAGAAATGAAGTATATATCCCCTCCCCTCTCACCATTCCCTCCCTTTACACCCATAGCCATTCTCAAATGTCTACCACATTGAAAGTGGAATAGAACCTGGAGAGGAAATAGAGGGGTCAGACCAAGCACTCTGATTTTTCTTCTTAATTATACTCAAAAAAGGGTAGAAGTTTTCAATAGATACCTGGATTTGTAATGAAATCCCAGTAGCTTCATAGAGCAGATCCTGAGCGAATTTGCCAACCCATTAGCTGGACTTCACATTCAGGCAAGCATGAGCACTCCACTGAGTTACCAAAGCCTTAATCTGCACAGAACTGAGCTAGGTTTCATCATCAGAATGCATGCAATTCTTATATACCCCACTGTTTTATGAACATAAAAAAAGTAAAAGAAATAGAAGAACAATTATAGGTAGAATTGTTTCCCCAAAATATGTGAAGTCATAAATGCAATCTCAGAATATTCCTTATTTGGAAATAGGGTCATTGTGTATATAATTAGCTAAGACAATTTCATACTGCAGGAGGATGGATCCTTAATCTAGTATGCCTACAGTCCTCATGATAAGATGGAAATTTTTAAACACAATCCAAGGGGAGAATGTCATTTGAAGACACAGGCAGAGACTGAGTACTGCAGCTGGAAGATGAGCAGCCAAATATCTCTAGCAGATCCCCCACCCCCAAAGTTAGGAAGATGTAGAATGATGTTTCTTTACCATTTTTTTGGACACATGGCCCTGCTGACACCTTGATTTTAGACTTCTATTTCCTGAGCTGATGCAATAATCTCTATTGTTTTAGACCACCCAGTTTGTGGTATTTTGTTACATAACCCTAGAAAATTAATACAGAAATGTTTATCCAAAATCTTCTGGACAAATAGATTCATCCAAAAAATACTATTTCGTATTAAAACAGTCTAAGTTTCTTTTAATGATCAAGTGTATGTAATTCTACACACCATCTCCAGCCATCAAGAATAGCTATAGAAAGATAACAACCAGGTATAGTAAATAATGTAAGTAAGGAATACTACCTTTTTTGGCTTATACGTATTGTGTTTAATTTGTAAACCATCTACAACGTTTAGGAAGGAGCAAATTATCATTACTTCTGACATCTACTAGAAGCTCAAGGGTTTGCCAAAACACTATAAGTTTAATAATTTGTAGGATGGATTCACAATATTTACAAAAAGGTATTTTACTTACAGTTACAGTTTATTACAATAAAATGACATGGATTAATATCAGCCAAGGAAGGGGTATTATGGAACAGGATTCAGGAGAGTTCCAAGGATGCAGCTTCCAGTTGTCCTTCTCCACTGGGGGCAGGAAGAGCTTACTTTTCTCAGCAAATATGTGTCACAATATGCATGGAGTATTGCTAACAAGATAACCAGAGTCTTGGTCTCTAGAGTTTCTATCAGCCTTGGTTTCTAGATTTTTCTATGTCACATAGAAATGGTTGACTGCTTGCATTACTGAGATGGGTTTCCAGCCTTTCCAGAGGTTCAACCTTTCCAAACTCTCAAACCCTTCCAAGGCCCCACAATAAATCATATTGTTAGCATAGACTATGTGGTGTAGGCTGATGCCCTCAGATGAAGAAAACACACTCTTTTCAGGCAGAACTCTTCAGGGGCTTAGAGATTATCTTCCAGGAGCTGACTGCTAGTCAAATGTTTCTTTTAGTGAGGTTAATCCTTTTTTTCATGATATCATATATTTCAATTCTTAGAATGCATGATGCTACATAGCAGCTTGAGAAGACTCTGATCTTTTTGCTTAATTAATTCTTACTGATCCTTCAGATCTCTGTTGTTCCCTTGGAGAAGTCTTTCCTAACCCAGTTAAATTATAAAATTTTAGAGATAGACCAGAGTTTACTATGTGCCTCAATGTTATCATCAGGCCATTCCATCTTTCCCACTCTCCTTATCACATGGACTTATCATCTTTGTCTTTCATATGATGGCTGTCACAGTTACAAACATTATTTTCTTACACAAGCAACTCAGAAAGAAGATAGATTATGAGTAAGGTCTTCTCTTTGAGAGGTTGTGATTTTGAATTTCAAAGAAATAATGCCACACAAAAATCTTTTTGCCCCTGACTGGGATCATATGGCCACCCATAGCTACAGGAAATGTAAGAAAAGTATGTATCCAGCAAATGGGAGCAGGATTATGATTGGCCAGGGTCAATCATGAAACATTTCAGTGCGCCTGGGTGGCTCAGTCGGTTAAATGCTGACTTCGGCTTGGGTTACAATCTCACGGTTTGTGAGTTCAAGCCCTGTGTCTGGCCCTGTGCTAATAGCTCAGAGCCTGGAACATACTTTGGATTCTCTCTGTCCTTCCCCTGCTTGTGCTCACTCTCTCTCTCTCTCTCTCTCTCAAATATAAATAAACATTTAAAAAAATCATGAGACATTTCTTGGGTCTGCCTTTGGTATTTTTCTATATGCATTTCTTCCTATTTTCCCTATTAATTTCAATGCTTTGGGTAAAATTGTTTAATCTGAGCCTAATTTTTCTTCATTTGTGAAATAATGATAGTAGTTTTTGGAGTATAGTGAGGTTTAAAAGATGACAGTGATGTGTGGTTTTTTTTTACATACCTGGCATATAGTGGATGTTTTACATGAGAAATAAAAGGGTAAAAATTATGCCTCAAAATTGTAGACCAGTTGAATATGGAAACAGTAAAGAAGCCAATACCTCTGGAAAGACTTTATGCTCCCTATTTAGGCTTTTGTTAACTTTCTTGGGTGTGTTAACAGAGCAAAGCCGAACCCACACTTAGAGGAAAGCAGCCAGGGCCAGCAGGTGCACACAGTAGTCACCCTCTGGAACTCTCTCCATTTTTATAGCCTTTCCTTCTTCCTTGAATTCATTTGGGCTCAGTAAATCCATCCAGACTATTTTAATTTCAAAAAAAGAAAAAAAGATCGGGTGCCTAGGTGGCTCAGTCAGTTGAACATCCGACTTCAGCTCAGGTCATGATCTCACAGTTTATGAGTTCAAGCCCCACATCTGGCTCCTTCCCATAAGCTGGAGACTGCTTCAGATCCCTCTGTTTCCCTCTCTCCCTGCCCCTCCCCCACTTGTGCGCACACTCTCTCTCTCTGTCTCTCAAAAATAAATAAATATTTTAGAAAAAGAGAAAAAAATATGTATTCTACTAATGTTAGAAAAAATAGGGCAGAGCCTGGAGCCATAGTTTGTCCCCCTCATATTCTTGCCATTTTTACTTTTGTATTCTTTTTATCCAAGAAAAATAAAGCTTGTCTATTCAGAGAAATCTTTTGTTAACTTATATGCCAGCACTGCACATGGGATAATTGAAGGTGATTTTCTAAGGACAACTATTATATTCAAAACACAAAAGAACTTCACAAAAGTGCTTTCTAAAATATCAGATACAATGTGAGCATTAAGTTGGTGTGACAGGACATGGCCACTGTTGCTGGCTGAGCCCCAGGCCTAGAAATGTATATGTGTGATGATTCTAAGGTAATGTGTAAGGCCTGTCTAGTTGAAAACCTTTGGCATGGTTATACATCTAGTAGTAGAATACAGAAGTGAGGTGTCTGGAACTTACAGTTCGGGATAATTTCATTGTCACCAAAGGCAGCCATGTGGTCCAGCTATAGGATAGAAGTACTAAGAACAAGTTAACTCGGAGTTGCTCGGACACAGTATTATTCTCACAATGAAAAAGGCCTATAAAACCAGATGTTCTCAAGTGGTTAAAGAAGTCACAGCTGAGTTTCCATGACTTTACTCTGTGATATGTCCTTGAGCCTATTATCTTTGGATTTGATATTTTACTTTAAATAAATAAGCACTTGCTATCATGGTGAATACACAACCAGAGCCTGACTTCTTGCTAACCCATTAATTTCCTGGAAGTGATTAGGCAGAATATAAAAAACAACCTTTCCAATAACCACAGTAACAAAACCCAGACTCCCAGCACTTATACAAGTGCTGTGAAAACAAATGTTCTCTAACAACATCCAGCTTGTTCACTTGTACAGCATTCTTCTCCCAAGTCTGGTAGGTGAACTGCTACCATTAAAATCATACTCTGAGCATTTGAAGTATTCAGATGAAAAGCAATATGGAATTGCAAACACACAATAATGAGTACTATTTTTACTTTAAAGAGAGAATGTTACTTTAATGTGACTTCCTGTTATATTCCTCTTAGATCTTTCCCAGTACTATTACAATACCTTTCTAGAAATCTTAGAATGATGAACTATAAAATATGCTTTTAGAGCAAGCTGTTTTACTGGTATGGTTCTCAAATCTGGAATCAAAAGAGAAATTTCTTATTCTTTATTAGCCTATGTATGTTAAGTTCTAGAAAAGGAAAATTGGAGCATGGAGTGAATTTGAATATTAAGTACTATATTAGAAAAAAAAGTTAAACAGAATTATATGCTATTTATTAACATTTTTCTTTAAAAAATAGACCCATTAGATAGACTGTTATAGTTAATGTGATGCCAATGTAATCCTAGAAGCATTATGAGCACTCTGTAGACCACAAAACATTGTTTCAGTCTTAGAAATACCAAAATATGAATTTCAAAGTGTATTATTAGTCTGATTATAACGCTACTGTTTATTTTTGTACAATAAATGAAAAAATAATTTCCTAAAGTGCATTCTGCAAAAATTTAGTTGCTCATGATACCCAAGAAAGAAAGCATTTCTGTTGTCCATTATGTTTGAAGATCATATACTATAACCTTCTTTGGAAATCCAACATATGTTAAATTATCACTTTGATGAGCTTTGAAAGAAAGTTTAACTTTCTTTCAAATCTTTCTTTCAATTCAACTTAGTTTAAGTTACAGTTTTCCTCTTTTTTTTTAATCTTAGAAACGTTTCTTTCTGCCTGATCTTCTATACTATCCAGCATAAACAGAGTGTCACAGAATTTTTTTTCAGAAAAACTAAAGTAAGGCAAATATTAATGAACATCAAGGTCAAATCAACATTATATGCCTGGCAGAGTATCTGATAAAATTCCCAAAGGCCCCCATAAAGCATGCTGTATAAATGTCTCTATTTTAACAAGCAGAAAAATCAAGGACATGTAACCCTGACTAGTTGTAAGATATTATGAAAACCCCAGGGGTTAAGTGTCCAACTTCAGCTCAGGTCATGATCTCAAGGCTCGTGAGTTCAAGCCCTACATGGGGCTCTGTGTTGACAGTTCTGAGCATGCAGCCTGCTTCAGATTCTGTCTCTCTCTTTGCCCCTCCTGTGCTTTCTCTCTCTCTCTCTCTCTCTCTCTCTCTCTCTCTCTCTCTCAAAAATAAACATTAAAAAATAGAAAACTCCAATAGGCTATTTTATTGATCTTGCTTAATCCTGTCTTAGAAAGTAGTTATCAACTTATTGTTGAGTTCTCTAGCTGTTTTTATATCTAATATAATGGGGGTATAAACTCTCCTGCCATCTCTTATATCATATTTTATTAATTTTATTTGACTTGATGACATTTATAATACTGATATCATAGTATTTATTTAGTATTACCTTTTATATGGCTCCCTGTATTCTAAAATTTTTAGTTAGCATTAACAAGCAACATAAATGTTGCTAAGTTACTTTAATCTTCTTAAATGCTGTATATCCTGTATGATTTTCAACTAGGCAATTATCAAAATTTATATACACTACTTATACGATTTCTTCAATAGATAATAAAGATAATTACTTAAGATACAGTGTACCAAGATGTGGTTCAACAGATGGAAATTGTTTTGTAAATATACTTGCGAAAATTCTGTGTGATATACCTCTAGCACATTTTAAGTATTTGTCATTTTTTAGTTTCACTTTGGACTTAGATCTTTTATAGAATCAACTTGATAAATTGACAACAATTCCTATTTTCTTGTTATGAATCTCAGTTGTCTCTGTTTGGTAGGTGGGAACTCTGATTCTCTGGCTTCTTCATTATCATTGGTACTATTTTAGACATCTTTGAAATTATCTTTGCTTTTGGGAAGTAACAAAATATCCCTGAATTATCTTTACTTTTCTTCCCCAAAGCGTTGATTAAGCTGACTCTTAGGACAATATTAGAGGTCCAAATTCGGGTCCTAAAGTTCCACTGAAAATAGCTCTTTGTAAGCACGGGTGGCAAGCAGGGTGACCGCAGAAGTTTCAGAAGCTCACTTTTGTCCTAGAAGGGATTTTTTAAAAATATATTTTGAGGTCATATTTATTTCTCTAATCTTAAATGTACAGAGTTCTTATCCTGCTCTGATCTAAGCTGTATTTAATGCATTTTTCATTTTGTCGAGCTAGCAGCTTATCTCCTTTCTGTCATTAAAGACTTTTTTAGCAACTGTAATGTATTATGTTATTTATTTTCTATCAAAGAACACTCATTAAGTAGCATTCCCATTTATATTGCTCAAATATTAAAAGAACTATGTATCCAAGATAAAACATTTTTAAATTTTCTATGGACTATTTGAAATGTTGAAAATAATTCACAACTCAGTTATTTCCTGCTACTGATTTCATAATTGGTGTGGATGAGTGGCAAAACATAATTTAGGTCTAAATATAGTGATGAGACTTAGACCTAATGTTAAAGAAAAGTAGGAAAGTGGTATCATGAGTGCAGTCAGACAAAATTCCTGGAGGACCAGAAATGGTACAGAGTTGAGGCAGCCCCTGCCTGTACCTGAAACAAGCACTGGGGTGGAAGTACCCCAAAGTACTACCACCTTAAGGAAGTGTTAGGAGTGACCATGGTGAATGGTTCAAAGTGTATTCTTTAATTGTAAGGTAGCCAGAATTCAGGGATACATACTTTGAAAAACACGTGGGAAAATGAGACCTTGCAGAAGGGCAAGGAATTCAGAAGCAAATGGAATGAAGTGAGGCTGGAGGTTTTCCTAAACTTGTTTGCTGTAAACTACTGGTAAGTGCATTCTTGAAACATGAAAAATATCATCATAGACTAGATATTAAGGAACCAGAGAGGAAGCACATTGTGGTATTTATTTAATAGGCATGATCATATGAATAAACTTTCCTTTGTGTGTGCTGATGAGGACCACTGGCAGTATGCAAGTAAATAAATAGATGAATTAGCTTTGATATTTGCTAGTAAGGGTAACAACCAGGTAGTAAAGAGCACATGTGTGTGTGTGTAAGATTACTTCAGGAAGATTAGTACCAATCTAGAGTTAGACACAAACCTATGGCTGTGTGATATGTGGAAGTCCAACCAAATTGGGGTGCCTGGGTTGCTCAGACGGTTAAGCAGTGAAGTGTCTGACTTTGGCTCATGATTTCATGGTTTGTGGGTTTGAGCCCCTGGTTGGGCTCTGTGCTGACCGCTCAGAGCCTGGGGCCTGCTTCGGATTCTGTGTCTCCCTCCCTCTCTGCTGCTCCACTACTCGTGCTCTGTCTCTCTGTCTCTGTCTCTGTCTCTCTCAAAAAGAAAAAAAATTTTAAAAAGGCCCAAACTAAAATCATAAATGAACATTCTGTTATTAGTTAAAGAGGACTGATATTTTAGTTTTGCAAATAAATGATTATAATATACTTGGATGATGTTCATTATTTCTATATGACCAGATTAGTCTGAGTATTGATAAAACTCACAAATTCACAGAGTGATAACATGTTGGACCTATAAAACAGTTTGAAATTGCATATTTTGCAAATAGGCAATAATCAAACTTTCTCAAAAGCAAACTACCCAATGTCTTGTATGTAAATGGAACTTTTCCTGTTATTAAATGAGCTGACTGACTTGTTTGTTTTCAATTGCTTTTCATGTTGGCCACTTTGAAAATAATAGGTAACTTTCTTAGACATTGGGTCTTTTCCCCAGGAAATGGTTTACAATTTTTTTACATCAATTCTGAGGTTTGATTTTGATTTATTAGCTTCTAATTGTGTCAGCATTAATATCCTTTTCAAAAGAGGAGATGTTTAAAACTAGATTTTGATCCTATAAAATCTCTACGAGTAGTGGAAATATATCAATAGTCAGTTTGCATCAATGCAAGATATTTTCATTTCCAACCTTATTACCAATATTAATAAAAACATGTACTTTGAGTAAAATGAAAACATACAGATGGTATCTAGATACAGACAAGATGTTAGCACTTTAATTTTATTTGGAAAAGAATGTGTACTTCCACGAAAGCTTTAATAAATAGAATAAACATACTATGAGGAAGAAGAAAAATATGGCAAGAAAAGTGTTGCCAAAAATAGTATTTTTTTTTTTACTTTTTTTGGCTATGACTACAAAATAACAGATGTTTTCCTGAGAAGAAAAGCCAGCTTCAAGATAATGTCATCCTTTTGAATAAAATACTAAAAACATTTAAATGAAAAAGTAAACATTACTAATAAAGTAAAACCCTGATCTTTCATTTGAGAAGTAAAGAGCACAATTCAGCTAGGCTAAAAGGCCTTACCTGAATAGTCATGTTTTGATTTAAATTTAAGAAACTGAAGAAGATTCATGGAATGCTTTCCACCGTCACTTTTTAAGATCTAGTTGTTATAATTTATTAGATATTAGAAATTGTTAATATGTTGACTTAATTTGCTTCAGGGTTAATTTTTGAAGACTCTAGTTAAACTATTTCAATGACAATTCTTACTCCTAGAATCTGGTTATTTCTACACAGCCTTTTGGTTTAAATAAGGCCTCAGAGTGTTTTTCAGGTCCTTGATTTGGATCTGCTTTTTTAAGGTGGTGTTTTTTAAAGCTATAACACCTATTTTTAAAGTTATACTTTTAATACCTACCATGTCAAAGTTTAGGAAGTTCTCTCTGGGAGAAATAAAGGTGCTACATCAAAAAATCATTTAATTTGGAGATAATGCTAACCAATGGTATGGATACTGAAAAAGAGGTTGAATTAAAATCATGAATGGAAGAACAGATGGACAATTTCAAGAAGTAGTACAGTGTTTGTGAGGTCACTTTTCTCTGAATTTTTCTGGTGAATAGACTGCATTTAAGGTCAGAATATTGGGATGGAAAATAAACTTTAATAAACATAGCTTTCATTAAGCCGTGATTATGTCACAGAATCTCTGCATACAGTATTTAAATGCTGAAGACTACACCAACAACATTGTTAGAACATACCAACAAATTGAGTAATGTTGCATTATCCTAAATTAATATAAAAAATCAGTTGCATTTCTATACACTAACAGTGAACTGTCTGAAAATGAAATAAAATAATCCCATTGACAATAGCATCAAAAAAAAGAAAATACTTATAAATAAATTTAACCAAGATGATGCAAGTTTATATACTGAAAATTATAACACATTGATGAAAGGAATTGAAGAAGACACACACAAATAAACAGATGTCACATGTTTGTGACTCAGAATAATTAATATCGTTAGTGTATCTATACTACCCAAAGCCATCTAGAAATTCAATGTAATCTCTATCAAAATTCCAATTGCATTTTTTACAAAAAAATAAACCCTACAAAGTATATGGAAGAACAAAAGATCTCAAATAGCTAGTATCATCCTGAAAAAAAATAGAAAAAAGCTGGAGGCTTCACACTTCTTCATTCCAACTTTATTGCAAAGCTATAGAACTATAGTGAACAAATCCTTTGATACTGGCCTAAAAACAGACACATAGAGCAATGGAAAATATTGAAAGCCCAGAAAGAAATCCACGCATATATAGTCAACTAACATTTGACAAGCCAAGAATACTTGGTGAAGAAAAGGTAGTTTCTTCAATAAATGGTGTTGTGAAAATTGGATATTCAAATGAAGAAAAATGAAATTGGGCCTCTATCTTGCACCACTCAAAAAAATTACCTCAAAGTGGTTTAAAGCCTTAAATGTGAGACTTGAAGCCATACAAGTTCTAGAAGAAAACAAGGGGTAAGCTCTTTGAGATTGATCTTGGCAAAAATTTTTTGGATGTGACACCAAGAGTACACACAACTAAAGAAAAACTAAACAAATGTGATTGCGTGAAAAAATGTAATTGCATTAAACAAAAGTTTTTGCAAAGCAAAAGAAACAACCAGCAAAATGAGAAAGACTATTTATGGATTGGGAGAAAATATTTGCAAATCATCTGTCTGAGAAGGTATTAATATCCAAAATATATAAAGAACATATATATCAAGCAAACAACAATAATAATCTGAATAACAAACGGACAGAAGTCTTGAGTAGACATAGCCATATTTTCCAAAGAAGACAGACAAATGGCTGACAGATAAATTAAAGATACTCAACATCACTAATTATCAGGGAAATGTTAATCAAAACCACAATGCTATATCACTTCCCACCTGTTAGAATAACTATTATCAGAAAAACAAAAGCTAGCAAATCCTGGCCAAGGTGTGGAAAAGGGAAACCTTGGTACTGTTGGTGGTGGGAATGTAAATTGGTGCAGCCACTGTGGAAAACAGTATGGAGGTTCCTCAAAAATTAAAAAGGAACCACCATAATAAGACTCATCAATCTGCTGAGCACTTTTATTGTTTACTGTGTGCATGTTAACATTTACTTAAAAATTTTCCCTAATTTGGGGCGCCTGGGTGGCGCAGTCGGTTAAGCATCCAACTTCAGCCAGGTCACTATCTCGCGGTCCATGAGTTCGAGCCCCGCGTCAGGCCCTGGGCTGATGGCTCAGGGCCTGGAGCCTGTTTCCGATTCTGTCTCTCCCTCTCTCTCTGCCCCTCCCCCGTTCATGCTCTGTCTCTCTCTGTCCCAAAAATAAATAAACGTTGAAAAAAAAAATTTTTTTTTAAATTTTCCCTAATTTGACTTAACTTTCTTATATCTGTCATTACAACTCTACACTTAACTACTTTCCAAAAGGATTAAATATTTTTATTTTCTCTTTAGCTATTAAAACAACAATGTAACACTATTTTTGTTACCATATAAAAACAAGAATAGAGTTAAAATCTGTAATATATCCCCAAAGGAAATAAAAAAATATGATTCATTAAATAAATATCTCAGTTACTGCATAAATTTACTTACCAAAGTTTTGCAACATTAATGTCTGTATCAATTGGCTTGTTTTGTACTATCAACTCTATTGTCAATATAGAGTCTCATCTCCTTTGTAATGTCATCAGTAATAGTCTAATTTTTACCCCAAAATAATTTAGTCCAGTTTTTCTGTTTAGTTGTTGTCTATTTGTTTCTGTCTGCTGTTTATAGATGTGGGCTTACACTATAGTTCAATTTATTAGTTACTTACATGACTTGTCAAATTTCCATCGGATACAAGAAATATGTGTGAAAACATCATCCAAATTGTGGCTTATGAATTATATCGGTTCCAATTACTTTAATATATCATTATGTTTGATTCTTTCTGCAGAAAAAGCCCATATAGTCTACACTAACTCCTTTTAAAAGTCCTAGTGAACATTGAAATAAAGATACTTTTTAGAAATGTGTAATAAAATAAAAATAGAGCTGCTGCTAGTTTCTACAAAGCTGTGAATGCATGATTAAATTTTTTAAAAATTAAAAAATTGGTTTCCCAAGAAAGTGAGAATAAACATTTAAAATACACTATATGTAGTCATAGTATGATACAATATATCAAATTATATTTCATTAGCATATTTAGTATATTTCAGAATGTATAGTTGCAGTTGTTATATTGGATATTGGAGCTTAAGGCTACATACATAATATGTATTTATATAGTATATACAGGGGCGCCTGGGTGGCGCAGTCGGTTAAGCGTCCGACTTCAGCCAGGTCACGATCTCGCGGCCCGTGAGTTCGAGCCCCGCGTCAGGCTCTGGGCTGATGGCTCAGAGCCTGGAGCCTGTTTCCGATTCTGTGTCTCCCTCTCTCTCTGCCCCTCCCCCGTTCATGCTCTGTCTCTCTCTGTCCCAAAAATAAATAAATGTTGAAAAAAAAAAAATTTATATAGTATATACAAATGCTGAAACTATATTTAATACCTTGCTATTGTATTTATCACATATTTCTCATATTACTTTTGTTTTTGGAGAATTGCATTTAAATATTGATCTTGATCAAATTTTTGCATGAAACTTTCATTTATATTTGAATTTCTATAGGCTTGTATTTAAACTTTGTTAGTGTCGGGGTGTTTGGGTGATTCAACCAGTTAAGTGTCCAGCTCTTGATTTCTGCTCAGGTCATAATCTCATGGTTCATGAGATTGAGCCTCGTGTTGCACTCTGTGCTGACAGTGTGGAGCCTGCTTGGGTTTTTCTCTTTCCTTCTCTTTCTGCCTCTCTCTCTCCCTCAAAATAAATAAATAAACTTAAAAAAAACAAAAACGAAAACAAAAAACTTTGTTAGTGTGAACTGTGGAAAGCCCAAGATATTCCATAGTTATTTTAACTTGAGGAACTTGCCCTCCAGATCTGACCCCTAGGGAATCTTTTCAGAACTTGCTTTAAGTCTTGTTTTTAGGATGGCTCTAGAGCAAGTATTATGAGTTGTACAGTGTCTCCCTTCAAATTCAAATATTGTAGTCTTAACCCCTAAGTACCTCAGAATGTGAACTTATTTGGAAATAGGGCTATTCCAGATGTAATTAGGCTAGATGAAGTCATACTGAAGTAGAGTAGGCTCCAATCCCATAAAACTGGTGACCTTATAAAATGGAGAAATATGATCACAGACACACATACAGGGAAGTCATCATGTGAATATGGAGGCAGAGATAGGTATTGTATCTACAAGACAAAGGATGGCAGAGATTGTTGGCAAAGCACCAGACTAGGAGAGAGGCATGAACAGATTCTCCCTCATGGTTTCAGAAGGAACTAACTGCCAAAACCTTGATCTCAGGCTTCTAGTCTCTAGAACAGTGAAACAATCAATTTCTGTTGGTTAAGTCACTCACATCATACTTTATTATGGCAGTTCCAGGAAACAAAAAGAGGTCTTAATATAGGGCATGGTCCTTATTTTTCAGGTTTGGCTTTTTTTATTTCTCTCAGGAATTCTAGGGGTATTAAGGAGGTCTCAAGTGGGTTGAACAATTCTAGCAGAATTCCCATGTCCTAAGGAACTCTTTTACCAGTGTCCCTCATCTTTTAGTATCTATTCCTCTTTCCAATAAGAAAGCTGCTTTCCAATAAGACATGAGTGGTCTCATTGTAAAAATGTATAACCCAGCCCTCAGCCATGGACTCACAAGGAATCCCTATGCTGACGTCTGAATTCCAGTCTCTACTCAGCATCTTCCTCATCAATACTCTGGCCTGCAAAGTCCTGCCACTTAGCTGACCAGAACTCTGATCTCACCCTCCTCAGCACAGAGAGACTGCTTTTGCTCTGCAGAATTCCAAGTCTCTGTGTAGGCCCTCAGACAAGTTTGACTGTTGAGCTCACATCACTGAGCTCAAGTCATTTTTTTTTAATTTATTTACTTATTTTGACACAGAGAGAGAGCGAGAGAGCAAGAGTGTACACAAGCATGGGGATATTCAGAGACAGGAGACAGAGAATACCAAGCAGACTCTGTGCTGTTAGTGCAATCCCAATGCGGGACTCAATCTCACTGCACTGTGAGATCATGACCTGAGCCAAAATCAAGAGTCAGATGCTGAACCCACTGAGCTATCCAGTAGCCCCAGAGCTCAAGTCCTTTCTGAAGTTCTGTCAGGGATTACAGTTTTGCACTGACTTTGTGAAACCAGGTGCCTCATATGCTTTGTCCAGTTTGATAGCTGTTCACAGCAGAAAAACTAGTCCTATTCCATGTATTCCACCAAGGCAAGCCTGTATCTTTCAGAGTGAAACATGTGAAATCTAATAATTTTGATATTGGTAAGCTACCATCTAAATTTCTATAGAGAAGTCTGACTGAAAGACTGTACCACATCTTCCCCATAGCTACCATAATCTCTTGGGTTGATAGTAATCTCTCTTTTCTTTTTCTCTTTTTTTTCTCCAGAGTTGTTTTTTTTAATTTTTTTTCTTAATGTTTTCATTTATTTTTGAGACAGAGAGAGACAGAACATGAGCAGGGAAGGGGCAGAGAGAGAGGGAGACACAGAATCTGAAGCAGGCTCCAGGCTCTGAGCCATCAGCACAGAGCCCGATGTGGGGCTCGAACTCTCAGACTGTGAGATCATGACCTGAGCCGAAGTCGGACGCTCAACCGACTGAGCCACCCAGGCACCCCTCTCCACAGTTGGTTTTAAGAAAGGATATAAAAGAGGGAATTTGATGAAACTATAGAAATGCAATATCTATCTTCTCTTCCAGAAGCATAATGAAAACTGTTCCATTCAATTTTAAATGTTGATCTAAAATCTCTTTAAGAACTAATTTTAGGTAGAAGAAAAGTGGATAGTAGACCTAAATAGCTTAGAGAACCTCATAAATTAACATTTCTCAATGAAATAACATTTCTCATTCTTTCTCAATGAAACCACGAGAGAGAGACAGAGAGATATTCCCAACATATAGATAGACACAGATACAGATGATATAGATAGATATAGATGATGAGATAGAGATACAGAAAAAGACAATAGAGATAGAGAGAGATAGAGATAGAGATACATATATTCCCAACTCATCATAACTTCTTTCCCATACCTTACTCCCTTTGTTTTCTATATACTCGGTTTGACTGTAACGGTTTTGTGATGGTTTCTTTAAGCAGTTCAATTGACCAAAATATATAAATGTTACAATGCTATGTGAACAATGCCCCACAGAAATCACAAAAAAGCAATTAATCTTTTCTCTCCAGCCTAAGTAGTTTTGTGACAGTGTGGTGCTCTATTTTATATTAATCTAGAGTGATATATAGTATGTTTCATACTGGCAGATCTATTTTTGTCACTTTTGTCTTCACCTTGTGGAAGAAAATAATTGTATAAATAATTTCCTTCTGGAAACAAAAATTTATCATTAAAAATCTCAACTGATATCTGTTATTTTAATTATTACTGAAAGACTGAAAGGAGTGGAGAGAGACTAGGCCTACTGTTTTTTAATGATGAAAACAATGATTTGATTTATATGTGTTAGTTCTGCAAATGATCCTTAATAAAAATACCATAAGCTGCCAAAGGAGTAATGAAGATGTAGTAATTAGTCATCAGTAAAGATAACTTTAAATATTGATAGGTTTAACCATCTTGAACAACAGAGGCTACTGACAATATACACTATAGAAAAGACACCAACCAAATAAAGCTAAACAAATATGAGACAAACAGAACTAATCAAAATATAAAATACTTGGGGTGCCTGGGTTGCTCAGTTTTTTGAGCATCCAACTCCTGATTTTGGCTCATGTCATGATCCCAGTGTTGCGGGATTAAGCCCCACATCTGGCTCCATGATGAGTGTGGGGCCTGCTTGGGATTCTCTCCCCCTTTCCTCTTCTCTTCTCTTCTCTCTCTCTCTCTCTCTCTCTCTCTCTCTCTCTCTATATATATATATATATATATATATATATACACATATATATATGTGTGTGTGTGTGTGTATATATACAAAATACAAATGTAATTATTGTATATATATATATGCTTGTTTATATAAGATACTTTATCAATATAAATACTTTATTATTGTGTATATATGTGTGTATATGTATGCATATATATATATATATATATATATATGCACAAAATACTTTACAAATGTGATTATTCTAAAATACCTATTATAACAGGCAGGTGATTTTGACCCAGAAGTTGTCCAAAAGTATGTTACTATCTGGTTGTATATGCCAATGTATATTATTTTTTCCATATTATTTAATCTATTTTCCAAGGAAAAATACTAAGATTTTCTGCAATTATCTTTATGAAGCAAGTTATCCAAAAACAATCTTTTAACATAAGATTAAACAAGAGAACACTTTCAGAGAGAGGATTTTCTCCTTTAAACAATGAATTCCCTAATGTCTTAAAAATATTTTACATGCAGGAAATAAGCATAGTACTGCTGTGAGCTAATTGTACATGGGTGCACTGTGTAGCCAGACTGTGGGAGGAGGAAGGGAAGGGCAGAAAACCATTTAACTGTGAAGGAACAGCAACAAGACCAGTATGATATGCCAAGGTAATAAATGCTGTTTATAATTTCTTTTAAAAAATATTTTACATGCATATTACCAAGTTTCAGGTAATATATAAAATGTCTCAGGAAAATGCCTAATTGCCTCAATGGGTAGATATGGAGAACCAGTGAAAGGTGAGGGTAGACTAAAACTAAATTTCTGAGGGCCTTTAATGAAATTGTGAGTGATAAGAATTTCAGATCACTGCAAAGAAAAAAATTATTAAATTGGATTTTAGAAAGAACCTCTAGCTTCAGAGGCCAGAAACACAGGCAACTTTGGCAATTCTTCTTATCTATGGTGTATTAGAATGGCAATAGGTTAAAATTTCAAAACAGTTCTAAATATTACATTCCTAAAACTAATGGGTTTAAAAGTTCTCTTAAAGAGCGTTTGTAACTTGCAGGTATTCATGTGATTCAAGAAAAATGTCCAAATTATTATGTAAAGTTTTAAGTTTAGAATTTATTATTATACTTAAACCAAAACATTTTTCACCTTTCACTTTGAAAAAGGCAATCTTATTCATGTAAAGAAGCTTTGAGAAACAAAACTATATATTAAAGCTGAAAGGTACATTTTTGTGGTAATAGGAAGGAAGAAAGACAGACAGACAGAAAGAAAGAAAGAAAAGAAAGAAAGAAAAGGAAAGAAAAAAGAAAAGAGAAAAGAATAAAAAAGAAAAGGGAAGGGAAGGAAAGGGAAAAAGAATCACAAAGACCACAGTGTACATATTTGGGTCACTCTCACTAGGCATAATAGTTTATTAAAATGTAAGTGAATTATTAATCAATTTGTTAGTCATCACTAACATAAAAATAATTAATATGTTTTAGAAAATGACGATAAACATGTAAGCATTACTGAATGTTTAAAAGGAACCCTTTACCTTTTAACACACTGAATACACATTTACAAATATGTTAAATGGAAGTACAGAAAACTGGCAGATATAGGGTCTTGCTGATACTTCTCAAGCATAAAGAAATTGGACAAAAAATACAGTAGCTTCTTAGCTGATAAAAGTTTAACATGCTCAAGACTAACAGGGAGGATTGGAGATGTGACATTTAGTTAGATGCATCAGAATGGATTAAAACTATTTTGAAATTTTCAAAAAAAATGAATAAATGTTACAAAAATTAAAAATTAAAAAAATTAAAAAAAACTATCTTGGATCAACAGGTCAACTTCATTAGCTGGCAAGGATAGTTCTAAAATTAAGTGTGTTAGAATATGAGCACCAGCTTTAATGCATGTCTTGGTGAAATTAAGTTGAGAAAAATTTTTTAATGAAAAATAATATCCCTTTGACAAATGTAAACCCCCTCAATTGAAATTATTTTGGGCCAAACTTTAAATAGTTCATTTAATGGCAAAGGAAACAATGATACTATATTCTTCAAAAAGATAGTTAAATAAACTATTTTCCTTCAGCGTACTAGCTATGTTCAATCACCATAATATCATTTCTTCTAAAAATTTAAATGAAATCAATTTTTTCTGATAACT
Organism: Prionailurus viverrinus; assembly: GCF_022837055.1. Classification (NCBI taxonomy): domain Eukaryota; kingdom Metazoa; phylum Chordata; class Mammalia; order Carnivora; family Felidae; genus Prionailurus; species Prionailurus viverrinus. Next base: position 163,288,349 of record NC_062561.1, read on the forward strand.
TTACTTAAAACTGTTACTTTTCACTTCCAGATATTTGTGCTATGATAATTTCCCTATCCCAGTTGTCAACCCTGGCTTAGGGATTTTATGTGTAATAATATCTCCATAGACAACTTTGTATTTCTCTCAAAATGCTATATAGATTTTGGAACACACTCTAATATTGATTTTACAACAGTGTTTAGAACCTATTATGAAACAACATTAAATATTGGTTAAAAGTCAGTTGTGATGTATGCAAAAATTAATATCTTGCTAATAAATGATCATAGCTGGGAATGACTAAAAAAAGTAATCTTAATGGTTGAGGAACACTGTGTATCCATATGGTTGGCTGGTGGCTTTGATTTTATTTTTTGTTATTATCTATCTTTGAAGATGATGGTTCAGGCAGTCTAGGACACTGCTGACTACAGCAACAGCCCTTAACCCCTCAAAATTAACAGTAATATTTCACTGTCATAATCAAGTTATACGGCTGATTCTGATATCAAAGTGGTAGGGAAGTATTATGTTGACTCTGGCAAAAAAAAAATTGTATATTGTCGAACAGAAATACAATACACTTTCCACAGGTAGGAAAGTAAAATATGTGGAGAATTCAGGGAAACTACTCTCTGTTTGGTAGAAAACTCAACTGTCCGGGTGCCTGAGTGGCTCAGTCAGTTAAGCATCTGACTTTGACTCAGGTCATGATCTCATGGTTTGTGAGTTCCAGCCCTATATTGGGCTGTGTGCTGAGAGTTGGGAGCCTGGAGCTCACAGATTCTGTGTCTCCCTCTCTCTGCCTCTCCCCGACTTGTGCTTTGTCTTTCTCTCTCTCTCAAAAAAATAAACAAACATTAAAAAAATTAAAAGAAAAACCTCAACTAACTGTTAACTTCTATGCCAGTGGTACACTAATTTTAGTAAGAAATAACTAGAGTGTTACTTTAAAAAAGATCAAGATGGCTCAGTTTCTGACTCAAAAGAGTATAATTCAGCAGGCTAAGCTTGGGACATAGGTGAGATATTAGAGGGCTGATTTTTTTGGCATTATTTTATTAAATGTTTGTTTTGTTAGTATTGTCATTTACCAAAAGTTCAATAAAAAGAAACCTGCACGGCACAGAGAAGGATATTAAAAATGTTCCAGTCAGTATTCTCCATATTCTTGTGGATATGAGGAAAAGCAATAACATGATGACAGAAACGCAAAATAGAAAACGTCACAATAAAACTTTGATAGAGAACACTGTAATATCTGAAATGAAGCATATACTGGATAGGATGACAAGCCAACGTATTAGAAGAAGTAGACTATCTGATTAGCACCATATATTTCCAAATATGTATGTTTATATTAAGGTTCTCTGAAAAAAATATTAGACACAGATGGTGTCACTAGTAAATTCTATTAGACTTTTCAAAAGGAAAAATTGCCAGATTTACTCAATTTTCCCTAAAATGAAGTAGAATAAATCACTGTTCCATTTGACAGTACCCAACTTCCATTCAGAATGAAAATGATCAGCCAACTTGAAATATTGAGGAACTTAAGCTGATAAAGGATAGCTTCCAAAAAAACCTATAGCCAAAATCATACTAATGGGGAAACACTGAATAGCTTTTCCTTAAGTCAGAATAAAACTAGAATACCTAGTTTTCATTAGTTGTATTTGACTTTGTACTAAAGGGCCTAGCCATTCTAATAAAGTAAGAAAAATAAAAGTGTAAGATTTAAAAGGGAAGGGGCGCCTGCGTGGCTCAGTCTTTTAAGCATCTGACTTTAGCTCAGGTCACGATCTCATGGTTTGTGGGTTCGAGCCCCGCGTCTGGCTCTGTGCTGACAGCTCAGAACCTGGAGCTAGTTTCAGATTCTGTGTCTCCTTCTCTCTCTCTGCCCCTCCCCCACTCATGCTCTGTCTCCCTCTGTCTCAAAAATAAATAAAAATTAAAAAAAAATTTTAAAGATTTAAAAGGGAAGAAGTAAAAATTTCCCGTTTTGGATGTTATTGTTTATGTAGAGAATCTCAGGAAATCTACAATAGTTGTAACCAAAGAGTAAATTATATACATGAGTAAATTTATAGTGTATAAATTATATCTCAATAAAGCTGTCAAAAAGTACAAATGATAAAGCAAAAATTCAATAGAGAGATTTTTATGGTGATGGAAATATTTTATATTTTGTTGTGATAGTTATTGGACTGTATCCATTTGAATAAATTAATCTATCTGTACACTCAAAATGAGGAAATATAGGTCAGCATAAAGGTTCAAAGATAATTTTTGCAAAGGATAATTAGCAAGAAGATCACAAGAAATAAGAGTATATAAAGACATTATGAAAATGATTATTACATTAGAAGTGGCAAATATTAAAGACTGTAAACTCAGGAAAAGATATTGTGGACAGACTAGAGGAAATTAAAAATTTTAAAGGGAAAATAGGAACATGATGGTAGATTTAGTAATTGGCTTTTTGAAGAGAACAGAACAAACAAATTAGAAAGTGCTCCAGATAGAAGAAAATATTCCCAAAAGAAAGACTTGATTCTGCAGGTGAAAGTGACATACTGTTACTCAGGAAAAAATGATATAGAACAATCAACAATTTTCTGTTGTGAATCTATCGTCTACTCCTCTTCCAAACCCTTACAATTTGCAATAGTCCATCGCCTATATACCTCTGGCCTTGCTGTACATCCTCCTACCTTTTCATATAAGTTGAAACCTGGTTGTCCTCAAGGAAGCTTCTTTCTCACAGCCTTCCTAAGGGGCGACTAGTTAGTCCCTCATTCTAACACCAGCCTCAAAGGAGGGCAGGGACTCTTTTTGCTTCTCATTACCACTTATAGGCCACTGTCTCTACCTCCATCCTAAACTCTGCAACCTATGCCATCGGGTTATACCACTTACTCTCCATCCTTGTTTCAATCAGTTCCAGAAGTCTTAGTTACTATCTCCCATTCCTTGAAGATTTGGGCAATTTGTTAATTTGTATGCTTTTTAATAACACCCTGTTATAAGTAAAGATAAATCAGTATATTAGCTTATCCTAGTATTACTGAATTTCTCTCAATTCCCCTTATATTCCTAATAATTGTATCTAGCTATCCATCCATCCATATAAAGATATAGATAAGTGTATTAGTATAGATATAGATAAAATTTGCTTGAGGACAAGAATATTTATGCCAGTTATATATTCTTTGTGAATTTTATTATTTATTATAGTATTCCTTTCTGTTTTAGTTAATGAATTTGTCTTGAATGTTTTTGCTTGTTATTTCATATTACGAAGAAATTTATTAGCATAAATTTGCCACCATCCCACTGCCAGTGTTGATATTCCTGTTACAAAGTCTGAAACCTCACACAACATGTACATGATTTAATTAGGTGTGGCTAACTTTATATAAATTTACTCTTAACACCACAGTTTACATTGTGGTAGTCTGTATTAATTACTAAGTTTTAAATAACACTCTTTTTGATTTATTATAATCATTCTAAAAGTAGGTATTTGTTGACCAGTATTCATATGCACATATTACAAAACTGCTTGCATGTTAAGTTTTTGGAGAGATAAATTTATTGAAGGCCATAAAATGCTCTTATTATAATTATTTGGTCATATTAATTAAACACCTAAATAAGTTTGTGATAATAATTAGTGAATTTCTGAAGAAATTTGCCTCAAAAAAATCAGTAGCTTTATCTTTTTCTTGTGGAAGACACTGTATAAGTTATAAATGGAGAATAAAAGACTCTATCTATCAAAGATGACATTATAATTACATCAAATATATTATTAGAAAGTCAAAATTAATTCCTCTGCATAGGGTCTATTTTCTTCTTAGTGTCATTTGTCAGCTTGGCAACTATGAAAGGCTTTCATGATTTTCTAGCATTATCTTCTATTAAAAAGAGGAGAAAGTGAACATTTAACTTTTTCCAATAATAAATTTAGAAAATGCATCCCAATCAATAAATGGAAAAGGCAAAAAATTTCAGGAAAATGACGTGCGGTGAAGTTCATTTGAATAGTTTGACTTATGAGGAAATCAAACTTTTCAACCAGCCTTGGCTGATAATGGGAAGAATGTGTTATCAAATCTGTTTGCACTCAAAGTTTACCGTTCACAGTTTTGGTGAAAAATAAAACTTGCCAGAAAAAAATGTATTTAAAATTTTCACCTGCTCTCTCCTAGATTTGAGTTTTTTCGAAGCAGTCCTTCTGACATGATAGTTGCATTTCCTCTGGCATGTGTAAATGTTTAATTGGGCCAAACATTCTCAAGAAAAACACTTGGTAAGGAATAGTGAGGTGAATCATCCATGCTAAATATTTGTAGCTCTAGTCCTCATGGAGAAGTTTTCTAAATATGCACAAGTCTTTGTTAAGCCAAATAGACAAATTAAGTAACACTAATTGAAATGATAGATGTACTTAGCTACTTAAATACCAAAATTAATTGACTTACTCTACAGGACTATGATCATCAACCAATCAAGAAAGTATATTATTATTTAATTTCCAGATAGACCAAAAGATCAATGGAACTAAAGAGAGAGAGAGTCACAAAATAAAACTGTTAAATATATGGAAAGTTTTTTTTTCAAAGAATAAAGGAAGTTCAATAGAGAAATGAAATGTTTAAAAAATGGGTTGAACCAATGAGATATCACATGTACAAAATAATCATTTTGACTCGTATTTTGCACCATGTACAAAATTAACTAAGATGTATCATAGATATAAATAAAACAGCTGGTGTTATAAAACTTCTAAAAGAAAACATCAGAAAAAATGTTTGTGATCTCACTTAGGCAAAGATGTCTTAGCTATGACACTGAAAGCACAAGTTATTAAAAAAGATAATGCACACTTCATGAAAACTGAAAAGTTTAATTATTTGAAAGGCACTATTAAGATAATAAAAGGTTTATTACAGACTGGGATGAAACCTATGAAAATCATATATTTGGTAAACGACTCATATCCAAAATATGTTTAAAACATTTAAAACTTAATAGCAAGAAGGTAAACACCCTAATAAATTAACAAATAACAGGCCACATTTTTTAGGTGAAACTTCTTCAAAGAAAATATGTGAATGCAAATGAGTGAAATAAATCATGGAAACAGGCACACATATTATACCATTTACATTAAACTCTATATAGTATAATTTATAGTGTCAGAAAGCAAATCATTAGTTTCCAGGACAGTAAGAGAGATATGGGGGATAATAAGGAGAGATTACAAAGGGTATAAGGAAGGGGCACCTTGGTGACTCAATCAGTTAAGTGTCTGACTCTTGATTTCGGCTCAGGTTATGATCTCACAGTTCGTGAGTTCAAGCTCTGGTCAGGCTCCGAACTGACAGTGGGGAGCCTGCTTGGGATTGATTCTCTCTCTCTCTCTCTCTCTCTCTCTCTCTCTCTCTCTCTCTGCCTCTCACTTGCTCTCTCTCAAAAATAAATAAACATTATTTATTTATTTTTAATTATTTTTTATGAAGTGTATTGTCAAATTGGTTTCCATACAACACCCAGTGTTCATCCCAACAGGTGCCCTCCTCAGTACCCATCACCCACCCTCCCCTCCCTCCCACCCCCCATCAATCCTCAGTTTGTTCTCAGTTTTTAAGAGTCTCATGCTTTGGTTCTCTCCCACTCTAACCTCTTTTTTCTTTTTTTTTTTTCCTTCCCCTCCCCCAGGGGTTTCTGTTGAGTTTCTCAGGATCCACATAAGAGTGAAACCATATGGTATCTGTCTTTCTCTGTATGGCTTATTTCACTTAGCATAACACTCTCCAGTTCCATCCACGTTGCTACAAAGGGCCATATTTCATTCTTTCTCATTGCCACGTAGCACTCCATTGTGTATATAAACCACAATTTCTTTATCCATTCATCAGTTGATGGACATTTAGGCTCTTTCCATAATTTGGCTATTGTTGAAAGTGCTTCTATAAACATTGGGGTACAAATGCCCCTATGCATCAGCACTTCTGTATCCCTTGGGTAAATTCCTAGCAGTGCTATTGCTGGGTCATAGGCTAGCACTATTTTTTGAGGAACCTCCACACTGTTTTCCAGAGCAGCTGCACCAGTTTGCATTCCCACCAACAGTGCAAGAGGGTTCCCGTTTCTCCACATCCTCGCCAGCATCTATAGTCTCCTGATTTGTTCATTTTGGCCACTCTGACTGGCGTGAGGTGATAACTGAGTGTGGTTTTGATTTGTATTTCCCTGATGAGGAGCGACTTTGAGCATCTCTTCATGTGTCTAAATAAATATTTTTAAAAAGGGTGTGAGGCAGGTTCTTGGAGGGATGAATTTGTTCAAAATCTTGTTTACATTGATGGTTTCATGATGGGGTTAGGAAACATTCAAATGTAGAATTATTCTTGATTCATAAATTAATATAAAAATTTATGGTACGTTTGACCATTCATCCATTAAAAGGCATCTGTGCTTTTTCCATTTTGTTATTATTCCAAATAAAGCAATAATGAATGTCAGTGTATGTGTTGTATGAGCATAGTTTTTCATTTCTCTGAGTGAAATGCCCTATTACAAAATTGCTGCGAATTTGGTGATTCCATGTTTAGGTTTATAGGAAATTTCTAAAGGATTTACCAGATTGTAACATTTTACATCCTTCTCAAAGCTAGAACAACTAATATAATGCTATATGTTAACTATACTGGAATTATCATTAAAAAATAAAATAAATAAATTAATTAATTAATTTAAAAATAAGATTTGTATGCACTGACATAAACATATCAATCAGATATAATAGATTGGGGAAAAAACAAGAGACATGACAGTATCTTGAGTGGGAATCCATTTTATTAAAAAATGTATATATCTGCACAGTAAATTATGTAGTGAACAGTATAGAATTTTCCAGCAGTCTCAAAATAGATTATTTCTAGGATTGTAATGACAAGGTTATTTTATTTTTATATATAATTTTGTATTATATATTTTATACAGTAATATCTGTTATTTGTAGTTTATCAATGAAAATGGATGTGTAAGCAATCAGTGAGTGGGGAAGCAGGGATGCCAAGAAGTAATTTAGTGATATTTGGCAGTTGGCTAACTCTTCAAAATATAAAACATAAAATCTGAAGCATTACATTCAAAATTCCACAAAAATAAATTTCTGATAAAAAGATAAGTGGAAAAAAGTTAAATGTAAAAAAAAACAGAAAATAGAGATGATTTATCTTTTGTGTGATACTTGGGAAAGGAAAGACTTTTAAAGCTTAATTGCAAAAGTATGAATGATAAACTAAATGGTTTGAATATGTTGGGTTGAACATTTCCTTATTTTAAAAACATCAGTACAAATTAGGCAGATTATCTGAGAAAAAATGTTTTCAGAAAAATTTCAGTCATTATTATACCATAAACACTGCTAGCAAATCCATGAAAATAAGAAAAATTCCAATATAAGAAGCAAATATGCTGAAGAAATAAAGGTATAATATGAGAGTATTTAAGCCTCGCTGAAAATAATTGATCCATCAATCACACTCCTTTGTATTTATCCAAAAGGGTTGAAAACTTAAGTCCAAACAAAAAAACTGCAAGTGGATGTTCATAACAGCTTTATTCATAATTGCCAAAACTTGGAAGCAACCAAGATATCCTTTAGGACATAAATGGATAAATGAACTGTGGTGCATCCAGATAACAGAATATCTTCTGTGCTAATAAGAAATGAACTATCAAGCCATTAAAAGACATACAGGAATCTTAAATACATATTACTAAGTGAATGTAGTTGATCTGAAAAAGGTACATATTGTATGATTCCAACTATATGACTTTCTGAAAAAGGTGAAACTATCACAACAATAAAAAGATCAGGCATCTGGACCTATGGGAGAAGAGATGCATATATGGAGCATGGAGGATATTTGGGTGGTGAAAATAGTTTGTATGATATTATAATAATGGATACATGTCATCATAGTTGTCCAAGCCCATAGAATATACAACACCAGGAACGAACCCGAATGTGAACTACGGACTTTGGGTAATTATGATGTGCTTCTACAGGTTCATCAGTTGTAACAAATGTACCACTCTGGTAGAGGATGTTGGTAATGGGAAAGCTACACATGTGTGGAGGTGGGAGATAAATAAGAAATCTCTGTACCTTCCACTTAATTTTTCTATGAACCTAAAATTGCTCAAAAATAAGGTCTTTAAAAATAGTTTGTGGAATTTCAGGTTATTTGTTGTACTGTTGTGATGTGAGGTATTTTAATTTCAACTTTTTCATAGAAAACTCAGTAACTTGTGTAAAAGTAATGAACTTTAAAATAAATAAACTGACTTTAAATGCATAATAAGAATTGTAAACATCATGAGATAGTTTACTTACTTACCATCCAATTGGGGATATCAAATCATTTACGTCAATTTTATCTATTTATAATTAATTGAAGATTGTTGTTCCTGGAGAAAACAGGTCATGAACCTACCACTCATAAAGTGTTTTCTGTCCCTCCCTATTCTCCTCAGAACCAAATCACAATATTTTATTCAGTGTTTTTGTGGCCAGAGTTTAATTTTCAACTCCTTAGAATGGTGGATTTTGGGATATTTTATGAGAAAAGTAACTCCAAAAAATTTCTAAAACTTGAATTTGTATCTTAAATTGACTCTTAAAATGCTTACTTATATACAGGTTTTTGTTTGCTTTGTTGTATTTCTAAACTTGTCTAAGGGAAACTCTATGTCTTATTTGAATCTCTACCAATTAGCACCATGCCTGGCACATAGGTCTTAAATGAATATTTATGGAGTGATGAATGAGTGGGTGAATAAGTGAAGGAAGTAATCATGTTAGCATATGACAGTCCTTTATTTTCTCTGTTAAGAAATGAAATTGATAAGATTTTTTTTCTTCATGACTTATAATTTTAGGGAAAAAACAATTTCAATTATTTGGTATATAATGATTTTTTTAAGAAAATTAAGCTTGAAAATGTCACATTGAAATAGCCTGTATCCTCAAGTCATATAAATTAAATATTTTAGGTATCATAAGAAAAGGAGTCTTCTATGTACTTATAATCAGGGATAAAATAGCTCTTCCTAGAAAATATTATGTATGACTCCACGATAAATTTATTCCAAGCTTCCAGTTACTCTCCTGTGCCCTGTTTCTTTCTACACACACACACACACACACACACACACACACACACACACACACACACAGTAGCTTTTTCTACCACCACTTCAGGCATCTAAAAATCCAAGTGCTTTCTTAGCTCCATATTCTGCATCAAGACAATTAACTTCTATGTTGCTTTTGTGGAATCAGTTTCAACATGTAAAGCAAATTTTGCATTTACAGCTACAGATTTTAATCAGTGATTGTGAAACTAAACATTTATCACTTGTTAAGTTACTTTCAAGTAACAGCAAGTAGGTATAGAGAGACTTGCAGAACTTCAACCATACTTGATTTGAGCACCCACACCTACACATTCCTGGGTGCATTTCAATCTCACCACAAAGGAACAAATGCTGCTGTCCATTTCTGGGAAGAAGAGAGGATAAAATAAATAGGTTCTGTGAGCACTAGCTTTGTCAGAAGCATTTGAGAAAAATAACAACAATAGCAGCCAGAGATCTTGTATTGAATACTTTACATTTCAAAATTCATATAATTCTCACAACTGTCCTATGAGGGATGTAGTATAATTTTCCTCATTTTTTAAATGAGGAAATGGACATTCAGAGGTTATAACCTGATCAAGATCAAACAAATGCACGGAAGACCTCAGGGCTCAGCCTAAGAATTGGATTCTTTCTGGCCCAGTACAGATATTCAGTACCATTCAACCTCTTGTATCAAGGGTCAAACTTCCATCCACTGCCAAAGTATAATCCAGTCCATTCCAGCTCAGCTTCCCAACACTCACAGATACAAAGTTTATGCTTGAGGTAACATTTTTATTCAAACTGATGTATATTCATCTGCCATAAAACCTTTCTCTTAGGGGTGCCTGGGTGGCTCAGTCAGCCAGGTCATGATCTCATGGTTTGTGAGTTCAAGGCCCATGTCAGACTCTCCACTGACAGCACAGAGCCTGCTTGGGATTCTCTTTCGCCTCCTCTCTCTACCTCCCCCCTGTTCTCCCTGTCTCTATACCTATCACAAAATAAATAAATAAAATTTTTAAAAACTTAAAAAATAGAAAGTCTGATTAGGATGCCTGGGTGGCTCAGTCAGTTAAGCGTCTGACTTTGGCTCAGGTCATGATCTCATAGCTTGTGAGTTTGAGTCTCTGTGCTGACAGCACAGAGCCTGGAGTTTGCTTCAATTCTGTATCTCCTTCTCTCTCTGCCCCTACCCCGCTCGCATTGTCTCTCATAAATGAACATGTTAAAATTTTTTTTTTTAAGTCTGATTATATCCTCTTTATAGCCAGGAAAAGGAAATGTATTCTGATTGAAGTTATAACAATACATTAACAATGTATTTTTTTCAAGTGCATTTACTGGACTTTGTTATAGAAATTTTATTGTGGACTACATTTTGCTTAATCTTCATACAAACGTGTCTATGTACTAAAGTACTGGATGTTAACCTGGAAATTAATAGCTACCAAATGTAGGCCAAACTAATTATATATGTTATCTGGAATAATAATCAGAAGCATTGGCCAAGATTGGTGTTCCTTTAAACATCGTTTTTATGTCCATTGCATTCTCCTTCAAATGTTTATCTTAAATAGAGGGAAACATTTTTATCATATATTTTTCCTATAATGTCTTAATGTAGTGATTCTATTGGCTTACTTATAATTTAGATAGCAGTAGGATGAAGATAACTATCAGCCTCAGAAATATGGCAGACTAAAGAAGTTAATCTCCTTCAAACTTTGTGTTCCATAGTATAGCATCATTCTGATATCAAAAACTACTACATGTATTCATCCATTTTGTTTTCTTCTGTTGCCATATTCAGTCAAAATAGATGATCTAAACTTCCTTTGCTGGGCATCCCATTTGCTGAGCTTTTCTGGGCATATGACTTTTTTAGTCAGTGATTTTGCTAGAATAACACAGAGCTTAAAGAAAAACAAATATATTTTAACAGCTACAGACTCCCATATCATACATTCAATTTTGATTCCATGAAGTGTTGTTTTACCTTTATCATATATTTTTATCTAAGTTTGAAGAAACTGTCCTTTTATCTTATTCATACAATGAAAAATTCTTTTTTAAATGTTTATTTTTGAGAGTGAGAGATACAAAGCGTGAGCAGGAGAGGAGCAGAGATAGAGACACAAAATCTGTAGCAGCTCCAGGCTCTGAGCTGTCAGAACAGAGCCTGACATGGGGCTCGAACTCATGAACCCATGAGATCATGACTTGAGCCAAAGTTGGACGTTTAACCAACTGAGCCACCAAGGCACCCTGAAAAATTATTTTTATCCAAGTGTAGCACTTTAGAATTAATTCCAGCATTTCACTATTTGGCATAAATGCTAATATTTTTATGACAGAGGTAATTGGTATTACATTGAAGATGTAATTCATATTCCATGTAATTCACCTGCACTGTATAACACACAGATTCTAATTCAGTATCATGATTCAGGACACAGGTGTTTGATATTCCACTTTGCCTGTGAGTTCATGAGAAAAATATTATGGAGAGTATCTTAATATAGAAATAGTTCAGCTCTCTGGTTTTTGTATAGGTAATACCAACATATATTTCACATTATAGTGAGAAATTTTGACTTGAAAATTAACTTTTAATTCAAATGAGAGTGTTCTCCAAATATATCAAAATGTCTTTAATGTCCATCCTAGAACAGCCCTAGAGATTAAACAAGATAGGAATGAAGTCTAATATTGGTGCAATAATTTATGTTTGTTTCCAAAATTTTTATATCCATTTTAGTTGAATCAAGAAAATTATGACAATATTTTACATTAATATAGTAGTTTATATTAGTATCTAGAATGTGTTCACAGTTATTACCTCATTTGAACCTTATTGTGAGATAAGATGGAGAGTAGATATCATCATTTGTATTTTATCACTGGATAACCTTATGGTTAGATAGCAGCCAAAATATGTTTTAAATGCATATTGTTTTCAGAGATCTTAGGTACACAAAAGTAGCAATTATAAGACTATTAGAAATCAAGAAGCATTTCAAAGTGATGATATTGACATCACAGATATTGTCTGAGAATAAAAATAAACGCATTTTCCCTATTGTAACCTCTTTGAATCTGCTACTTTTCATCCCCCTATTATTGAATTCATATTTATGTCTCACATTTTTTCCTTACTCTATTAAGAGAAAGGATTGTGTACTTTGGAATTAGTATCTTCAGCATCTATCAAAATCACTGATATCCAGAAGATGCCTAATAAATATCTGGTTTATGACTGAATGTTCCTTTTCCAGAAACAGCCTACCTACATTCTTTCCTCTATTTCCAGTGGAAATCTACGGTCTAAAAAATTATTTGATATGTATGCCTTAATTGTATTATATTGGAAACAAGAATTTCCATGCTGAGTCACAACTATTATCTGTCCAATGTAGTGTTGGTTGATTGAATAAGTCATGCATTCATTCATTCACTCATTCACTCATCTCATTTTATTTAATTTACGAAATATCTATTGGTCATCTAACTATGTATTTTATACACTGCCGGACACTGGGGGTTCAAAAACATACTTAATCTTTACCATCATAGATTGGTATGAAAGAAATTAACCAAACACATACTTTAAAATGTGAAAACCGCTAAAAAGGAAAAAGTGTGAGACTTATGAAATCTTACGGTGTATACTGGTTTACCCTACAGATAACACCAGAGAAGGCATCACAAAGAATATGGAAGAGTTGAAGCTCTCTGAAAAATACGATTTTAGGTAAGTTCAAAGAAAGAAGTGATTGTTATAGTCGGGGAGAAGATCATATGTAAAGATGCAATTTCAGGAGGAAGGTCGTCATTCCAGGAAGAAAAAAAGAAATGTGGTGAACAAGTAGAAATACGATATCAAAGGAAGGGCGAGACATAAGCAAGGGTCAGATTAGTGAGGAATCACGTGTCCTGTTAAGGGTTTCAGTTTACAATCTCAAAATGAAATTCACTGAGTGTTTTAATTTATAGAAGTATACTCAAGTTGAGATTTAAATAGTCATAGTCATGATTCTAGCTTTATTCATGAAGGCTGGAAATTAAAATGAAAGAAGTGCATAGAAAATTATCATTTATGTGTCTAGGTCATAGTTGAAGGGATGATGCTTTAGATAATAGTAAATATAGCAGATTTTTTTCAAGAAATTGGTTGGACTCCTGGCTATTCAGGAGGTAAAAAATATGTATAGAGATTACTCATTAGTTGGATGATGATGCGTGATGGAAGAAAGATCATATTAAGCAAGCCTAGTATCTATCTGATTTGAAACATATAATAAAAATGATAAAAACAAAATAAAAATTGGCATGGGGAGAAACTGAATAAGGAAAAAGTCTGTTTCATCCAATGTTGTATTTGAGATGGCTTTTAAATAACCAAGTGGGTAACTTCAATTGAATAAATGTTTAGAGATAAAGATATGTGACAAGACATGAATCACATAGATGCTTATAGATGGTAATTTTAACAATGAACATGAGATTTCTCAGTGAACATATAGGTAATAAGAAGAGAAAGGTGATAGGGTGAAACCATGAGACTCTTCATCCTTTGAAGACTTGAAGATAAGAGAATGTGCCAGGAAAACAAATGAGAAAAGGACAAAGAAATAAAAGTTAAGAAGAAACCAGTAAAGTGAAGTGCTGGAAATTAAGGAGAGCTCAAAGTCTGTGTAGATGTCATCTATATTTAGATGGACTAAAACCTACTAAAGAATTTCAGGGCATAGAGTCAACCAATGACCATCTCAGAAGCCATTCGGTAGACTGACAGGATTAGTTATATTAGAGTGTGTTTCACAGTTAAATGGACAATGGAGAAAAAAGAAACAGCAAGCATAACCAACTATTTTGAGAAGCCTGGCAGTAAAAATCAAAAGCCCAGGTGTAAATATTATAGGTTAAAAAAATGGAGATAAAAGAGGATGGGTTCAGAGGTGGGAATCATTGAATATCTGGCAACTTCACCTGAAGGGGCATCCAGCTACTGGTTTCTATATTCTTTGGAAATAAAAACAAAAAAGTAATAAGGATCAGGAGGTATAAGATGGTGGTTAAATAGATGGAAATATGAGGAAAATGGAAATAGTCTTATTGAAACAAAGAGAAAGAACCCAAAAAAGCCTGTCACTGTCTATGCCATATTTTTGAAATTAATATAATAATAGTTCTTGGATAGATCCTAGTTATAAACTGGTCTTAGTTACTTTTGCTTTTTATTCATGTGTGTTTTAACTTTATTTAATTTACACAACTAGTATGATTTTTCAAGCAGGAGATAAAAATTGAAATACTCATTAAAAGACATATATATGTTAAGTAAAATAAGTCATACAGAGAAAGACAGATCCCATATGTTTTCACTCTTATGTGGATCCTGAGAAACTTAACAGAAGTTTATGGGGGAGGGGAAGAAAAAAAAAGAGGTTAGAGAGGGAGAGAGCCAAAACATAAGAGACTCTTAAAGACTGAGAACAAACAGGGTTGATGGGGGGTGGGTGATGGGTATTGAGGAGGGCACCTTTTGAGATGAACACTGGGTATTGTATGGAAACCAATTTGACAATAAATTTCATATAAAAAAAGTAAAAAGTAGACGTATATTTTTACTTTAGATATATCATAACTGACCCTTTTCTGTACAAATGTACATACTTAATTTATGTACAAATGTGCATAATGTATATACTTTATGTATAATTTATGTACAAATGTATATACTTAAAGAGAAATATAATTTGTCTCTATTAGAAATGCATCCATTCAATTGCAAACAATAGAAAGACTAACAGCAACAAACACATAAGGCTTTATTTTTTCTCACACAAAATTTTGGAAAAACAGGAGAAAATAACTAATCAGAATGCTGCTATTTTTTTCAAATCTAGGTCTTATGCAGTTAAGACATTCATTCTAATATTTTGTTAAAAATAAATTCTTCAAAATTAATTTTAGAGGAGTAGAACTAAACGTTATGCATTTCAGATAAAATATATAATCCATCAAGAAAAATATGAATTTTAAAGCATGAAATTGTTAAACATTTATTAACATTCTAATGTAAATTATTAGCTGCTATATTAGTTTTACTGCTTCCGTAGATGCCTGCCCCACTGTCAAGGAAACTCTCATGCCTGTCACCTTTAATGTAGTTTGCTGAGATTTCAGTATTTTCTTTTTATCATTAACTCTTTTGAGGTAGTACTTGCAAAGTCACCATCTCCAGCAGCTCTCCCAATCTTTGCAATTGTATTAAGTCACAGCAGCTTTCCCCAGGGTACCATCCCTTTCCCTAGTGGAGAGCTTATTACTGTTCGTGGGTATCCCCTGAGTCCATGATGACTCTCCATAGGGGAACAGAAATGGAAGGAGGCAGAGGAGGTGATGGAGGTCAGGGGTAAAACAATTTATGGAGGCCTATGGTGAGATATCAGAGATAAGTGAAAAGGTGGGAGATTGAAGAAGAGGAGGGGAAGAAAAGACTGGCGGGGGGGTGGTGGGGAGCAGAAAAACGCACAAAGCTCTTGCCCAGTGGTTCAAGTAGTAGTGCACCAACAAGTACAAGTGTTTTGATGAAAAAATAACGAATTCATAATAACAAAAAATATTTGAATACTGGATGCTATGCACCAGTGTTGTAATAACTCCACACAAAGTCTTGAGATCAACTGTTGCTATTGTTGCTGAGGCTGGGTGGTGCCACGGCTGGAACTCACTGTACAGAGATGACTGGAGCTTCAGCCATAATATCTGCGTTCATGGCAGGCGGAATGACATAAAGGGAGCTTCCAGGTGCATTATGGAGAAATAAAGTTGGAAGCAGTTAAGTCACTCACTGCAGAATGACATTTGGCTTAACCATTATCACCAGCCAGGGGGGAAAGCAGTATACATTTTTCTTTTGGCAAATTTTCATTGGCCCGCTGCAACTCAGCTCAATCTAATATTCTTTTGATTTGCAGTAAGTTGTTTTCCAGTCAACATTTAAAAAATAATCATAGCAGGAAATAAAGTATTTTATTTACCCACATTGTTTCTATTTCCCTTTCTCTTACTTCCATCAGGTGGGTTCTTGTTACCTTCCATTGTGGGTTTCCTTTTACTAGAAGGATTTTTTTTTCTTTTAACATTACTCTCTTTCTTTGTTTTCCCCTTCTGGCATGCATAATATACAGATATTTGTATTTCAATTTATATTCTACAAATCACTTGAATTATTAAATTTTTCTTTTTCTTTATTTTTTCTTGATGTCTTCTGGGAGAATTCTGTGACCTAGTATTCGAACTCATTAAGGTGTAGTTTACCTGTAACAGTTCTGTTATAAATCTCATTCATAGAGTTCTTTAAACTATTTTTATGATTAATATTCCAAATTAGTTCTGTTAACAGTTGTAAAATGATGTCTTTGTTTATCCTTGCTCCATCCTATTGAAATTTATATTATATATTTGAGAGTGTTGTGAATCTTACTTTGGCTTGCCTATTAATATTGCTTTATCTAACACAGTTTTTCAGTTTGTTATATTTTATTTAGACCAGCATTCTACTCAAAACCTCATAGTTTTTCCTGGGAGCAAATTTTCTTCAGATAAATCAACTAGCTTAGGTAATGTTGTTCCAAGGTATGGGGTGAAAGACCTGGAACCTCTTTAATTTAGGGAATGGATGATATAGGAACCACTACAAGGATCATGTCTCAAATTTATTCTAAATTTGTTCTGACTTTCCCCGTGACCACATCTACCACTAGGTAACTCACCCCACATGAAACCAATATTTAAACAACATCACCTTGCCCTTTGGGTATGAGGGTGAAGAATAGGAACTTTTAGTTCTACCTGTACTTGTTTTTATCCACTCACCACACTTTTTCCCTCTCAGTCTTTGTGCTAGTGTCATACCTTTTATTTCCATATCCTAGAAGTACCAAAATATGTTGTATCATTCTTGCTTAAAGAGTTATCTTTTAATGAGCTATATAGCTAATTAGCCTTCAAATAAAGTTAAATAGAATCACTTCAACAAAGAAGATATACGGATTGCAAATAAGCACATGAAAACTAAGTTAATAGCATTACACAATAGATACTACTACATAATTACTAGAATTACTAGTATTTAGAAATTCTAGAAATAGAAATTCTAGAAGTAGAAATAGTATTCTAGAAATACTAGAATATCTGAAATTTAAAAGTCTGATCATACTAAGTGTTGGTAAGGATTTGGAGCAATTAGATTTCTCATATTCCACTGGTGGAAATGTTAAATAATAAGATCACTGGAAAACTGTGTGGCAATTTCTTTAAAAGTTAAATATACACCTATCTTTTACCCCAGTCATTTTACTACTGTATATTTTCCCAAGAGAAATAAAACCCTATGTTTGTACCAGCACTTGTATATATATAAATATTGGTAGTGTTTTTAATCATAAAAACTGCAAACATTCCATATGTCACTAACAGATGAATGAATGAGCAAATTGCACCAGCTATACAACAGGGTACTCAGCAGTTAGGAGGAATTACATATTAATACATGCAACAACATGGATGCATCTCAGAATAGTAATGCTGAATGGAAAAAGGCAGACATAAAATAGTATATAGTTTCTGATTGTATTTATATAAATCTCTAGAAAATGCCCACAGATATATAAAGACAGAAGAAAGGCATGTGGTTGTTTAGGGTTAGAGCAGGCAGGACTCTGCAGGAGGGAGAGTTTATAAAAGGGAATGATGAAATTTTCAGGGGTAATGAATATACGCATTATGTTGATTGCGGTGAGATATATAGAGACATGAATACATATCTCACCCTGCCTCCTCAGGGAGAGGGAGGTGGCAAAGTGAATGAAATCGGTGAAAGGAGTCCAAATAAGAAAGAGCTTGCTATATGGTCAGCCACCGCCACTTGCTTTTGGCAGACTCAGAGGCAAGCAGGAGAGCGGGAAGGAAAGCTTGAGTAGAGAAGCCTGGAGGTGCCCTCTCTGGAAGCTGTTGTCATGGGGAAGCTGTGGGTAGGAAAACTAGATGCTGGGGTCTTGCCATGTGATGGCTGAGGGCTGCATATTTGGTTCTCTCTGGTTGGTCCTAAGTTGGAAGCAAGACAAAAATTAGGGAAGCTGTTAATTATTAATCAAGTCTTGCCCTTTAGGGCTGATTGCTGTAGGAATTGTTTGACTTGATGGACAGAGAGAGGCAGAGATACTGTCAGAGACAGAGACTATGAGAAAAACTAGAGAGGGAGAGATAGCTAATAGCTCATTTTACTTTTCTAGTCTGGTATTACAGTTCAAAACGTTTTTTATCGTATATAATCCTCAAAATATTCTTTTTTAAACTAGAAAATTCATTAAAATGCCTATTTTCTAACATTCTTCCACGTGGTTTTTAAACTTCAGGCTCTTTTAGCTTCTAACCTCAAAATGGCATTTGAATTTCTGACAGTGGTTCTGAACACATCAGTTTGCCCTGTTTTTTTCTCTTTGTTAGAAACACTGTTTCATTCCGATGGGATGTTGAAAGATATATAAGGAAGTTAGTGCGTACTTTTATGGGACTTTATAAAAATTTATGGTGTCTAAATTTAAATAAAATAAAAATAGCGACCAAAAAACTGTGTTTTTGAGACAAAGATTAGAGGCAGTAGAGGTGAAAGTTTGATAAGAGCAGTAGTCCCACAGTATCTGTATTAGGCAGTTAGGGATGGGTGGGAGCCATGTGGGAGAGAGACTGGATATTCAGAGTATTTCAAAGAATTTCTCAGCTTTCAAGGTCATCATTAACATGCAGAGAAGGAAAGCACTTGAAGGATTTAAGTAATAGAATGAGATAAGGCGAAATTCGGTGGTTCCAGGGAGCCAAACCTTTATTAAAAAAAAAAAGTCATTTTTTTTTCTGATTTCTGTCCTTTAGAAGAAAAAAATGAGGTGAATAATACTGAAAATTGTACTCACCTAAAATATGAATAAAGAGTAGTTAAAAACTCCTGATTTTCAAATATTTATGAATTTTAACATAAGTTTTCTTCTATGATTTAAAAATGTATATTCTTCAATTATTTATTACTTAAACAAGTGAACTATTAAAACAATATGTCCCCCAACTTAGCACAAACCTTTGATTTTAAGTGAAAAATTAAGAACTATTGATTGACTAGAACAACAAAAGGCCATATCTTTTCAATAAACATACAAATGGCATTTCTATAGAGGGAGATGCTTTCAAAAATCTGTATTTGGACTTTCAATGGCAAACAGTTCAGTGGCAGTGAGGGAGACCAGAGCAATAAATAACTCTGGCTTTAAAATCAGACACACCTGGGGTGATTGGGTGACTCAGTTGGTTTAGCATCTGATTTAGCCTCAAGTTATGATCCCAGGGTCATGGGATCAAACCCCGCATAGGGCTCTGAGCTGAGCATGGAGCCTGCCTAAGATTCTCTCTCTATCTCTCTCTCTCTCTCTCTCTCTCTCACGCTCTCTCTCTTTCTCTTTCATGCTCTCTCTCTCTCTCTCTCTCTCTCTGCACCTCTCCCCTTTTTGTGCTTTTTCTAAAATTAAAAAAGAAAGGAAGGAAGAAAAAAATTAAAAATTAAAAAAAAAATCAGACACACCTGTATTCAAATCTCAGCTCCACAATCTGTCACCTGTGTGCTCATGAAAGCCTTCTTCGAACTAGGGTCTTGTATTCATCCACAAAATGTGATAATAAGGGCAATCATATCATTTCAATAGGGGCATTTATAAAGGGCTTACTAGGTGTTAGACTTCTTAAGTATTTCATATTAATTATGACCTTTTATTCTTATGGCAGTCCTATGAGTTACATACTATATTATCATCATTTCAATTTTATGGACAAGGATATGAAGTCACAAAAAGGTAAAGTGAATCGCCCCAAGAATCCCACAGCTGGTGAGTAGTTTGCTTCCCTCATCTGTGCTTGTCTTGCTTTTAAGAGGATTACAGGAGATAATGCTTGTGTGATGCTTTCCATAATTTACCAAATATGCACTTGGAAAAAAGTCATATTATTGGTTAATATGGAAGTAAAATCTTCTACATCAGATGAGCTTCTATCACTGTTCATTAACCATTTTGCTGAAAGAGACCATTAGCTCTGGGCCCTTTATTTGCCAATTTAATTGTCTTGGACTACCTGTCTAGAAAAACCACAAAGCAAACATATTCACAGAGGCATGTATCATTAAGCCTGGCCAAACCTACACGATCCAAAGAACCAGGTAACTGCCAATGGGTACTTTGCCTTGTATCAGTACTGTTGCTAATGTAATTTGAGAACTGCTTATGAACAAGTATGCTGAAAGAGCCAATAAGGATTTACAAGTAAGCTGTGCTATTTCTACCTCCTTTCTTCTTTGTAAATTCTAAAGAACACATTTTATTCTTTGGGAAATGTTTAAGTAAATCCTGTTAGGATTAAATCATGTTGTAAATTCAGTGGGGCACCTGGGTGGCTCAGTCTGTTAAGCATCTCACTATTTCAACTCAGGTCATGATCTCACTCTTGGTGAGTTCAAATCCGAAGTCTGGTTTTGTGCTGGCAGTGCAGAGCCTGCTTGGAATTCTCTCAATCCCTCTGTCTCTGCCCCTCCCCTGCTCGTGTTTTCTCTCTCTGTGTGTCTCTCTCTGTCTCTGGATAAAATAATTACCACAGATTCTAAGGTGGAATTGAAAAACTTTTCAAATAATATTTGCCATTTTACCTTCCAATTAAATGAGTACCTTTAGAAAGTATTACCCATCAGATGAAAACAAGACCCAACCTAAGATGTAAAAATAAATCAGTACTGGGAGCAAAGATGCATTTAAAGTAAATAAAAACACAATCAGTAATATTTGACTACTAATAGCCCCTGCTTCTTATATATCACTTTTCATGCTGGTGAGAAAAAGTGTTTTATTTTTTTTAAGTTTTATTTTATAAACTACTTCATAAGGACTAGAAAACCCACAAAAATTTCAAAAGACATAGAGCAATAGCTTCTGTCTAGTCCTCAGTCTTCCCTCAGCCTCCTCTGAGCATGTCTGCTGAGACCAGGTGAAAAGAACATTTGAGAATAAAATGAGAAGGTGGACATGACAACAAAGTTGACAACTTATTTTCTGGGATTTAAGAACAATAAATTTTGTCAATTAATACCCAGTAAAAGAAAAGAAGAAAAATAATGCTCAGTGACTCAGAAAAGCATGTGCTTAATTCACTCTTTTGCATGAACACAGCAAGGTAGATAAATATATAACCCAGAGTTAACGTAGGTGTATATAAAACAGAGTTGCCTGTTGAAAGACCAAGTAAGCTTGGCTTTTATCAGTGACTAAAAACAATAAAATAGAGGCTTGTGAACACTGGTTATAGGAAAACTCTCACTCTGAGAAAAGATTGATAATTTGCCATAAAGTCAGAGCAAAAATAATAATCCCATGCCAATAATGAAAAAATAAATCATCCAAGTTTAGAAAAAGACTGCAGGACTTTGATAGCAATAAGAAGATGAAGCACAAAGATGAGTCTATCAATTGAGGGGGAAAAACGTGATCAGGGCCTTTTGTTTTTGTGTTTTGTTTTATTGTTGTTTTTCATCTAGACTAACTGGATATGGAAGCATGTCTCCACCTTTGGCTACATAGCAAATATGCTTTGACACGCTCGGATAACAAAAAGGTAGATTCTAATATGACACATATTAGTGGAATCTACAGTGGCATCTCCATGGAGGTCGCATACCGCATTCATGTGTCCTTTCTTGGCACCCGAGAGCTGCCCAAGCACCAGAGCCAGGTTTTGCAATTACTCCTGGCTTCCGCCTTGGCTACAATTTCAATTATAGCTGTTAATCATGGCTAATTGAGAGCACAGCAAAAAATCTGTCACTTGTAGAGAGGAAGTAGTGTTTTAAATTCCTATAAACAAAGCTCTTGCTAAAAGCTTGGATAGAGGGAGCAGAAATGGGGAAGGAGGCGGTATTGGCCATGACCATGAGGATGCTAAACTATCACAAGTGTTTTTAATTAAACTGGAATGGCTAGGTAGAGTAAGATTTAAAAAGAAAGACTGGCTGTTTGCCCCATAAAGGCATCAGAATCTCCTGGCAGATGCCAGGATAATTTCTGGTATAGACACCTCCAGAAAGCTGTTGCCAAGGCTCCACAAAACTTCCCACTGCATTAGCCTTTGGATCCAGTGTCTGCTGTCCACTCCCAGACACCATCTCAGATCTTAGGACTCATATCTATTATGCTGGCTCTTTGCCCAGGCCCAGATACTGACTTGTGTATAAATTTCCAGGTCTGTGACACTGACCAGCAGCCCTTAGCCAGCAGAAGCATGAAAGGGCTCAGCAGAACCAAATCCAGAGATCCTAAATAGCACGGGTATTTTTATTTTTTTAAGTTATTTCATCTATTTTGAGATGGACAAAGACAGCATGATTGGGAAAGGAGCAGAGAGAGAGGGAGACAGAGAATCCCAAGCAGGCTCCTCACAGAACTTGACACAGATCTCCATGTCATGAACCATGAGATCATGATTTCAGCTAAAACCAAGAGTCAGGCTCAACTGACTGAGCCACTCAGGTGTCTCTCACCCTAATTTTAAAGCTGCATAAATCTGCCTAGCACTAGCTGTTACATTATTATTATAACACTAATTGTTATACTACTTTATATCTTACATAGCATTTACCACCTACTTTATATAATCTTTATAACAACCCTATAAGCAATGTATTGTCAAAAAGGTTATTTTGCAAATAAGCAGAAAAGTTACAGCATCTTGCACATGACCACAAAGTTAGTGAGTACCAGGACAGTGACTGAAACTCTGACCCTGATTCCATATTGCATATTGCTTCTACAGAAATACTGCTGTTTGGCTGTGAAATCTAAACAGAAATGTAAACACATGATGAGTCAGAACAAGGCTAAAGTCATAAAAATAAAACAAACAAGTAAAATACTTTTAAAACATCAAAGGATACGTTTTAATGTTGATTTTACAATGGCTTTTTGTATTTTCTCAACATTTTATCTTCCAACATCTTTTCATCCTGGATCCAGTAGCCTCTTTGATAGGGATAGTATTGCAGGAAGCTTTCACTTTCTGCCCTGTCTTCCCTGTCCTGAGTTCTATCCCCAATAGATCCTTGGTCACGTTTATCTGCCTTATGAACCTTATCTGTTCAGTCGGTCTTCTTCCATCTTCTGATTCAATTTATACCCTACACTGGCTTGTATCTAGAGCTATATGCAGATACAGAACAGGAGTGCTTCCTCTGGATATATTGGGATTGTTGGTAGCCATAGCCTAAACACTCCTAGTCAACATTTCAGCATTAGTGGGACAATGGCAGGAGGCTGCTAGCAGAATTCCTTCATTCTACCTTTTAGAAATACTTCCTTCTACCTTTTAGAAATACTCTCAATACTCGCAACTCTCATCCTTATGCCAGCTCATCCCTTTCCATTACCCAGGTATTAGTGAAGATATGAATAGGGAGAAATCCCATCCCATCTAGGACAAGGGCCTTTTCTAGTACCAGTATCCCTGCTTCTCTCTCCCGAGAAGACATGCTTCAAGAAAAAGGACTTTACTTTCCTATGCTGAATTTTTCAGGTTTTATTGAGAAGAAATGAGTGCCATTTGTTGAGATGTAGTTTTACAAGTAAAGGCAAAGGAGGGGCACTAGGGTGGCTCAGTTGCTTACTCATCCAAGTCTTGATTTGGGCTCAGGTCATGATCTCACAGTTGTGAGATCAAGCCACGCATTGGGCTCTGCACTGGGTGTGGAGCCTGCTTAAGATTCTGTCTCCCTCTTCCCCTCCCCTGCTCATGTTTTCTCACTTTCTCTCCACAAAACAAAACAAAACAAAATGACAACAACAACAAAAAAAAACAAGTAGAGGCAAAGGATACATATATCACAGAGTAATGTTAGTTTTTATATCAAATAACAAGGGGAATTTCAGCAGTGAGAATAACTACTGACTTAAATATGTAGAAGAGAGACTAAGGCCAACTCGTGTTCTGGGTAGACTAGAAACGTTATAGTCCCTTATATATCATGGCAAGAGATGACTAGGGAAATAGAGTTTTTGAAAAGAAAGCAATTGGACTCTAATTTTGAGAATGTGATTTGAGTACATGCAGTATTAAGTAAACTGACCCTTTCTGTCTAGAGTGCAAAAGCATCTTAAAGTTCTTTGCTGTTTTCACCCATCTGATATCTTTATTTATGGCGTCATTCAGCGATCTCACAAGTTTCTTTAGTTTCTTACATATTCTACTAAAAGAGTATTAGGTCTCCATGTTAGAACTGGATTCCTGTTGCTATTTCTACCCAATCACTCTAATCTTATGAAAATATATTTAAGGATGACACAAGTAGCTATACCAGTGAATTTAGCTTTAAAGACAGTAATTTCTTCCATTTACCAGAGCACCATTTAATTGATTGTTTGAAGTACGAGGAAACCAGGAAGAAGGCAGAGGAAACATAGACTTCAATAATTTTGTTCTGTTGTCCTGTTTATCCCCTACCAAAAATCAAGTAGGAATCTAGGTCTCCTCCTGTATCTCTCTCTCCTACAGAACACACACCACTTTAAAGAAGACACACTAAAGCTTACCTCTTGGTGCAGCATTGTGACCAGGGTGCGTGAATGCCATCTGTTCCCTTTCTCCTTCCTATGCCCATTGACATTTAGTGAATTCCTAAAAGAAATGTTCTGCTGTCTATAAATAATAACCCTGGTATTCACCTATGGCAAATTAATTGTGATCCCCACAATAAGTTCATCATAATCGCAAAAGAACACTGATTATATAGCAGGCATTCTTTTAAGCATTTTATGTATATTATGACATTTAATCTTCACAATAACCTGTGAAGTTGTTACTAAGGTGCCAGACATTATCCCCATTTCACAATTGAGAAAGATGAGGCAAAGAGAATTTAAGTAATTTCCCTAAGGTCTCACAACTTTCCTACAGTCTTCAGGCAGTCCAGTCTCTGCAGCATTGGTTTTGACCGTTACGCTGAAATGACCTTGAATCTTGAGCTATTAAATATGATGGTGTACTGGATGAATTCTTAAATTTCCATGAAGTTCTAAAATTTAAACTTTTTATAGCATTCTATAGTAGGTATGAATGACTAATAAACCAGATTAATATACATCCTGAGACAGCTAGATTTTTTTAAAGGAGCTTGCTAACCCAAATTGGTCAGTGTTGAGGCAGCATGATTAAATGAAGACTATTCAGTGAATAGATATTTTCTGAAAAGGTCACCTTCCCTCAGCTTCTTAAGAGATTCATCATGGGAAGCTGCCTACACCAAAGATAGATCTAGGTCCTACTTATTTTAATGTAATCTCATTTACAAATGAAAACCTGGTCTTTCTACAATTTTTTCTTCTGAATTAGATATGTATTCTAATTTTTTTAAAATATATCATTTAGATAATATAGAGTTAATTTTAGAAGGTTTTTATTTAAGGGTGACTGGGTGACTCAGTCGGTTAAGCGTCCAACTCTTGGTTTCATCTCATGTCATGATCTCACGGTTCATGAGTTCAAGCCCCTCATTGGGCTCGTGGCTGACAGCCCAAATCCTGCTTGGGTTTCTCTCTCTCTCTCTCTCTCTCTCTCTCCTTCTCTCTCTGGCCCTCCCTTGCTCATTGTCTCCCCCCCTCTCTCTCCCCAAATAAATAAATTAATTTAAAAAGTCTATAGAAAGTTTTTATTTAGGTACAAGTGATAAAATATTTAGTGTTAGAAACACATGATATGCTCCTGTGTTGTGAAAACCTTTTGCTCATTTAGGTTAACCATTTCAAGCAGAGTACAAAATGCTACTGCAATACTAAATAAATCAATTACTCATCATACAGGGGAAGGGGAGCATAGTACAATTCATGAAAACACTGTATGAACATATTACTTTATACTTGTCTGATCATTCTCTTTTTCCTGTCTATGTTAAAATAAAGAAAAAGGTTAAGAAGCAGATAGTTAGGAGAAGTTGCTTTAAACTATCTAAGACATTCCCATGAAAAGTGAGTCTTGAGTGTTTTATATTAGACAAAGGTATATGTTTAATTATTAGTGATGTGAGTAATTAGATATAAGGAATAAGGTAAGAATTTTATCTGATTGTATGAATATATTAGAGAGATGGAAAATTTAACTTCTACAATAAATGGAGATATAATATACATTGTATGTAAACAGATAATTTTATCTTCTTTCGTCTTATAAATCAAAAGCTTTATTTCAGCTATTAAACTGCAAGAGTAAATTGGCAATCCATGTATATTCTAAATTCCTTGATTTACCAGAGGACATAGCAAATTCCTAGAATGCAACCAAAAAGAAAACAATTATATTTCTTTTAGCCAGATGCCACACTTTACTAATCTTTTATTGTCCAATATGCCACTTGAGTGTATTTTATATGTGAGTTGATTGAGGGCCCTTTTAAAGAAATAAAAACAAAGCTGAATTACAAGTTAATTAATTTTTTTAAAAAATTAATTACAAATTAATTTTTTTAATTCATCAAAATGAATTAAATTACATTAAGTAATGTGAGTACTGTGATTCTGTGTTTCTACAGTCTATGACACAGGGTGGGTTTGGTCCATATATACTGCTTGTTAAAGCCAACACTGGTTTAGCATTACTGGTCAGGGAATGTTCTATGTGATTTATATTTATAGAGTTATTTAATTTTCACCACAATTCAATAAGAAAACAAATTTGTTTTCATACCAAAAAAAAAAAAACTTCTGAAGCAAGAGATTTTAATTAAATTTTCAAGGTTATATGACAAGTGATAGAGCAGATTTAAAAGTTGGCAGTCAGGCAAAAGAACTCTCTTAAATACTACATGATACTGCTTCTAACATCGTGTATATCACAACAATATTTCTTTCCACCACTAAGTACTAAGAAGAATTATGTTTCTAATATGTGTAAGGGAGGAAATACTTTTCCTCTACTCTCTTATGTTATGTCACTGGGACCTGTGAATTAAATGGGCAAAAGACAGATTAACAGGGGGAGAAAAAGGATATAAACGTTATTTCATGTTACTATTTTAATTTTTTATGTACATAGAGGCCTTCATAGAAAAGAAGCCAAGTTCCAAAGAAGCAGTTAAACTCAGGGTGGGAGTGGGGGGGATGGCAGGGAGAGGAGGAGTTATATGCCATTTTAACAAAGGGCAATACATTGTGGAGAAATGACAGGACAAAGGAAAAGGGGTTTGAGATTCTAGGGGCGGTAAATTATGGAAGGTAGATATATGAAAGATAGTGGTGAGTGGAAGATAAGGGTTATTTTGTAAGATTCTGTTTATGTAGGCACATCTTGGCAATGTTCTGTCTCTGGTGAATAAAGATTGTTCTTCCCTTCCTGGTATGAGAAAAGAGGACACCTTCACAAGGGAAATTTGTGCCCAGCTTTTAAGCAGATAGGGAAAGAATATCCTGTGTCTGTTCTTTCTCAATTGCCTTCAGATCAAAGTGCCATATTCTAGGTATTCTGATTCTCTTCACGTGGAAATAAGAATCTGGGTATTTAAAATAAAAACATGATGTGTGAGAAATGTATCTGGACCAACCATAATAGAAGTGAGGGCCGGTTGCTGGAGGTCCTTTAAGTTGCTTGTCAGTAGTTAGGTAACATCATGGTCATTCTTACTCATGTAAACACATGAAGAGATCAAGTTCCAAAAAGTTGTTTCCTGCTTTCCTGAAAGTATTACACGCCTGATGCAAGGTGGGGACTAGGTTACTGTACATTGATATGCTTAGTATTGGGGAGTATAATTATGATATAAGTAAGACAGGATAATGAAGGTAAGCTAGCTGGATAGGATGACATGCAATGGTTTAAAAAATTTAAGTGCACTCAGATTTCTTCCTGAAGAGGAGTAGTAAAGCCCACAGCACCTGTCACCATTTTAGATATGATTATCTAGAAGAACAGTAGGTGCAGACAACACATCAATCCATAGGCATTGGTCAGAACTAACTTCACATGAAGCCACACTGTTGTTCATGGTATTTGTATTTGCTTGGGGTGGCACATGTGGCAGTAGGAAAGAGAGATGTCCCAGGCCTTTTGTGAGGACTTGCAGACAATTTCTGGGCTGTCATTTACAGGCCAGAAGAAATGAATGTAAAACAGTCATTAAACAGTTTTAGTCTTTTCCCTCCACTTGACTGTCTTGTAGGCTTAATCAGTGCTCTGTAGACTCATGTCATGGCACACTGATTCTCCAGGATGCCCATGCAATTCTCTGCTTAACAGTGGAGTTGAATGCTTCCAACAATAGTAGTGCTTTTTTCCCAAAACTTGTTTGTAACATTTTCATTATTATTGTAATCACTTAATTTAAGTTAAATGCTTCCAAATATTGCACAAAAAGAAAAATTAAATTAAATGTAAGATGACCACAAAAGATTAGGGAAAGTGATGGTATTTATATTTATCAAGTCCTTTTAAAATATATTTAAGTTAATATTGTAATTTAAAGAAATCAAAACTGATAACATAAGTGCCCTGAGAACACGGGTTAGATAAGAAAAAGCTTAAATTAAATTAGTTAAAGACCTATCTTGGTATTTTAACAAATAAATAAATATGATGTATTTTAAGTTAAATATTTATGGAAATACATATTTATTCTTTCTAACATTACTTTTTACATTAACCATTTTAAGTTTTTCAGTGTCTGTCAGTTTAATTTAATGAAATAAATGGAGTATGACATAAATATACTCATTATAAGGTTTGTGTGTTTCAGGGTGAAGGTAACACATCATATCAAGCCTTTCTCTACCTACTACCTTATAAAGTTCTGTCCTTTGTTCCACAATCAGAGTCATTGCAACTAGAGACCACAACCCATCTTGGTAGGGTTTGAGTTTACCACAATGGACTTTCATTTCTTTTTTGACAAGGAAAAATGAAGGAAGGAAGGAAGAAAAAAAAGGAAGGAAGGAAGGAAGGAAGGAAGGAAAGAAAGAAAGAAAGAAAGAAAGAAAGAAAGAAAGAAAGAAAGAAAAAGAGAGGGAAGGAGGAGAGAGGGAGGGAGGAAGAAAGAAGGAAAGAAAGGAAGAGGAAGGAAGAGGATATTTACCCTGTTAGATAGAAACTTTAACAAATTCTTATGTTTCAGAATTTGCAAAACTGAAACCTGATACTTTTGTGGATTATCCTTTATTACATTTTAAAATGAAAGGGAAATATATTTTTCTCAAGGAAATTGAGGCCTTATGGTGTGATTTTGTATGAGAAGGAAATAATTGCAGGACGTTGAGCTTTGTATTATAGCCTCCTTATAATCCAAAGGTGACACTCGTGTTTGGAAAATGCCAAAATAATTTAATGATCTATAAGGTACTCTTACAAAAATAAATGCAACGAATTTAAAGGTACACTTTATACTATGAAAGAATTGCTATCATTATGAAAAATATCCAACCTATCAGAAGAGCAATTTATACTTTCAGAAAACTTGTCTCAATTATAAAGCAAATATGTTAATGTATAAAGTATTTCTTGTGGCACCTGGGTGGCTCAGTGAGTTAAACATCTGACTCTTGATCTCAGCATTGGTCATGATCTCACATTTTGTGAGTTTGAGCCCCACATCACGCTCTGTGCTGATGGTGCAGAGCCTTCTTGGGATTCTGTCTCTCCTTCTCTCTGCCCCTCCCTGGCTTGTGCGCTCTCTCTCTCTCTCTCTCTCTCTCTCTCAAAATAAATAAATTAACTTAAAAAAAGTTAAAATATTTCTCAAGACTTTTGAGACACTGGTGACATATTATTTATACATTGTCACAGGAAAAGAGGCAGTATTGCTTCCCTGGTTAAGTACTTTGAAAGTAATCTCCCACATTGGCTCAAGTATTATAACGTCATACAAATCAGTTTCTTTTTATCATTATAGATCTTAATTCAGCCATTTTGTATATAAAACATTATTTCATTACTTCTTTTTTGTTTTCCTTACTGTTTATAATTTACACGTATATTTTGTTTTCATTTGGGTGTAACATCCAACATTCATTTCCCATTATTTATCCATAACACTCCATGTAAATTACACATGTGAAGTATCAAGAAAATGGTCTTTGATATCTGAAAGCACAGATTCAAATTCTGTGCTTTGCCACTTACTTTATTCCAACAGTCTACATAGAAAATTCAAGGCATCAACAAGCATCCTAGAATAAGTGATTCAGCAACATTGCAGGATACAAGGTAACACACAAAAATCAATTATATTTCTGTATTATGTTACTATATATTAGTAAGGAATAAGTGGGGAATGAAATTTAAAACAAGATACCATTTATAAATTGAATAGAAATGACATACTTAGGTTTAATTATAAATTAAAAAAGAACAGTGAGGGTGGTTTGTTTGCATGCTAAAAACTATACAACACTATTTAAAGAAATCAAGGATTATTAAAAATGGGGAGTCATACCATGACAATCAGCTGGAAATCTCAACATAGTAAAGAACTCCATTCTCCTCAGACTGGCATACAGATTTAACAAAATTCCCATCCCAGAAAAATATTTGCACATATAGAAAAACTTATTTCAAAATTTTTATGGAAAGGTGTCAGAAATATAATAACTAAAACAATGTTTAAAATATAAGAATGTGAGAGGAATCATTCTACCCAATTCCAATACTTACTCTGGAGTACCATTAATCAAGTCTATGTGGTATTGGCAGAAAGGTAAACAAATAGATCAATAGAGGAAATAGAAAACCCAGAAACAAAACCACACAAATAATGCTGAGCTGACATCTGGCAAAGTTGCCAAGGTAATGCAATGGAAGAGAGTCTTTCAACAGTGGGCTGGAGCAATTGGACACCCATAATAAATAAAAATAGAACAGTGAACCCTGACTTAAGTCTCACACATTACAGACATTAATCAGAATGGATCATAAACTTAAATGTAAAAGGTAAATGAGAAATATTTTAGAAATAACACATAGGAGAAAAACTTCAGGATCTAGCATTAAGCAAAAAATCTTAAACTTGCAGGAGGTTAGATGGTGGAGTTGTAGGAGGACCCTAAGGCTTGTCTTGTCTCGTGAACACAGCTAGATAACTATCAAATCATTCTCAATACTCAATAAATTGATCTGAGGACTGATAGAACAAATTTCACAACTAGAGAAAGAGAAGAGGCCACTTTGAGGAAGGTAGGAAGAGATGCAGAGATATGGTTTTAGGTAGAAATAGATCATGGTGCTGCAGAAGAGAGGGAGCCCTGATCACAGAGAAAGATGAGAGAAAGTGGAATATACAGAGATAAGCAAAAGGAGAACACTTCCCCAAAGCCATATCCTGGGAAAAAAGAGAGGGGCTGAATTTTATTTTTACAACAAACATGGCTCAAACACTGGAGTTTCAGAGGTCCCTAGGCTTGGCTATGATAGAGACCTGAGGACATTGTTCTATTCCTAGAGTGGAGGCAGACAGACAATCCAGAGCAGACTGAATGATATAAGGATCACTTAACGGGCACCACAAGAGACTGTTCATACTTTTGGAGTGCATCTATAAGAGGTGGCATTGCTTCTCCAGGGGAAAAAAAAATGTCAGGTGCCATTCCCCCCCCTCACCCTTCACCATAGGTGCAGAGACACCTACTGAAGACAACTAACCTAGCCTGCTTGTTCTAAATCCCATGCCCCTGCACTCTGGCACAGCTGCCTTTCTGGGTCAAACTTGCATTAGTCCCAGTGCAGAGAGACCTTTCTTAGAGGATCAGTGCAATTCTCTGCCACACCAGGTCCCTGAGTTTGGAATTTTAAACCAATAAGACTGGCTAGGGTACAGCCCAATGTGAGATGTGCTGCTCCAGGCAGGTAAGTGGCTGAGAGAAAGATAATGTGAAATCAGAAATCTGAAAAATGCCTGTGATGCACCAAGGGAAACTATTAACTCCTCTGAAAGTGCTTCCCCACGAGTAGTAAGCACAGCCTCCTGTCTCCAGGGACAAAAGAACAGGATGGCATTATTTCCCTTCCATGCTCCTCAGCATAAACTAACTTTAGGAAATAGCACAGTGCCAACACTGCTGCCTAACCTGCTTACACCAAGCCCTGCTCCCTTCCACTCCACTGGTACTGCTTTTCTAGGGCAAGTGTACCTAACAACCAGCACAGTGGGCCCCTCCCCGAGAAGACCAGCATAAACCCACACACGCACCATGTCTACTGACCATAGGGTTCTGCATAGCTTCAATTCTAGTAGAAATAACATCAGGTCTCTTTAAGCAAGGTGAGCAGAAGAAAACCTCACTAAAATTCACCACACTCTTGCCAAGGTCCAAACACTCTTCACTGCAGGCAATGAGAAACTCTCCAGAGGACTGACATGAAGGACAGAGCAGCCATAATGCAGGAGGAGAATGTATGCAGCACACACCAGAGACACTTCCTGAAGTGCCAGACCCTGGACATTGTATGACCTCTTCTTCATAAAGTCACTACTTTTGGGAGCAGGGAACATAACAGGCTTTCCTAACACACAGAAGAAGACAGAGACCTAGAAAAATGACAAGATGGAGAAATTTATCACAAAAGAAAGAATAAGAAAAGGTCACAGCCAGGGATCTAATTGAAACCAATATAAATAATATGTCTGATCCAGAATTTAAAGCAACAACCATAAGGATACTAGCTGGGCTTAAGAAAAACATGGCAGACATCAGGGAGACCCTTATCACAGAGATAAAAGAGCAAAAATGAATCAGGCCAAGTGAAAAATGCAATAACCAAGATTTGAAACCGGTGTAATTACCACAAGGATGGAATAAGCAAAGGAATGAATAAGTGATATGGAAGACAGAATTATGGAAAATAAAGAAGCTGAAGAAAAGAGCGAATGAAAAATACTGGATCATGAAAGTAGACTTAGGCAACTCAGTGACCCATCAAACATAATATCATTCATATCCTCGGAGTCCCAGAAGGGAAGGAAAAAGGGACAAAGGTTTATTTGGGGAAATTATAGCTTAAAACTTCCCTAAACTTGGGAAAAAATAAACATCAAATGCATGAGGCACACAGAACTCCCATTAAAGTCAACAAAAGCAGGCCAACACCAAGACATATCATTGTTAAATTTGCAAAATATAGATATAAAGAAAAAAATCCTAAGGGCACCAAGACAAAAGAATTCCCTAACTTACAAGGGAAGACAAATAAGGTTAGCAACAGAACTCTCCACAGAAGCTTGGCAAGAAAGAAGAGAGTGGCATGATATATTCATATGCTGAATGGAAAAAATCTGCAGCCGAGAATACTCTATCTACCAAGGCCATCATTCAGAGCAGGAGAGGGTAAAGAGTTTTCCAAACAGACAAAACCTAAGGAGTTCATGATCACTAAACCAGCCCTGCAAGAAATATTAAAGGGGATTCTATGTTGGGGCGCCTGGGTTAAGCGTCCGACTTCAGCCAGGTCACGATCTCGCGGTCCGTGAGTTCGAGCCCCGCGTCGGGCTCTGGGCTGATGGCTCAGAGCCTGGAGCCTGTTTCCGATTCTGTGTCTCCCTCTCTCTCTGCCCCTCCCCCGTTCATGCTCTGTCTCTCTCTGTCCCAAAAATAAATAAACATTGAAAAAATAAATAAATAAAGGGGATTCTATGAATGGGAAAGAAAGACCAAAAGTGACAGATCAGGAAGGAACAGAGAATTTCCAGAAACAACAACAAAACAAGTAAAATCACACTGAATTTGAATCTATCAGTAAATCACTCTGAATTTAAATGGACTAAATGCTCCAGTCAAAAGACATAGGTGTCAGAATGAATTTAAAACAAAAACAAAAACAAAAAACCCATCAGGGTACCTGGCTGGTGCAGTCAGTGGAACATGTGACTCTAGATCTTGGGGTTCTGAGTTCAAGCCCAACTTTGGATATAGAGATTAATTAGAAATAATTTATTTTTAAAAAAGACCTGTCTATATGGTGCTTACAAGAGACTCATTTTAGTCTGAAAGACATCTTCTGATTAAAAGTAAGGGATGGAGAACCATTTATCATGAAAATGGACATAAAAACAAAGCCAGAGTAGCAATACTTCCATCAGACAAACTAGATTTTAGACCAAAGACTGTAACAAGAGATGAAGAATGTCATTATATCATAATAAAGAGGAATATCCAACAAGACCTAACAATTATAAATATTTATACCCCCAACTTTGAAAAACCCAAATATATAAAACAATTAATAGCAAACATAAAGGAACTTACTGGTAATAATATAATAATAGTACAATAATAATACAAGGATACAATAACACCCCCACTTACATCAATGGACAGATCATCTAAGCAGAAAATCAACAAGGAAACGATGCCTTTGAATCACTGGACCAGATAGACTTAAAAGATATATTCAAAACATTTCATCCTTTTTGAGTGCATGTGGAACACTCTTTTCGAGTGCACATGCACATTCTCCAAAATAGGTCACATAGTAAGTCACATATCAGGCCTCAGCAAGTACAATACCATGATCTTTTCTGACCACAACACTATGAAACTTGAAGTCAATCATAAGAAAAAATTTGGAAGGCCCACAAATACTCCAAGGTTAAAGAACATCCTACTAAGAATGAATAAGTCAATCAAGAAATTAAAGAAGAAATTTTTAAAAATACATGGAAACAAATGAAAATCAAAACACAGTAGTCCCAAATCTTGTGATGCAGCAAAAGTGAGAATATACAGGCCTACCTCAAGAAGACTGAACCAAAAAATTGTTAGAACTGATAACATGAATTCAGAAAAATCTCAGGATATAAAATCAATGTACAGAAATCAGTTGTGTTTCTCTACACCAATAAGGAAGCAGCAGAAAGAGAAATCCAGGAATCTATCCCATTTACAATTGCAACAATACCCATAAGATACCTAGGAATAAACCTAACCAAAGAGGTGCAAGACTTGTACTCTGAAAACTGTAAAATACTGATGAAAGAAATTCAAGATGACACAAAGAAATGGAAAAACATTCCATGCTTATGGATTGGAATAACAAATATTGTTAAAAATTTTAAACTATCCAAGGCAATCTACACATTTAGTGCAGTCCTTATCAAAATACCACCAACATTTTTCACAGAGCTAAAACAAACAATCCTAAAATTTGTATGGAACCACAAAAGACCCTGAATTAGCCAAAGCAATCTTGAAAAAGAAGAGCAGAGCAGGCGGCATCACAATTTGGGACCTCAAGTTATATTACAAACCTGTAGTCATCAAGATAGTTTGGTATTGACACAAAAACAGACACATAGATCTATCTATGGAACAGAATAGAAAACCCAGAAATGGACACGCAACTATGTGGTTAAGTCTCTTCGACAAAGAAGGACAGAGTATCCAATGGAAAAAAAGACAGTCTCTTCAACAAATGGTGTTGGGAAAACGGGACAATAACATGCAGAAGAATAAAACTTGGCCACATTTTTTTATGCCCTACACAAAAATAAATTCAAAATGGATGAAAGATCTAAATGTGAGATAGGAAACCATCAAAATTCTAGAGTACAACAGAGGCAGCAATCTCTTTGACATCAGCCAGAGCAACTTCTTACTAGACATGTTTCCTGAAGCAAGACAAACAAAAGGAAAAATGAACTACTGGGACTTGATCAAGATAAAAAATTGGGGGGGGTGGCGCCTGGTTGGCTCAGTCAGTTAGGCATCCGACTTCGGCTCAGGTCATGATCTCACAGTTTGTGAGTTTGAGCCCTGAATGGGGCTCTGTGCTGAAAACTCGGAGCCTATAACTGCTTCGGATTCTGTGTCTCCCTCTCTTTCTGCCCCTCCCCGGCTCATGCTCTCTTTCTCTCAAAAATAAATAAGCATTAAAAAAAATTTTTTTAAAAAGATTTAAAAACTTTTGCATAGTGAAAGAAACAGTCAACAAAACTAAAATGCAACATTCAGAATAGGAGAAGGGATTTAAAAATGATACATCTGATAAAGGGTTAGTATATAAAATCTATAAAGAACATTTGGGGTGCCTGGGTGACTCAGTTGGTTGAGCCTCCAACTTGTCTCAGGTCATGATCTCATAGTACATGGGTTGTGACATCTCAGAACCTGGAGCCTGCTTTAGATTCTGTGTCTCCCTCTCTCTCTGCCCCTCCTCCACTTGTGTGCATTCTCTCTCTCTGTCTCTGTCTCTCTCTCTCAAAATAAATAAACTTTAAAAATATTTTAAAAAATAATAAAAAATAAAAACTATAAAAACATCAAACTCAACACCCAAAAAACAAATGATCCGGTTAAGAAATAGGCATAAGACATGAATAGACATTTTTCTAAAGAAGACTCAGATGGCTAACAGACACAAGAAAAGATCCTAACATCACTCATCATAAGAGAAATACAAATAAAAACTACAATGTTACCTCACACCTGTTAGAATGGCTAGAATTAACAATGCAGGAAACAACAGATGTTGGTGAGGGTGTGGAGAAAGGGGAACCCTTTTTCCATGTTGGTGGGAATGCAGACTGGTGCCACCACTCTGGAAACGTTGAGGTTCCTCAAAAAGTTAAAAATACAGGTACCCTGTGATCCAACAATTGCATTCCCAGGTATTTACCCAAGGGATACAAAAATACTGATTTATAGGGATACATGCATCCAGATGTTTATAGCAGAATTATCAACAATAGCCAAATTATGGAAAGAGCCCAATGTCCATCAACTGATGAAAGAGCCCAATGTCCATCAACTGGTAAAGAATTTGTGATATATATATATATATATATATATATATATATATATATATGTGTGTGTGTGTGTGTGTGTGTGTGTATACATATATATATACACATATAATATATATGAATAATATTACTCATCCACAAAAAAGAATGAAATCTTGCCATTTGCAATGATGTGGATGGAGCTAGAGTGTATAATGCTAAGAGAATTAAATCAGAGAGGGAGAATACTATATGATTTCACTTATATGTGGAATTTAAGAAACAAAGCAGGTGAACATGGTATGGGGGAGAAGAGAGAGGCAAACCATAAAGCCAACTGTTAGTATAGAGAACAAATTGAGGGGTGGGGGGATGGGTTAAATGGGAAATAGCTATTAAGGAGGGCATTTGTTGTAATGAACACTGGGTGTTGTATGTAAGTGATGAATCACTAAATCCTACAGCTGAAACTAATATTACACTGTATGTTAACTAACTGAAATTTGAGTAAAAACTTGAAAAAAGAAAATTAACAAAACTTACACTTGATATCAAAAGCATGATCTAGGGCACCTGAGTAGCTCAGGTGGTCAAGTGTCAAACTCTTGAAAGCAGCTCTGGTCTTGATCTCAGGGTCATGAGTTCAAGATCTGCATTGGGCTCCATGCTGGGTGCAGAGCCTACTTAAAAAAAAAAAAAAGGAAAGAAAAAAAAGGAAAAAAAAAAGCATGATCCATAAAGGGAAAAATGATAAACTGGACTTCATCGTAAATGAAAAATTTTGCTTTCTGAAAGATCTTGTTAAGATGATGAATAGGCAAGCTAGAGACCAGGAGAAAATATTTGGAAACCATACATTTGACAAGGGAATAGTATCTAGAGCACATAATGAATGACATCTCCAAACTCAACATTAAAAAAAATAAAGAAAAAACTGAAAAAATGACCAAAAGACATATGCAAACATTTCCCTGAAGAAGATATGCAAATGGAAAATTATTACATAAAAATAGTCAATAATATTAGCCATTGATTGAATGGAAATGAAAACCACGTATCACTACATACTTAAAAAAATGGCCAAAATTAAAAAAAAAAAAGTAACACCAAATGCTGGGAAGGATGAGGATAAACTGACCTACCCATTCATATATTTGTAGTGGGAAAATAAGATATGGCCAATCTATAAAATACTTTGGCACTTTCCTAAAATATTAAACATGCAACTTTCATATGACTCAGCAGTTGCAATTTTGTGCATTTTTCTCAGAGAAGAGAAATTTATGTTTATACACACGCAAACTTAATGATATTTATGGTATATTTATTTATAATAGCGATAAAGGGGGAAAAACACAATTGGATGCTCTTCAGTGGGTAAATGATTACATTGTTGTACATGGATACCACAGAACACAGTAATGAACTACAGATATTTGCAACCCACTTCAGATCATCTGTCCCCATATCTCTGCCCCTCCCCTGTTTGTGTTCTGTCTCTCTCTCAAAATAAACAATTTAAAAATTATAAATAATAAAAATAAATTAATAAATAAAAATGAAAAACCAGTGCAGAGAGAATATAAGTAACTTGCTCAAGTCATGAGAATTAGAAATGGGACTCTATCTAGACTGTTAGGCCCCTCTATCTGTGCCCTACACCACCTTACTAAATGTGTTAAAAATTCAATCTTGGTAATATGGAGAGTAATATTAATATATCTTTGCTTTACCATGTGTTATTGCTTTAAACCTACTAAAAAACATTTGATGAGATTCTACAATACCTTTAAATGGTATATATAACAACTGACATTTTGGCTTAAAGATTACCTTTCTTAATAATTTGATAATAACAGAATAACAACATCTCTTCATTGCATATCTATCGTGTGCAAAACAGGTGCTAGGCACATCACTTACATGATTTCTTTAATCGTAATAACTTCATGAGGTAACTATCATCATCCTCATTTTATCTCATTTCATCTGAGTACACTGAGATGAGTTCAAGTTATTGTGTGTAGTAAGTGTAAGAGCTGAGAATTTATCCAATTCTGCCTGATTTCAAAGCTCATGAGCTTTTCTTTATAACTTATTGTCTCTAATCACTTGTGTTAAGCCTTCTGTTAATACCGATTCTGGTAATTCTAATTTGTCATTTGAAATACTAGAAGGAGAAAATAATCCATACATTTTCACTTTTGAATAATGTTAAGTCTACTATCAGTTCTCACACCTTAATCTATATACTTCTTATTAGAAAATAAAACAAAATATTTTAATACTAGTAGTTTTCAGTCAGCAAAAACTATTTGCATAAATTAGTAAACACACAAGATGCAGCACCATGAGCAACGGGCAGCAGAGAATTAAAAAAGCAAATCTAACCTTTTAAATATTAGAATGATCAGATATACAATATAAAAAATAACATACTTCAAAAAATAAAAGGCTTAAATATGAAAAAGAAAAACTATTTGGAAGAAGGACCAAGAAAAACTGCTAGAAATAAAAATATGATAGTGGTAATTTAAACTTAGTGGATTATTTTTAGTAAAATATCATTTACTCCTGTAGAGAATAGTAAGAAAACAAGAAGACAGACTGAAAAATTATTCAGAAGCTATTCCAAAGAGACACAGCCATGCGCATTCAATGAAAGGTAAAGGATATGGATGATAAAATAAGAAATTCTAATTGGAGCTTCAAAGAAGAGATGAGGCCAAGTTACAAAAGATAATAATTGAGATTTTTCCAAAACTGATTCAGAGTATTGTCTACATTGTGTAAAGCCCGCAAACAGCAAAGCTACTTCTAGCCGGGACAAAGTCAAAGTACAGAGCACCATCCTGCTAGGTTGCTTTCTGTTCTGATTATTTCGTGCCTGTGTGATTTTATTGCTAAATGTTTTTTTGTTTTTTTTTTAAGATTTTAGTTTAAATTCCAGTTAGTTAACATGCATTGTAATACCAGTTTCAGGAGAATTTAGTGATGCAATACTTACTGTGGTACTTACCACAAGTGTACTCCTTAATCTCTATCACCTATTTAAGCCATACCACTTGAGTATCATAATGTAATGACTGTTTAATGAGTCATCCCTGAGAAGTTTCCAGTTGTAATGAATTGATGATACACTGAACAATGATCAGTTCAAACATGGACTGTTGTAGTTTTAAAATATAGCCACAAACTCTGGCCCCTTGGTGGCTCAGTCTGCTAAGTGTCCAAATTTGATGCAGGTGATGATTTCACAGTTCGTGGGTTCAAGCCCTGAGTAGGACTCTGTGCTGACAGCTCACAGCCTGGAGCCTGATTCAGATTCTGTGTCTCCTTCTCTCTCTGCCCCAACCCTGCTTGTGCTCTGTTTCTCTTTCTCTCAAAAATAAACAAACGTTAAAAAAAATATATATATACATATATATATATATATATATATATATATATATATATATATCCACAAATTCTTTTCCACTGTTACCTTCTAAATGTAAAGCCAAATCTCCTACCTCTGGAATTTTTATCAGGTTTAGAGACTAACAGACAAAATATGGCCAAGGTGATGCTATGCTCAGACCTCTTAGACTACGTCATAAATAGTATGTACCTTTTGCTTGGCTCTTTCTCAGATTGCTTGCTTTGGGGAAGGCAGGAGGCCATGTTGTAAAGACATTCAAACAGCCCTATGGAGGGTCCTACAAAGAGTGAAATTGAGGCTTCTTGCCAAGTTGCTAGTACTAACTTGCTGGGCAAGTGAATGAGCCACATTGGAAATGGATCTTGTATCCCTAATTAACCTTCAACACCTGAGATTTTTTTGGACCATTTAATTGCAATCTCATTATGAATACTGAGACACAATCTCCCAGCAAAGCCACTGACAAATTACTCTACATAGTGGGAAAGATAAAATGTTTATTATGGTTTTGCTCCACTAAGCTTTGTGGTAACTTGTTACATAGCAATAACTAATTAATATAATAAAGTGAATGGCTCTTTATGAAATAAGCTAGTTAAAAGAATTGAGCTAGTTCATCCAACACCACAGTGTGGAGGATTGGGAAAAGGGGCTGTAACAAAAGTGGAAAAATAATAATAACTGATTATTAGTAACATTATGAGAAGGATATTAGGATAATCATTTTTTAAGTTTATTTATTTTGAGAGAGAGAGAGAGAGAGAGAGAGAGAGAATGAATGAATGAATATAAGTGAGGGAGGGGCAGAGAGATAGGGGAGAGAGAGATCCCAAGCAGGCTCTGTGCTGTCAGAGCACAGCTAGATGTGCAGGGCTCGATATGCAGGGTTGGATCTTGCAAACAGTGAAATCAAGACCTGAGCCAAGATCAAGAGTCAGAGGCTTAAGTGACTGAGCCTCCCAGGTGCCCCAAGAATAGATCTTTTAAAAACTGTTAGAGTTTCCATGGAACTTAGAAAAAGAGAAAAATTCTAACCTAGCATCATTCATAGATATAAATTTACTGTCCTAAGTTCACACATGGCTTATTTTGGGGAAGTAGGATATAAATTAGTTGTCCTGTGTTTATTCAGTCTCTTTAATCAGAGGTAGCAAAATAAAGGAGATGACCCAATCTACCCTCCTCATAAATAAATCAGTGATATTTTCGAGGAACAGTAGTCTTTATTTCTGGAATGGTCTTAGGAGGATGTACTTGACTAAGTATGAGGTAGAGTAAATGAACTCAAAATCTATGGTTTCTGAGACATAAATAACTGGAAAATGTCACATTATCTATGGTATAAAGTGGAGATATTTCAAAACCTAAATTCTTCCTGTCTTGATGAAGTTACTTGCTAATCTCCCCTATTTTTCTGAGCCAAATTATTTGTGTCCAATAAGGGAAAAAAGACCTAGATACTTATGTGTGATGTCTTAGGTCTGCTTTGTCCAGCATCTTAATTACCTATATCTTTGAAATTATCAGTAAAGTTTGATATTGGGTAAGACCTAAGTTTTTTATGAGTCTTATCTGAGAATACAATCTTTCATGTTTGTTCAGCCTAGAGAATGAATTTTTATATGTGTTTTGTGTTTGAGGGTTCCTGAGAACCCCCAATGGTTAGGAACCCTCTTGGGCTCAATGACTCGCTAGAAAGGCTTTTAGTACTCAAAAACTGTTATACTCATAGTTATGGTTTATTACAGTAAAATACTAAAATCAGAAATAGAAAAAGGCATGTAGAATCCAGTAGAGACCAGATACAAGCTTCCATTTGTCCTCTCTCAGTGAAGTCATGTGGAAAGTACTTAATTTTCCTAGCAATGATGCATGACAACATGCAAGGAGTGTTACTAAACGGGGAAGAAGCTTACGCAACCCTTGGTGTCCAGTAATTTTATTGAGGGATGGTAGTGTAGGAATGTCTGACCTTCAGATTTTATTGGGGATTGGTCATGTAGGAATGGCCAACATGTGGTACTTACCACGTGGTCATGGGTGACTTTAGTTTTCATTCCCTCTAGAGATTAAGCTGATGACACATGTCCCAAGGTTTCCACCATAAATCACATGTTTAACAAACTGTATGGTTTGGCCCACAGATTCAGATAAACAAACACACTCTGCAAAGCACAATATTCGAAACAAACACACTCTGTACAGACAGGATAAGGACTTAGGGGTTATCTCCCGGGAGATGAGAAAGAACCAAACATTTCTTTAGAATGGTAAAATTTGGGCAGCGTAGTCTTGCTAGGTTAATCCTTTACTGTATAATCTGTATATAATATAATCATAATTTCTTATGTTTTAAACTGGAACCTTAT
This sequence comes from Prionailurus viverrinus, assembly GCF_022837055.1. Taxonomy (NCBI): domain Eukaryota; kingdom Metazoa; phylum Chordata; class Mammalia; order Carnivora; family Felidae; genus Prionailurus; species Prionailurus viverrinus. Next base: position 163,331,157 of record NC_062561.1, read on the forward strand.
AATTGACAAAGATAGGTAGGAGACTAAAATCTACAGAGCCGACCTTCAATAAAGAAATTCCTATGGGTGCCTGGGTGGCTCACTTGGTTAAGCACTGACACTTGGTTTTGGGTCAGGTCATGATCTCATGTGTGGTGAGTTTAAGCCCTGCTTCAGGCTCTTTGCTGGCACCCTGGAGCCTGCTTGGGATTCTCTCTCTCCCCCTCCCCTACTTGCTTGCTCCCTCTTTCTCTCTCAAAATAAATAAATAAACACAAAAAAATTAAAATATAAAATAAAAATAAATTCTTAAATGTTTTTCTTCTAGAAGAAAAAGGATCTAAGATGGAAGGTTTGAGACATAAGAAGAAGAGAAAGAAAAGAGACACATCTATAGGTAGATTTAAACAAGTGACTATAGAGAATAATAACAGTAAATATTTGGGGGTTAAAGAAAAATGAGAACCAAAATGTATGAGAATAATAGTTTATGAGTTTGGTTAATAAGAATTTAAGTGTTCTAACCTCTGTTTTTTGTGTGGAAGAAGGAGAGTAAAAGTATCAATCAACCTTTATTTTTTTTTAAATGCCAATGGTTAAATAAATTCTCAAGCATCTCAACCAAAATGGGTAGGAAGGAATAAGCTAATTTAAAAGAAACATAAAAGAAGAAGAAAAAGAATGGGGTGTCTGTGTGGCTCAGTCAGTTAAGCATCTGACTCTTGGTTTGAGCTCAGGTCATGATCTCACAGTCCCTGAGTTTGAGCCCTGCATGAAGCTCTATGCTGACAGCATGGAGCTTGCTTGGGATTCTTTCTCTCTCTGCCTCTCCATCTGCCTCTCCCCAGCTCATGCACACATGTTCTCTTTCTCTCCCTCTCTCTCTCTCAAAATAAACTTAAAAAAAAGAAGAAGCGGAGGAGGAGGAGGAGGAGGAGGAGGAAGAGGAGGAGGAGGAGGAGGAGGAGGAGGAGGAGAAGGAAGGAGAAGGAGAAAAGAAGAAGGAAGAGGAGGAGGAGGAGAAAAAGAATATAGATAAGATATATCTATTACTCTCACCCCCTTATTCTCCCTCTCTCTGTGGACTGCAGAGACAGTCCATATTGGACCAATCATTATGCTCATTTTATGATGGCACATCATTCTCATCATAGGTCTGTGAATACCTCACTTTAAACAATTCACTTACCCATCTCAAGAGTGTAATGAACACCTTCAAAACTACAACCCCTAAACAAACAAACAAACAAACCCCTAGGACGTACACTACAATCTATGGAGAAAGGTATGATCCCTACCTCATATCCACTCCCATCTTCTTCAAACAAGAGGAATATTTCCCTGAACTCCTTCATCAACTTTCCCTCACTTTCTTTCCTATTTCCCCCTAAGTGGTTTAACATAATCTCATTATAATTTGTCTGTGTGCTTGTTTATGCTTCATAACATAATCTCTTTACAATGAGGAAACATGTCAATCTTGTTGACTGTAGATTCAACAGCACCTAGAACAACATGAGATACAACATAAGAATTTAAAGTAGTTTTTTGTTGAATAGATGAATAAATTCATACTTTATTTTTTTAATTCCCGGTATTCAACCCTATGCTTATTAGACATACCATGAACGCTTGTTAAAATGAACACATATGCATGCGTTAAGTCATTTTTCTTTTTCTCATACTACATTAAATTCTGAGTGGTCTTGGGGCGCCTGGGTGGCGCAGTCGGTTAGGCGTCCGACTTCAGCCAGGTCACGATCTCGCGGTCCGTGAGTTCGAGCCCCGCGTCAGGCTCTGGGCTGATGGCTCGGAACCTGGAGCCTGTTTCTGATTCTGTGTCTCCCTCTCTCTCTGCCCCTCCCCCGTCCATGCTCTGTCTCTCTCTGTCCCCAAAATAAATAAACGTTGAAAAAAAAAATTAAAAAAAAAAATTCTGAGTGGTCTTGACTAAATACTGTGTAATTTTTTTACTGTTTCATATTACCTAGATCAAATTTTTACACAGAGTAGTTATTGAATAATGAAAATAATGGGAAGGAAAATGCCTTATTCGAAAATCAGAGTTATATTGGCACTTTAAAACATCAAATATTTTAAAAATATACACAAAGAAGTAGTTCATCTTTGATGAATGGTTTATAGATCTATTTTATTTAAATTGCTCTATTTCCTTTCCATACTTTAGTAAGGGACAGTTAGGTTTTTCCATCTTCCTAATTGTCTTTTAAAGCAAGTGTACAGCTGGTATAGATGCAAAAAAGATAATAACTTTTTATACTATTACTTAGCTTTGCTATATACAAATATGAGATTGCTTCTTAGCTAACCCATGCAGAAGTCGTTTCTACCCATTTATTTCTAGGGTACTTATTACTACTGAATCTAAAATAAATATATGCTACTCACATTTTTCAGATAGAATCTTTAGGAAATATGTTACATATAATATTGTCTTTTCTCAGAGGAAGCCGTATAAGGCCCAGGTGGGCTATTTTTATATACGGGCACATTAAAAATAAATTACTAAGAAGCTCTGTCCTGTGAATGAATAAAAAATGTAATCACAGCAGCTTATAAATGTAAACTACTACTTGTAGAAATTTCAGAATGTAAGGCATGCCAAAGGCCAAGTATTAATCTCACAAGATTTTAGGAAGCCTGTGTGCTGTATGTAGAAAAGGATCACAGCAAAGCATTCAATTGCCCGAGTTCTACAATCAGTAGATGGGGGTTCAACCTCAGGACTCGGTTTGACACTATAATCCATTGATCCAATGACTTTTTCACTACTAATCAACAGCCTCATATTCACATTACCTTCATCGCCAAGCTTAAGTTTCACAATCCATTATTATCATTATTCTCCTGAAAAAAATTTAACTGCCTTACCTCTTTCTTCATTTGTGATACTAGCCTGTCACATCCAATTCTTTTAGAGCCATTTCTCTACCCATTACATAGATCCACAAGTGATCCTTGCTTGTTTCTTGGAATAATTGTTTTCATGATTTCACCAGTCACTGATAATTCATCTAATTTCATTAGTTTTCTTGGTTTTCATTATGTGGAGACTCTCCTTTATTTTTTATATATATAAACTTCTAATTTTGAGATAATTGTGGATTCACATGCAGCTGTTAGAAATAATTCAGTAAGATTCTATATACGTATTACCTAGTTTACCATCTTGAAACTCTAGTACAATTTCACAACCAGAATATGGATATTAATACAGTCAAGATTCAGAATAGTTCCATGACTGCTAAGATTCCATGGGTGACTCTTTCATAACCATGCACACCTTTCCTTGATGCATGGTAAACACCTTCTATTCTTCATTTGATTCAGCATAACTACCTGGTGATTCATCCAATTTGTGTGTGTAAAATAGTTTGTTACTTTTTATTGCTGAATAGAATTTCATGGTATAGATGTAACACAATTTTTCAACTATTATTTTTTTAATTTTAGCATGATAATATCCAAAATGATATAAATAAAGAATAAGTGTAGACTTTTAATATGCTTTTTAAAGAGGCAAATATGAATAAGTTTTTTAATAAATTTAAAAAAATAGTTTAGATTTACAGAAAAATTAAGATTTTAATCTAGAGAATCATCATATACAACATACCTAGTTTCCTCTTTATTAATGTCTTACCTTAATTAGTATGGTATATTTGTCAAAATTGAGGAACCAAATTGATATATTATTATTAACTAGAGACCATAGTTTGTTCAAATTTCTTAAGTTTTATATCATGTTCTTGTACTGTTTCAGGATTCCATTTAAGATACCATGTTACATTTATTTGTAGTGTGTACTGAGTTTCCTCTGGACTATGACAATTTCTCTGACTTTGCTTGTTTTGATGCTCTTGACATTTTTTAGGAGCACTGGTCATATATATTATACATTTATGCATTTTGTTTTAACATATATTAACACACTTGTAAAATGTCCATCAGATGAAATGTATCTGTTGTCTTTCCCATGATTATACTGAGGCTATGGGTTTTTAAGAGGAAGAACACAGAGGTAAAGTGCTAGTTTCGTCACATCATAACTAGGGTACATGATATCAATATGACATCACTATTGATATTAACATTGATTACCTGATAAAGAGGTTTCTCCATTGTAAAATTGCCATTCAAACACAGTTTGCTGTTAAGGTGTGAGGGGCTAGTATCTTTGTGAGGGGGAAGTATCTACATAAATTATTTTAATTCTACACTGAAGTTTGGCGTCTGTACCTCAGTTTAATATTTCATTCAATAATTTATTTATACCAGTATTAACTCATGGATATGCATTTTATGCTTTAGGATATAATCCAATATGACTATTTTGTGGTTCAAATTGTTTCAATATCGGCCATTGGGAGCTCTTTCAGTTGTTTCTTAGTACACTTTTTTCTTGTTTCTTAGTTGAATCACATCAGATTTCTTGCTTGGTTTGGTTTCTTGTTTGTTTTTAGCACTTCTTGAAATACTGACATTACAAGGTGGTCCAGGCTCATTTTGTGTATTCTCCATTGCAGTCCTAGAACTGGTCATTTCTCCAAAGATCCCTGGTTTATTTTATGGGAGAATGGTGTTAGAAATGAAGATGTAAGCTCTGGGTATGGATATTGCTAGGTGGTATCATTGCTTTTATGCCTTCTCAACTGATAGAACAAAGAACTATGTGCGTATACTAACCCTTTCATGTGCGCATATGTATAAATATTTCTGCATGCCAACAACTGTGTCTGTATTAAAGTCAACTGATGGTTGCATACTGATACCGATGTATCCAACTCTAACCCAGCACCATATAGATCATTCTAGTCCCCCATCCCCACCTTGCTTGTCATTAACCTGCCACTCCAATAGTGAGAAAATTGGCTCCCATTATCTGCATTCATGTACATAATTGTTTATTTCCAGTATATATGTGGTATACTGTTTTTCAGATTCAGTATATAGATGGCATACACTTGATAATGGTTTCAGAATTGTTAACTTGTGACCCCATAGAAACAGCTTTAGCTGTTAGAATTCAGTGCTTATGTGTGGGTTTTTTTTTTTTTTACCTTAAAACTTTTCAGACATTTCCAGTGTTTCTTAGCTCAGCACATTTTTCGCCTGCTTCTTAAGTGAGTCTAGTTTATACATTTTTTGTAGTTACATTCTTTTGTCACAGTCTGCGTACCATTCTGAGATTCCTCAATCTCCTATATTATCTTTTAATTTTCATACATTGAAATTCGTTCTTTGAGCTGGAAACTTACTATTTGTTTTGGCAAATGCATAATGTCATGTATTCAACATCACAGTATCCATTCTGTGGATTTAACACAGTTTATTCATCCATGAATCTATTGAAGGACATCTTAATTGCTTGCATATTTTTGTCAGTTATTAATAAATATCCTAAAACATGTCCACATTGAGCATTTTGTGTGTATATAGTTTATCAAACATGCTAGATAGATGCCTGGGAATATGACTGCTGGATTGCATGGTAAGACCTCGGTTAGCTTTGTAGGAAACTCTCTTACTAAGTGGTTGTACAATTTGTATTTCTGCCAGCAATGATGAGTTTATGTTGCTCCATATCCTCACTAGCTATTAGTATAGCAGTCTTTCTTTAATTCTAACCATCACACTACATGTGTAGCAATATCTCATAATTGTTCTGTAGTGTGTTTCCCTAGTGACAAATTATATTAACCACCTTTGCATATGTTTATTTTCCTTCTGTATATCTTCTTTGATAAAGTACCTGTGTATATCCTTTACCATTTTGAATTGGGATATTTTCTTAATGGTCAGTTTTAAGTCTCCTTTGTCCATCTTGGATTCAAGTCTTTTATCAAATCTATGACTAGCAAATATTTTCTCCTGATCAGCGATTTATTTTTCTACTCACTTAAAAATGTCTTGCATACAGCAGAGGCTTTTAACTTTATTAAAACCAACTTATCATTTTTGTCTTTCAACAGTGTTTTCCATTTTTGTCTAAAATGTCACCACAAAAAACAAGGTCATATAGGTTTTCCCCTACATTTTCTTGTAGAAATTTTAGTTTTGCCTTTTACATTTCGATGTGTGATGCATTTTCAGTTAATTTTTGTGGAAATCATAAAGTCATCATCTCTGTTTATTTTTTTGCACATGGATGATCAGTTGTTTCATTATCTTTTGTTGAAATGAACTATCTATTCTCCATTGAAATGTCTTTACACCTTTGTTAAAAATCAATGTAGTGTATTTATGTTATCCCTGGCTATTATGCTTCATTGATCTATGTGTCTATTCTTTCATCATTACATGTCTTGATTACTTTGACTTTATACTGTCTTAAAATAAGGTAATGTGATTCCCTCAACATTGTTTATGTTGTTATTGTTCTCCTATTCAGCTTCCTCCTTCCCCTGTTCCACTTCTCTTTCCTCCTCCTCCTTATTCTACTTTCCCTCAAACATTTTACCGGATATTATGTCCTTTATCTTTTGATGTGAACTTTAGAGTAGGTAGCTTGATATCCACAAAAAAAGCTTGCTGGGCTTTTAATTGGGATTGTATTAACTCTATAAGTCAGGTTGGGAATAATTGCACTCAACAATATTGAGAATTCCAGTGAATGAACACTGAATATCTCCCATTAATTTAGATCATATCTGATTTTTTATCTTTTTTGTAGTTTTCCACATATACATCTATACATATATGACAAGATCGTAGTCAAGTATCCAAATTTTGGGTGCTATTTTGAACAGCGTTTTTAAAATAATATCAAATTCAGGGGTGCCTGGCCAGCTCAAAGGGAGGAGAGTGCAACTCTTGATCTTGGGGCTGTGATTTTGAGGCCCAGTTGGATGTAGAGATTGTTTAAATAAATAAAACTTTAAAATAAAAAAAAATGTCAAATTCAAAGTATTTATTCTTCAGATATGTAAAAACAATTGACTTTTGTCCAATGACCTAGTATCTTGTCCTGCTGTCCTGTTTGTTTACTAGTTTCAAGTTGTCTATTTTAATCAATTCTTTGGGAATTACTATATAGAAAATCATGTCATCTATGAATAAAAACAGTTTTATTTATTACTAATCTTAACACATTTTATTTATTCTTCTTGTTAGAAGAACATACTTTGTTCAAAATCTTAGGGAGCAAATGGTTAGTTCTCTACCTATTAAATATGATGTTAGCTGGAGGGTTTTCATTTATAACTTTTATTAGATTAAGGAAATTCCTTTCTCTTCCTTGTATTTTTTTAAATTTTTAACATGAGTGGGTTTTGAATTTTGCCAAATATTTTTCCTGCATCTATTGATATGAAGATATAGTTTTTCTTTTTTTTTTTAATTTTTTAAATGTTTTATTTATTTTTGAGACAGAGAGAGACAGAGCTTGACAGGGGAGATGCAGAGAGAGAAGGAGACACAGACTCCAAAGCAGGTTCCAGGCTCTGAGCTGTCAGTACAGACCCCAACAAGGGGCTCGAACTCATAAACCACAAGATCATGACCTCAGCTGAAGTCAGACACTTAACCAACTTTGCCACCCAGGCGCCCATAGTTTTTCTTATTCCATCTATTAATGTGATGCAGTGCATTGACTGATTTTTGAATGTTGAAACAGCTTGCATTCCTTGTATGAACCCCAATTGGTCATCATGTGTTTTCCTTTTTATATATTGTGACATTTATTTGTTAAATATTTTTGTTTAGTTTATTTATTTTCTGAGAGAGAACACAGGCATAAGTGGGGGAGGGGCAGAGAGGGAGGGAAAGAGAGAAACCCAAGCAGGCTCTGCCATGTCAGCACCCAGGCAATGCAAGCTCCAACGCATGAACCATGAGATCATGACCTGAGCTGAAATCAAGAGTCGGATGCCTAACTGACTTAGCCACCCAGGCCCCCTATTTGTTAATTATTTTTATAAGTACAGTCGTGAGAAATATTGGCCCATAGCTTTCTTTTATTGTAAAGTATCTATTGGTTTTCATATTTTAATAATTTTGGCCTCATGAAATTGGTCAATAGATATTCCATATATTTCTATTATCTGGAAAATATTTTGTTACCATTTCACCTTTAAAATTTTGATAGAATTTATTAAAGAACCATCTGAACTTGATGGTTTCTTTTTCAAAAGATTATTCATTATTACTTAAATTTCTTTAATAGATCTAAGACTATTCAGGTTACCTATTTCTCTTTGCATCAATTGTGTTAGTTTATGTCTTTCAAACAATTGGTCCACTTCATCTAAATTATCAAATGTATAGAGATAGAGTTATTTGTATTATTCCCTTATTACCCTCATACTGTCTGTGGAATCAGTGGTGATATCTTTTTCCTTTCTGACACTGGTAATCTGTATCTTCTTTTTATTTGATTAGCCTGGATAAAAATTTATCAATTTTATTGAACTTTTCAGAGTGCCAATTTTTGGGTTAATTTCTTTCTCTGCTGTTTTCTTGTTTTCAACTTTTTTGATATGTGCCCTTAGTATTTCCTTATTCTTACATTAAATTTATATTTCTGTTTTTCCTATATTTTCCAAAAGTGGGGGCTTAGGTTAAAAATTTTAGACCTTCCTTATATTATAATATATTAATTTAATGCTTTAAATATCTCTTTAAGAATTATTTTAGCTGTATCACAAAAATCTGGCTAAGTTCTATTTTCATATTCATTTCAGTCATGATATTTAAAGTTACTTTTGAGACTTTTTTTAACCAGGCTCATTTAGAAATGTGTTATTTAATGTCTATTTTGGTTCTTCCAGCTTTCCATTATTAATTTCCAATTTCATTACATTTTGGTCTGAGAATGTTCTTTGTGTGATTTTTAGTCTTTTAACTTTGTTAAGCTATGTTTCATGGTGCAGAACATGGCCTATCTAGATAAATGTTCCCTCTGAGCTTGACAAGAATGTGTATTTTTCTGTTGTTGGATTTAGTCTATAAATATCATTTAACTTAGGTCGAGTAATGGTGTTATTCAGGTCTTATATATCTTTACTGATTTCTGTCTACTTGCTGTATCCATTATTGATAATGGGGTGGTCAAGTACTGAAATAAAATAGTGGACTTTTTCTATTTTTCCTCATCCTCCTTGTGGGCCCCAGGTTTCCTTGGGTTCTTGGATTCTCACTATAAAAACCTGGTGGAATACCTATAAGAAAAGCCCAGGAAAATGTGAGGGCTCCCTTAAGACTGTAACCTCCAGGATTTTTCTCACTCTTATGTTAATCTACGCTCAGCTTCCAGCAGTTCATCAAAGGTACTGTTAAAATGCCCTTACCAATTTATATCTCCAGCAGCTTCTGCTCTAGATAAGCAGATATCAGTTTTTGTGTCTCTCTGCTTGTGCCTTTTTCTCCAGATTTTCAGTGGCTATTTGCTTTAAGACTTCAGTTCTCTATAGGTTCCAAGAAAAGTCATTGACTCGGTTTTTCCAGATTTATCTTGTTGTAAGGATGGGAGTGATGACTCCCAATTTCTTTACATGTTAGATCTGAAACCAGGAGTTCTCTCCACATACCTTTATGAATGAACTTCCAGTTATTTTTAGTATAGTACAAAGGACTTGTATCACTTCAAAGACTTATTGTAGGGTTTACATGTATCAATGACCTACAAGAATTCTGTACTTGCCTCCAGCAACTTGCTGTAACCAGAGAAACAGAAAAAGAAAAAAGAGAGAAAGAGAGACAGAGGAAGAAAGACAGAAAGATCTGAAGAAAAAAAAAAGTATTGATATGAGACTTCAATGTTTGCAATTTATGGTTGAAAATAATGTTAAATATTAACAATTTAAAAATGTTATAAAAAAGTGACTCAGATTATCTAATCCAACCATCTGTAAGAAGATGCATTTAGTATAATCTTTAATATCATGTAAAATAAATTGTTAAATTAATTCTGGTGACAATTAATTAATTAATATACCTCCAAACAGTTACAGATATATTTTCCCCAGTTTTACCTTTACAACAAGAACCAACCACGATATTTTAAACTCTGTAGAATAAAAATTTTATACCTTTCAGATATTATCATTATTATGACTTATGTTTTTCAAGCAGCATTTCAAGTAGTGTAATTAATCAGAGACCACACACACGTAAAAAGATTACCAATGGAAGCCTTAGCATTCTTAAGTAAGCATGTGGGGCAATAATAGGAAATTTTATAATGTTTTGGGTTCTGAAATCCTGTTATACTTGATCTCCAGCTGTGCCTTGCAAGTGCCTGCTTTTCATAGTGAGTCCTACACAGCAGGAAAGCTAGCCAAGAAAGGATTTAATAAGCAAAAATGTCCTAGCTTTTAAGGAGGCTGTGTTCTGCAAGCATTACAGTTACTGCTTCTACTGTAGGTTTCATTTATTTTCAGATTTTTAAACATTTGTTAAATGACAATTGAGCCTTTGATGACTGATTTTCAACTAATCAGAGTATACAACTTTAGCTTTTAAACCAAGCCTTTTTTCACACCATCCTCAACTATTTGCCTCGGTTGAGAGCACAAATGATAGACATTCAAATACACAGTGACAAATGGCTTTGGATGTTAGAGATCTTCTTTTTCTGTTCTGCTTACTAGTTTATTTTACAATTATAAATACATACCTTTCCTTGATCTACCAGCTATGTGTAGAAAAACGGAAATAATTGTCATCTGTATGCCTCCAAAATACACCAGGGATTTTTTTCCTTTGACACTTTTAATGTTACAAACAATAAAACAGATTTTTTTTGAAACCTAGAAAACTGCTATTTTAGAAACCTAGAAATTTCTGGGGGGTTTTATTAAAAATTTTTAATGTTTTTTTTTTTTTGAGAGAGAGAGAGAGAGAGAGAGAGTCTGGGCATGAGCAGGGAAAGAGCAGAGAGGGAGACACAGAATGTGAACCAGGCTCCAGGCTCTGAACTGTCTGTCAGCACAGAGCCCGACCAGGGTCCTGAACTCACAAACCATGAGATCATGACCTGAGCTGAAATCTAGAGTCGGAAACTTGACTGACTGAGCCACCCAGACGCCCCTAGAAATTTCTGTTTTTAAAAAAGGTAGCACTTAAAGTAGATTAAGAGAAAATATATACATTAAATGTCAAAGACAAATGAAACTTACCTAAAAAAAAAAAAAAAAGGAAAATACAATATGGATTGTTTACCTCTCTTAAACTTTGAAAGAATATGGAATTCTGGCTAAAGGATACTAACTTCCTGTCCTAATTAGGGAACAATGAAAAAACAATGAAAGTTATGACAAGTTCATGTAAAAGTATAACCTCTCCAAATAAACAAAGAAACAAACAATAAGACCACCTAGGGTCATGACTGTTACAAAGAAATTTCAATGTAATTAAGTTCAACTGCAAATCTACTTGATTTCTTGCTGTGATATCTTTGTCAGTTGGAGGTCCAATCTCTTTATATAAATAACTTCTTTAATGGGAATCTCACTAATAATCAATTTTAAAAACATCAGTAGAAACTCTGAGGTATCCTGCTGAAATTCAGTTGTATTTTGACTAAATCAGTCTTTCTTTAGATTTCCTAGGAAATTACTTCTAAAGGTAGAAGAATTAGTTTGATTATCTCAGAGGTTCTGTAGACATCATCCAAACATCCTTTCACGTGCCCAAATCATCTTAAATCTTTGGGTTTATCTTTAAATTTTAAGGATATTTTGCATTCTGTCACAAAATGTACAGTATTTGGTTTTCAACCAATCTCTTAGTGATTAAGATTCATATATCAAATAAAAATAACTATCACAGTTCATATATCATATATTCATATTCCTGTATCATCTTCACATTCAGTTCATATTCATATATCAAATAAAAATAAATAATTGTGCCAACTTTGGTTTTGTTTTCTGGGAAATTCTCTCCTTTTTCTCCTTGTCAGAGTATTCTCAGAAATCGGCCTCCACAATAACATTGAATTTGAAGAGTAGCTTTTCTTGCGCAGTGAAACACATTCTTAAGCATAAATATTTTTTTTCTTATAGATGAGAGAAATTACCATAAGTTCTATGTTAAACCAGAAAAGGAGGTAGGGGAGTATAACAGATCTCTAAAAAGTGAGACAAAGGAGGACATTTGTAAAAAAAAAGCACAAAGAACAGGAAAAATCAGTTTCATGATGACAAAAAAAAAAAAAAACAGGAAAAAAATTTTAACTGACAGAAATCAAGATAGATTCTTTGAAGTTCAGGCTTAACTCTACGTATCTTAATTAAGAAAAAAAGTGGAAATGAAAATGTAGTTTAGCCAAAGTATGACATTATACTAAGCATAAATGAATATCACATATCCTTTTCCCAACTTATTCATTTGAAATTATGAATAAAACAACCTTTTATAAAAATACAGTCATGTGGGACAATGAATTTCAAAAAAAATATTCAGGTATTCTAAGGGAACAGTGTAAGCTTGTGGCAGTGGTACAACTCACGCAATGATAACATTTTTGTGCATGTTCCATGCTGAGGGCATTTTTCAGCAAATGATCCAATGCATTCTTTCTAAGCCTGTTTTCTTGGGTTTAAAAGATAAATAGCCGCAAGGAAAGTAAATTATTGTCATCTAATTTTGGGCTTGAAAATAAATACATACATAGTTGTGACAATTTGCTCAATTCAGTGGTGCTAGCATAGCCTCGGTAGCAAATGGAGATTTAGATGTGTAGTTTGGGCCATTGGCATTCACTGGTGCCCATTAAACGTGAAAGGAAGATGCTAAGTGCTCCCTCAGGTATAAAGATGATTTGATTTGCTATTGCTGTGGGTGGCATGTGCTAAGATAGAAAAGTGATTCCATTTCACAAGTGAGCTAACTCCTAATGTTGAGAGAAGTAAGTTACATGAGGGACTTTCAGAGATCATAGTTTAGGAACTGAAGGAGAATAAACAACTACACGTATAACCCAGAGGGAAGGTGTTGTAATAGACTGTAGGTATCTGAGGTGGGTGGAAATCAAAGAATGTAAGTAATGACACCAGTGAAAGCAACAAATTGTCAGGCTTAAGTTCTCCTGGTCATCAGTTAACATCTTACACTCCCTGCAGGATACTGATCCTTTTGTGTGTTTTCACAGTTGCCAGAGGTTGCTTTGCTTTTCTGGGCTACCTGGGCCTTGTACTTGTCACTGAGCCAAGAATGCTTCGTGTTGCCCTGGGCCTGATGCTGCATCTCAGGGTTCATGCCAGGCCCTCTCTCTCTTCCTTGCTCCTGGGAATCAAGACAGGGGTTGCTGTTCCTCATTAGACGGTTTTATCAGTCCCTCACTTATGTTTGTTTTAACAAATGCATTAGTTGCAAACCAAAATATATTTTTGTGAGAATCCAAAAAAAAAAAAGCTGGGAGAGGGCCTAACGTTTTTACCTATACAGGTAATTTTTTTGTTGTTGTTTCCTTTTACTTGAGTCTACTTGATACACAAAGTTACATTAGTTTCAGGTGTACAACATAGGGATTCGCCTTCTCTATACATTAGACTGTACTCATGGCAAGGGTAGTTGCCATCTGTAACCATACAGCACTGTTATAATATCACTGATCATATTCCCTGTGCTGTGCCTTTTGTTCTTATGACCTATTCATTCCATAACTGAAAGTGTGTATCTACCACTCCCCTTCACCCTTTTTGCCCGTCTTCCCAAATGCCTTCACTCTGGCAACCGTCAGGTTGCTCTCTGTATTTATAGATCTGATTCTGTTTGTTTATTTATTTGTTTCTTGTTGCTTTCATTAACACATAGTATTATATTAGTTTCATGTGTACAGTATAGTGATTCAACACTTCCATACATTACTCAGTGCTCATCATGATATGTGTAGTCTTACTCTCTTTTATCTATTTCACCGATCCCCTCCCACCTCCCCCCTGGTAACCATCAGGTTGTTCTCTATACTTACAGTTAAGAGTTTGTTTTTTGATTTATCTCTTTTTTACTTCATTTGTTTGTTTGTTTTGCTTTTTAGATTCCACAAATGACTGAAATCATATGCAATTTGTCTTTCTCAGTCTGGCTTATTCACTTAGCTTAATACCCTCTAGATCCATTATATAGATAAAATTCTTGTACTGAACATGTCTCTTAAGTGAGGAAAAGATATTTTTAAAAATCAGAACAATCTTGAAGGAGAAGAACTAAGTTGGAGCACTGACACTACCCAACTTCAAGACTTTCTATAAAACCACAGTATTATCCATATGCAAAAAAAAAAAAAAAATGAATATAGACTTTGACCTTACACGCTTCACAGAAATTAACTTAAAATGAATCCTAGACCTGAAGGGTACAGAATATGCCAGCCCAGAACACACCTCTTTGGCATTAGAATTATTTTGAGTTGATTATTTTTAAAAGCAATGGACAGGAGAAGCTCTGAAAACAGAGTAGAAGTTACTTTTGTGTGAGGGAAATTTACATATTTGAAGGAAATCTTTATTTGAAAGGCTGGCTCCCTCCCTGTACAAGGAAAATAAGGATGACTAAATCATAAGTAGCTCTTATCTATGAAGAAGGCAGCAACTCAAATCTGTATAAAAATCCCTACTTTTGTTTACCTTACTTTTCCTGGTCACCTCATAATTGGTCTCCCCACACCCTTCTTTCTTTGATTTCCTGAAGATGATACTTAAGCCAAAATTCTAAGCCACCTCTTTGAGAGATACTCATTTTCCTCTGGTTATCTATCTCCCATGGTATATATGAGATATGCATGTTAATAAGCTTCTGTTTATTTTTCTCTTATTTATCTATCTTTTTGAGCTTAGAAGGATAAAGGGATTATTATTTTTCCTCCACTGCAGACCTACTGTAAAACACAAAGCTATAAAATTCCTAGAATATAACAGGAGAAAACCTAGATGACCTTGTGTAGGGTGATAAGTTTTTATTTTATTTTATTTTATTTATTTATTTATTTATTTATTTATTTATTTATTTATTTATTTATTTTACATTTATTTATTTTTGAGACAGAGACAGAGCATGAACGGGGGAGGGTCAGAGAGAGAGGGAGACACAGAATCTGAAGCAGACCCTGGGCTCTGAGCTGTCAGCACAGAGTCCGACGCGGGGCTCAAACTCACAGACTGTGAGATCATGACCCAAGCTGAAGTCGGATGCTCATCTGACTGAGCCACCCAGGCGCCCCAGGTAATAAGTTTTTAAATAAAACATCAAAGACAAGATTCATTAAAGAAAGAGTTGATAAGCTAGACTTTATTAAAATTTGTAATTTTTGCTCTGCAATAGAAAACATCAAGAGAATGAGAAGATATGCCACAGATGAGGAGAATATATTTGTAAAAGAAACATCTGATAAATGGCTGTATCCAAATTATACAAAAAACTCCTAAAACCCCACAATAAGAAAACAGTGCAATTTTAAAATGGGCTAAAGACCCTAACAGATGCCCCAATAAAAAGATACAAATCTAAATTAAGCATAAGGAAAGATATTCTTCATCATCTGTTATCAGAGTAATACATATTAAAATGAGACACTACTACACACCTATTATATTGGTCAAAATCCAGAACACTGATACCACCAAATGCTGACAAGGATGCACAGCAATATGTATGCTTATTCATTGCTGGTGGGCATGCAAAATGGTATAGCCATTTTGGAATACAGTTTAGCAGTTTCTTGGAAAATTAAACACATATTTACCATTTAATTCAGCAATTGCACCCCTTGCTATTTACTCAAAGGAACTGAAAACATGTTCATACAAACATCTGCATAAAGATACTTATAGCAGCTCTATTCATAATTGCCCATTCTTGGAAGCAACCAATATGTCCATTAGTAGGTGAATGGATAGTAAACTGTGCTACACCCAAACAATGGAATATTATTCAGAATGAAGGGAACTATCAAGCCATGAAAAGACATGGAGGAAGCTTAAATGCATATTGCTAAGTGAAAGAAGCCAATCTGAAAGTCTACAAACCATATGATTCTTACTATTTGACACGTTCTAGGAAAGGCGAAACTATGGAGACAATAAATAGATCAGTAGTTGTCAGCGATTAGAGAAAATAAGGGATGAACAGGCAGAGCACAGAGGAATTTTAGGGCAGTGAAAACACTTTGTATGATATCATAATAAAGGGTATATATCATTATACATTTGTCCAAACCCATAGGATGTACAACATTAAAATGAACTCTAACATAAACTATGTACTTTGGGTGATAATGTGTTCATATAGGTTAATCAGTTGTAACAAATATACCCATCTGATGGGGGATGCTGATAATGGGAGAGGCTATGCATCATGGGCATATGTGATGTATGGGAAGTATCTGTCTTTCTCTTCATTTTGCAGTGAATTTACAACTCAAAAAATAGGTCTTTAAAAAATATTAATGTTTTCAAATTCAGCTAATTAGCAAATGTTTATTTTCCAACACCCTGTTGGAAGATAAGAGAGGAAGGGAAATTACTTTTCCCTTTGTGAAAAGGTACTTCTGTATCTTTTACATATTGTTATTATTGTTCAAAATAATAAATGCAAAGCAGATTTAAAATTAGATACAGCATCATTCATATGGAAAAAGGGAATATGTCATAAGAAAAGCCCGTTTTATTCATTGACCAGGAAAGTCCTTCTGAGTATTGGTTATTAACCTTGGTAATATAATTCTGCTAATATAATATTTAGTATGATATATAATCTTCTTTCCTTCCTTCCATGGCTACTGCCTAGCAAAGTATGGTGCCTCAACTCTTTCAGGAAATTTTGGCTTCCTTCTTGATATTTTGATGAGGCAAGAATTTTAGGACTTCCCTCTGTCAGAAGCATCCCTGTGCTGAGCTACAGCGAACTTCATGGAAGTGCAGAAACTGTGAGCAAATCTCACATGGTATTGCCACATACTGATATTTCCAACTTGCCATTAAAATTAAGTAACCTTCATTACTCCCATTCTATATAGAAATCTTAGATGGGACATGGTTTTAATAGTAGTTCAGAGCCTTGTGAGGAGATAGGTGTTTGCTAGCAGAATTGGAACAAGACAGTCTCAAGGATAAATACAGGGCAGATATTGACAGTGAAGAAGTTCTCTTTCAGATCCTTTTCTTTTTAAATAGAATCTAAGTGATTACATAGAAGCCACATATTATAAGAGCAAGGAAGACATTAGAGTAAATTTAGAAAACAGTAAATGCATAGAAGATTATCAGCATCAAATTAGATATCCATGTTATTGACTCTAATTTTATGTTAGGGAAATTTGTGACAACTGGCATTGTTTGCCAAATTTACATGCCTCCAAAAATACATGGGTGGTACACATTTTTTATATTCGTCTGAACCTTTGCGTGAATAAAATGCATCTCAAATATGGTGCCATTTGCTGTGCCTAACTTTGTGTTTTGTTTTGTTATTTTAAATCAGTGTAATTTTGCCCTTGATTTGTGTGTAACACAATACAAAAGCAAGTACGTGCATTGAAAATGAAGACATCTTTTCATAGAATATTTCCCAATAGAATACAAGAATGTTGGTGTTATTCTCCTATTTTTATTATTTGATAGCTAATAAAAGGGTGTATAACTAAGATTTGGAATCTTCAAATATGCTAAACATTGATTGAGATCTATATAATACAAAGTAGTCTGTGTAGCACAAAATCTCCAAATGAAAATACGTGGTCAAATAAAAACAAACCTTTCCCTGATTTAAAAATGTAAGGTTAACATTGCCCCCTTCTGGCTCTATATTCAAATAAGAGCAACTACTACAATGTCTAATAGCACATTCCATCCCATAAAGCAGCAAGTCTGAAACTGAAAAACAATCTGTAATACCACAGTCAAGAAAGAATAGGAAGAAGATCTATTTCACCTGAAGGTTCCAGGTCAGATTTAGAGAGAGTTCTATTAGCATTTAGCTCACATAGACACATTATGAAGACCTATCACTGAGTAGAAATACATGTTAAGATTATTGTCACATACTTTTATTTCTAGCTACTTTCTTTTCCTTTTTCTCAGTCATGTCCCCTCCAGCTGTCACAAACACAAAGGTAATAGAACTCAAGAGAGGACTTAAACCCATCTCCAAAACTAAATATTCAAGATGTAATCCATAAGGAAGAAGTTCCAGAGATGGTTCACCACTGCTACTTCCAAACATCTGGCCTTAGTTCCTAGAAAACTCAAGAAAATCAAGTTCATGCTGGTTAACCTAGAGACCATGGCACAAATTCATCTCTGTAATATCAGAGACTTGATGAAATATTGTTAGTTCCCATACACCGCTCAGAAAATAATAAAAAGGAAAACATATACACACATTTGAGTAAAAATTTTAAAATCCTAATAGATCTTGTGAAGTCCAATATTTTGGTCCCTTAATTCCTAGAAAAGCAATCAGAAATGTTCTTTCTGTCATCCTTAAATTCTAGAAGAGGCAAAGAGGAAAATCAATCCTAGAGTCATTGTTAAAGACTCTGATGCCTGCTCTAGCAGGGATGAGGTATAATTACCAATATAAATATGTTAGACTAGTTCTTATTGTGAAATACACGGGGTCAGTCTGAACATTTTGGTAAATCTATGTGAGTTTTATTTATTGTTACTCTAGAGATATGGAACAGTGTAAGCTTTGCCACTGGAGGGTCCATCTCACCTTGCATGGGGGAGAAAGTGCTGCAGAGTTGTGTTCAGGATTATAAGACTATAGCAACGGCATCATTGTGTAAAGGTGATCCCAATCCCAAAATGCTTTCTACCTGTGGGCCTCCCTAAGGGTCATGAGAGCATCACATCCTGTGCAATGTGAGTTTATTGCCCAAGTCCCAAAATAGTTACTAGGGAGGTGTTCGGAGATTAGCAAGGTACCAGTCCTCTCTCAGCCCATTTCTGTCTCATTGCCTCTTTAAAGTAGAGGCTCTTGACCACACAACTCTAAGAAAATGTAGAGAAACTATCCATCTTCAATTATTTCTTGTAGAAAGAGGTAAGATTAATTACTAGCAACAAGAAACACTGCATCAAGTGACTTAAATTATTGGAAGATACACTGTCAAAAGCCCATTCTTCATTCCTGTTTTGTTTTGTTTTTTAAGAAATTCATATGATAAAAAGCATTGTGTATGCACTCAAGTCATATGTTACTAGCTTACTCTGCCTTAAAATTCACATGCACTTGGGGCACCTGGATGGCTCAGTTGGTTAGGCCACTGACTTCGGCTCAGGTCATGATCTTACAGTTTGTGAGTTCGAGCCCTGTGTCGGGCCTGCTTTGGATTCTGTGTCTGCCCCCTCCCCTGCTCACACTCTGTCTCTCTGTCTCTCAATAATAAATAAGCATTAAAAAAATTAAAAAATAAATAAAACCAATTTGCATGCACTATCAAATTTGTATTTGTCATTATAAAGCCTAAAACTGCATGGCCTTGGGCTATGAGGATAAGCAGCTCTTATCAGGTAAAATTTATTTTTACTTTGGTAATTGCCAGGACAGAGGAGGAGTGCTAGACTCTATCTGTTCTGGGAAGCACTCCACATCATCAGTCTTGAAATGGGGAGTACACACTTTCCATGATTTCCTACTGTGTGTTTCACTAAATGTTCAACATCAAAGTTCTTGGGACTCTTAAGCTGTACTTAGCATCTCTTGACCAGACAGGCTTGGACAGAGCTCATCCTACACATGTCCGGGTCAGGGGAGATATAATAAAAGCAAAGGGTAGTTAATGTTTAAAATGAATATACAACCCTAAAAAAGAGACTTCCCTTTCCTAACACCTGATAGATTTAGCATAAAGAAGTTCATCATTACAATATGTTCATGTTGTAAAGCTCAGGAACATATCATTTAAAGTGCAGATGCTGGCCAGTGGTTTTGTCCCAAACCACCTCATGTGCAAATTCAAGGGTTTGCTTTTTTCTTTTCTTGTTTTTGTTTTGTTTTGTTTTGTTTTGTTGTTTGTTTTGTTTTTTTTTAGTAGTTTACTTACTGTGTATATTCGGAAGGGCAGTAAATTAAGACATTACATAGAATGATAGAATGACAGATATCAACGACGCTTCAGGAACTCTAGAGAGTTTGCCGACTAAGCAATCATTTAGAATCTCTCAACTTCTGTCTACGCATAACTAAATCCAAAAGTATAAGAAAGAGAATGAAGACAATAGAGTCATCTCTGTTTCACAAGTTCAGAGCCACAGAAATAGTGATGGCTTTGGGGAAGAAAGGACAGCATAATGGGTCATCAATCACTATCTCTCTGTTTCTGAACAAAACGGTTTCTGACTTAATAGAATATTATACACTCTTGTTACTAAGAAAATGTGTAAGGAACACAAGGATTCAGAAACTGTTAAACCTAGCATTTCACTTCACTCAGCAAAGAGACATTGCAATACTTAATTGCAATGTGATTTAAATAGTTTCAGTTTAACTGATAGCTTCAGTTTTCTTCATATAACTTCATTTGCCATAAAGCAATAGGAAATACTGACTAACCACTATGATGACCAATGAAATCCATGATTTCATCAGGTTGTTTTTATCAGATAATTATGAAAATAAAACAACATGCTGACTTTGTATAACAACTGTGATATGTTTATGATAGCTACTTATCTACTGTTTAGCATGTATTTCTTAGGAAATATATATAAACATATATCATAGACATATATTGTATGTTTTCATTCATATGTGGAATTGGTGAAACTAACAGAAGACCATGGGAAAAGGGAAGGAAAAAAAATAGTAACAAACAGAGAGGGAGGCAAACCATAAGAGACTCTTAAATACAGAGAACAAATGTAGAGTTGATGGGAATGGTGATGGGCATTGAGGAGGGCACTTGTTGGGATAAGCATTGGGTGTTGTATGTAAGTGATGAATCACGGGAATCTACTACAGAAGCCAAGAACATGCTGTATACACTGTATGTTAGGTAATGACAATAAATTACATTAAAAAATTAAAACAAAACTTTTGATGACAATATCTGACTTTTCAAGGGGTGAGCTAATTTGAAAAGAAGGAGATAAAAAGAAAAGCCAAATTACAAAATGGAAAGAAATTATGTTCTGATGTTATCATTTGAGATCCTGAATCCAGACTGACAAAAGTTAGCCACATCCATCACTGTGAACTCTAGAGTTACGTTAGTCCCAAATTCCAATTTAAAAATAGCATCTAAATTGGTATTTTATCCTGTACAGTTGGAATAGCCCCAAATAACAGGATCTTAAATACAATTATACACACAGAGATTATATTATTTATATAATCTATATAAATCAGTTCCGTTCCTATACTTTGCTTAGTTTTTTAATGAAAATATACTACTATTACCTGGCTCATAAATCATGTATTTCATCAGAGAGACATGATTTTCTGTCCACATTCCACATCTGTACATGTTGACTTTATTTATAAATCTTATGTGTCTGATCTTTCAATAAGTTACCTTATCTAAATCATTTTACTCCCTTAGTCAATAAACATTCTCATATAATCCCAGTTTTCCAGATAACTAATAGAGTTTAGTACCTTTCTCTTAATTTCTAATTTACCTAATAAATTAACTCACATGCAAATTATTCTTCTTATAAACAGTTGGTCTCATTCCTTGTTGGAGATCTTTCATGCATTCAAGCAGTTAGCTCTGTGTGTCAGTCTCAAGTCCCAGTTTTGGATCTATACTCTCCAAAATCTTAAGTTCATCATAGAAACAAATGATTATGAACCATTCTTTTTGTTGACTTTGGATTGGCTAAATATGAACAAATTTCTAAGATAAAGGATGGCACCTGAATGAATGGAAGATAGGAAAAATAGAAGAACTGGACAGATAAAAGGTTATAGGCAGTTAGGAAGATAGATATGTGAAAGTAGCTACAGGAAGTACAGAAAAGATTCAAAGAGGGAAAAATAAAAGAATGTCTCAATGGCATCAAGGGCTGAAGCCTTGAATCCAAACATCTTTAAAGTATCCTAATCATCTTAGTTACTGGGTTATCTAAACTATGAGCAGTAGAACACATTATACCAGCTACAACCCCTTTACTGAGGAGATGAGACAAGGATCCCTAGACAGGGGAAGCCATAGGCTCTTCAACAACTGAAAGCATGATCTGATATAAAAACAAAATCAAAATTAATTTATCTAGTCCAAATTATTTTAGGGAAACCTGAAAAAAAGCACTAAAAATATAAGGTCCTAAGAAAGCTAAAATTGAAAGGTATCAGAGACACCATGACCTAAAACTATGCGTACAAGGGGGTGCTTAGGTAGTTCAGTTGGTTAAGCATCTGACTCTTGGTTTAGACTCAGGTCATGATCTCACAATTTCATGAGTTAGAGCCCCATGTCAGGCTCTGGGCTGGCATCAGGGATCCTGCTTGGGATTCTTTCTCTCTGCCCTTCCCCCACTTGCCCTGCCGCTATCTCTCTCAAGGTAAATAAATACACTTTAAAAAAATAACAGAAACCTATGCCAACATAAAATAATCATCTTAATGGTAGAACAGAGGCTTTGGCATAAACTCAGAGGGAAGTGTTTCCTTCACTCCATCTACACCAACTTGTTATTCTAAAGATCAGGATGCCCAGTTACAGAAGCAATAGCAGCAATGCAAGAGGCTCCATACCAAATTCTTTGAAAGCAAGACACTGGAAATGACAAGCATTAAAACAGACCCAAGATCTAAACCATGTAATAATTTAAACCAGAAACTATCAGTAGCATGAATGGGGTTCTTTATCTTGCAACCAGAGGTGTTAAACACATATACCCAAGTGAAAAAAGTAATAAGGCAGCAAAATTCATTACATAATCACTGTTCTTTTTTGCAAGTTCATATAAGCATATAGCAAACCTGTTAAAACACTTGCCTCTCAATGAGCATAATTATAAGGGAAAGTTGGGTGTGAGTTACAACTGTATATTAATAATACTATGGCATAGGCATTATCAATAAGCATTATAAGGAGCAACACAAATATATTCTGTACTTGACATAGAAATATTTTATGATAGTTTTTGATATGTCATCACTCAATGTTACTTATATGAGGTCCCATGTAAAAATTAGTGCAAAGGAAGCTATACTCTATCTAGAAGAGCTGTGTGTTCTTCTGATAAGATAGAAGTTCTTTAAGGGAGACTCTACTAAGAGGGATGGTGACAGGCTAAGGTAATATAAGTCAGACTAATAACATTAACCTCTTATGGTATGTATGTTTTATTCCTTCTCTTTTTGTATAGCCTTGGTTTGCTCAGTCTATATATATTTAAACACCTTTATTTTAAATATATCTTTTATTATAAATAAATCTAAATACATTTTGGATAGAAATTAAATATAAACAAATATTTAATATTTGATGATACTAAATTGCTATTTTCAGATATACATGGAATAGCACATTTTTCCCTAGATAACACAGAAATGTTTTTCAAATAATCACTGCTACATTCTATAGGTTTTCTTCTTTGCCTCTTGCTATATATTAAGAATAGCATTTCTATACTTATTTTGCCTTATTTTCTGAATTACATAAAAGGGGATATATATGAAATCTGTTATCTAAAAACATAGTAATAAGTAAAATAATGTGAATAATAACCATTGTTGAAACATGCTTACTTTCTATTTTTTCCATGTTTTAAAGTTTTATTTTGTCATTGCAAACATTTTTGTAGTAAGAATCCCTCCCTTGGGTTTTGGTGTTTTCCAATTTCATTAAGTTTGGGATGGAAAAAAGCTCATTCTTCCCCCAAATACGTAATGCGGTTTTCACCATGTATTAGGTACTTGGCTAGAGTGAAACGGTATTCCATATAATTTGGTGAATAGCTATGAGATCAACTATTTTTTACAGCTTAACTAGCATAGGAAAAAGAAGTATACTGAGAGGTAGGAAGACAAAATCTTAACTCAATATAATTCCACAACTAAAAAATGACAGCTTATCCTTGTTTCCTACAAACTTTGCATCAACCTACTGAAAACAAAATGAGAAAAGTTCTCTGAACAATTTGAAATTTTAGATAAATTAATAGTATCTTAGTAGGAAAAAAAAGTAGAGACAGATGTCAAGGTTTTTTCTCCATCTGCCATCAAATGATTCTGCAATCTAATTTTGGGTTCTAAGTAAAATGAACATCTTTGCTGCAATAATAGTGTAATTTTAAGATATTGAGTTTAGATTCTGAACTATTCATACTAATAGTTTACACATTTGACATTTTAGTATATAATGATTCCATCTTATTTAAAAGTTATTGTTTTGTGACCCCCAAGTTATTCAGGTCATCTAAAAATAAATATATCACATGTTCCTAAAAAATGGTGTGAAAAAAAATAGTGGCTTCATTTTGCTTTATTTTTCAAGTGAACATTTTCATATATTAAACCCTACCATAAAAATAAAGCTCCTCATTTTTTAACTCCCTTTACATGAAAGACAATTACAAATATATCAACTTAAAATGGAAACATTTTATATGGTGTGACATTAGTTTTTGGTCTCTGTAACATCCCCAATAGATAAATGTTGATATATCATAGTCTCTGCTACCATCAATAATAAGTCACCAGCTGTCATGAACCTCCTAAACCCTATGTTGAACCAATGAACTGGATGAACGTGTAAAGCAAGAGCCAAGGTAGAAGCTGTAGCCATTTATCTGCTTTCTCAATGCTCTGTTTTTCATTAAGTTTGATGCACATATTGAGATCAACTCCAATATATTGTGTTTGGTAATTAAAGGAGATTAGAGATTGTGAAGGCTACTGAACAACTCATATACACACAATCACACACACTATCACACAATCATGGAGTATCAAAATATTAATTTGGGGGGTACCTGAGTGGCTCAGTCAGTTGATCATCAGACTTTGGCTCAGGTTATGATCTCATTGTTTGTGCTTCAAGTCTCACATTGGGCTCACTGCTGTCAGCACAGAGCCCACTTCACATGCTCTGTCCCCTTCTCTTGCCTCTCCTCGGTTCTCTCTCTCTCTCTCAAAAATAAATAAAAAGTAAAAAGTAAAAAATATATATATTAATTTTGGCTATATTGAATCGTAAAATGGAAATGATACTATAAGGACTATAAACAAGCCATTCATTTTGCCAGAGACATGGGTTTAAGCGAGCTGTCACTGAGAAGCATTAAGAAAAATTTCATATAGCAATTTCTTGAGAATTCAGTAGCAGTGATTTTAAAATCTCTGTTGGGTAACACATACCATACTTTCAAATTAAGCCTGACGATTGTGCTCGGAAACATTGTCACACAGCACTGGTTTTGTAGATTAGAGTTTCCAAGTAGAAGACAGAAGCATATTGTTCTTATGTATGCCCGTTCTGAAATCAAGCAAAGCTGGGTCATTCACTATAATTTCTTTAAGTAATAAAGGCTTTACAATTAACCCTAACTTATAAAAGAAATCTCTAGGATCTACAACTCTGGTTTGTCTAGATCAATGGTTTTCACAATATTCAAACATGACTTGGCAAAAGTATAAATACATCTTGGGAAGCTTGGATAGGATATTTTCAACTGTCATGGAGATTTTTGTCTAAGGCAGCAATTCTTACCAGCATGGGCAATGAGGTTTTAGTCCACACATTTCTTCAAGGTTTACTCAACAGTTATCAAAAATAGCCCAGCTACCACTATGCAGGCTAAATAAAAGAAGGCCAGAGATTCATTGAGGAGGAAAAAACATTATTCTTTGTAGCAATTAGTGGGAGTAGAGAGTGCTGGGCCATATTCTCTTACACACCTCAAGGCAAGTGAGCATCAAGGGAATTTGATGAGACTGTGACCCAGGTGGTGGCATTGGGTTGGTTTCCAGAGAACAGACCAGGATTTTATTTCTGGCTGGACATTTGCTAGTCTGTAAAAAATATCTAACCCTGTCATGGCACATCACTAAGCACAATGAAAGAATATTTGGTAAATGTGGTATTGTCCTCTATTTGGGTTGGACATACGGATTTGGATTTGACTCCCCTCTGAATTCTCAAGTTGAGCAGTTGGTTGTGACTGCTTATGGAACAGGACAAGGAAAGAGGAGAATAATGAATGTGACTTGTGCTTCCAGGATTTATTAGGGCAACAATACCTGAATTTCAGTTGCCTTTGCTCTTTGATATGTATATTTATCTCCTAGAGAGTTGACCAAGAATATCTGCTTTCCAGGCCCAGGTATTCTAGTAGAAAGACTGGAGGGGTAGTGTTGGAGGGCATGAGTTTGGGAGAATGTAAAGAGGTTTTTGAATAGAGTATTATGGATAGCAGGTAATAGTTCAGTGCAGCAGTCCCCAAAGGAAGGGTCTCAAAATTACACAAAAGAGTCTCATGCAAGAGACAGCCGGAATTTGGTCATGTACCATACAGTGCTAGATTATATTAGCACCAAGCAAAGAGGAATTTGACTTTCCTGTCTTATTTACCCTTACTCTGCCCCTGCCCTGGATCCCATAAAAGCCAGAAATAGCAAAAGGAGTAGAAAAGTAAGATAATAAGGAGATGAAAAAACAGACCATGTCCCCTTTCCTATTGTTGGTCTGAGAAGCCTATGGATGACCTGAGTAACAAAGGGTATTAAATGTGAATTGGATGAGAGGTTAAAGTTTTGATTCAAACTTGTTAGGACTTTTATTTTATTTATTTTTTTTAATATATTAAATTTATGTTCAAATTGATTTCCATACAACATCCAGTGCTCATCCCAAAAGGTGCCCTCCTCAATACCCATCTCCCACCCTCCCCTCCCTCCCACCCCTCATCAACCCTCAGTTTGTTCTCAGTTTTTAACAGTCTCTTATGTTTTGGCTCTCTCCCACTCTAACCTCTTTTTTCTTTTTTTTTTCCTTCCCTTCCCCCATGGGTTTCTGTTAAGTTTCTTAGGATCCACATAAGAGTGAAACCATATGGTATCTGTCTTTCTCTGTATGGCTTATTTCACTTAGCATCACACTCTCCAGTTCCATCCACGTTGCTACAAAAGGCCATATTTCATTCTTTCTCATTGCCATGTAGTATTCCATTGTGTATATAAACCACAAATTCTTTACCCATTCATCAGTTGATGGACATTTAGGCTCTTTCCATAATTTGGCTATTGTTGAGAGTGCTGCTATAAACATCGGGGTACAAGTGCCCCTATGCATCAGTACTCCTGTATCCGTGGATAAATTCCTAGCAGTGCTATTGCTGGGTCATAGGGTAGGTCTATTTTTAATTTTCTGAGGAACCTCCACACTGTTTTCCAGAGCGGCTGCACCAATTTGCATTCCCACCAACAGTGCAAGAGGGTTCCCGTTTCTCCTCATCCTCTCCAGCATCTATAGCCTCCTGATTTCTCCATTTTGGCCACTCTGACTGGCGTGAGGTGATATCTGAGTGTGGTTTTGATTTGTATTTCCCTGATAAGGAGCGAGGTTGAACGTCTTTTCATGTGCCTATTGGCCATCCGGATGTCTTCTTTAGAGAAGTGTCTATTCATGTTTTCTGCCCATTTCTTCACTGGGTTATTTGTTTTTCGGGTGTGGAGTTTGGTGAGCTCTTTATAGATTTTGGATACTAGCCCTTTGTCTGATATGTCATTTGCGAATATCTTTCCCCATTCCGTTGGTTGCCTTTTAGTTTTGTTGGTTGTTTCCTTTGCTGTGCAGAAGCTTTTTATCTTCATAAGGTCCCAGTAATTCACTTTTGCTTTTAATTCCCTTGTCTTTGGGGATGTGTCGAGTAAGAGATTGCTACGGCTGAGGTCAGAGAGGTCTTTTCCTGCTTTCTCCTCTAAGGTTTTGATGGTTTCCTGTCTCACATTCAGGTCCTTTATCCATTTTGAGTTTATTTTTGTGAATGGTGTGAGAAAGTGGTCTAGTTTCAACCTTCTGCATGTTGCTGTCCAGTTCTCCCAGCACCATTTGTGAAAGAGACTGTCTTTTTTCCATTGGATGTTCTTTCCTGCTTTGTCAAAGATGAGTTGGCCATAAGTTTGTGGGTCTAGTTCTGGGGTTTCTATTCTATTCCATTGGTCTATGTGTCTGTTTTTGTGCCAATACCATGCTGTCTTGGTGATTACAACTTTCTGGTAGAGGCTAAAGTCTGGGATTGTGATGCCTCCTGCTTTGGTCTTCTTCTTCAAAATTCCTTTGGCTATTCGGGGCCTTTTGTGGTTCCATATGAATTTTAGGATTGCTTGTTCTAGTTTCGAGAAGAATGCTGGTGCAGTTTTGATAGGGATTGCATTGAATGTGTAGATAGCTTTGGGTAGTATTGACATTTTGACAATATTTATTTTTCCAATCCATGAGCAGGGAATGTCTTTCCATTTCTTTAAATCTTCTTCAATTTCCTTCATAAGCTTTCTATAGTTTTCAGCATACAGATCTTTTACATCTTTGGTTAGATTTATTCCTAGGTATTTTATGCTTCTTGGTACAATTGTGAATGGGATCAGTTTCTTTATTTGTCTTTCTGTTGCTTCATTGTTAGTGTATAAGAATGCAACTGATTTCTGTACATTGATTTTGTATCCTGCAACTTTGCTGAATTCCTGTATCAGTTCTAGCAGACTTTTGGTGGAGTCTATCGGATTTTCCATGTATAATATCATGTCATCTGCAAAAAGCGAAAGCTTGACTTCATCTTTGCCAATTTTGATGCCTTTGATTTCCTTTTGTTGTCTGATTGCTGATGCTAGGACTTCCAGCACTATGTTAAACAACAGCGGTGAGAGTGGACATCCCTGTCATGTTCCTGATCTCAGGGAAAAAGCTCTCAGTTTTTCCCCATTGAGGATGATGTTAGCTGTGGGCTTTTCATAAATGGCTTTTATGATGTTTAAGTATGTTCCTTCTATCCCGACTTTCTCAAGTGTTTTTATTAAGAAAGGGTGCTGATTTCGTCAAAGGCCTTTTCTGCATCGATTGACAGCATCATATGGTTCTCCTCTTTTTTTTTTTTTTTTGTTAATGTGATGTATCACGTTGATTGATTTGCGAATGTTGAACCAGCCCTGCATCCCAGGAATGAATCCCACTTGATCATGGTGAATAATTCTTTTTATATGCCATTGAATTCGATTTGCTAGTATCTTATTGAGAATTTTTGCATCCATATTCATCAGGGATATTGGCCTGTAGTTCTCTTTTTTTACTGGATCTCTGTCTGGTTTAGGAATCAAAGTAATACTGGCTTCATAGAATGAGTCTGGAAGTTTTCCTTCCCTTTCTATTTCTTGGAATAGCTTGAGAAGGATAGGTATTATCTCTGCTTTAAACGTCTGGTAGAACTCCCCTGGGAAGCCATCTGGTCCTGGACTCCTATTTGTTGGGAGATTTTTGATAACCGATTCAATTTCTTCGCTGGTTATAGGTCTGTTCAAGCTTTCTATTTCCTCCTGATTGAGTTTTGGAAGAGTGTGGGTGTTCAGGAATTTGTCCATTTCTTCCAGGTTGTCCAATTTGTTGGCATATAATTTTCATAGTATTCCCTGATAATTGCTTGTATCTCTGAGGGATTGGTTGTAATAATTCCATTTTCATTCATGATTTTATCTATTTGGGTCATCTCTCTTTTCTTTTTGAGAAGCCTGGCTAGAGGTTTGTCAATTTTGTTTATTTTTTCAAAAAACCAACCCTTGGTTTCGTTGATCTGCTCTACAGTTTTTTTTTAGATTCTATATTGTTTATTTCTGCTCTGATCTTTATTATTTCTCTTCTTCTGCTGGGTTTAGGCTGCCTTTGCTGTTCTGCTTCTATTTCCTTTAGGTGTGCTGTTAGATTTTGTATTTGGGTTTTTCTTGTTTCTTGAGATAGACCTGGATTGCAATGTATTTTCCTCTCAGGACTGCCTTCGCTGTGTCCCAAAGCGTTTGGATTGTTGTATTTTCATTTTCGTTTGTTTCCATATATTTTTTAATTTCTTCTCTAATTGCCTGGTTGACCCACTCATTCGTTAGTAGGGTGTTCTTTAACCTCCATGCTTTTGGAAGTTTTCCAGACTTTTTTCTGTGGTTGATTTCAAGCTTCATAGCATTGTGGTCTGAAAGTATGCATGGTATAATTTCAATTCTTGTAAACTTATGAAGGGCTGTTTTGTGACCCCGTATATGATCTATCTTGGAGAATGTTCCATGTGCACTCAAGAAGAAAGTATATTCTGTTGCTTTGGAATGCAGAGTTCTAAATATATCTGTCAAGTCCATCTGATCCAATGTCTCATTCAGGGCCCTTGTTTCTTTATTGACCGTGTGTCTAGATGATCTATCCATTTCTGTAAGTGGGGTGTTAAAGTCCCCTGCAATTACCACATTCTTATCAATAAGGTTGCTTATGTTTATGAGTAATTGTTTTATATATTCGGGGGCTCTGTTATTCGGCGCATAGACATTTATAATTGTTAGCTCTTCCTGATGGATAGACCCTGTAATTATTATATAATGCCCTTCTTCATCTCTTGTTACAGCCTTTAATTTAAAGTCTAGTTTGTCTGATATAAGTATGGCTACTCCAGCTTTCTTTTGGCTTCCAGTAGCATGATAAATAGTTTTCCACTCCCTCACTCTCAATCTAAAGGTCTAAAATGAGTCTCTTGTAGACAGCAAATAGATGGGTCTTGTTTTTTTTATCCATTCTGATACCCTATGTCTTTTTGTTGGCGCATTTAATCCATTTACATTCAGTGTTATTATAGAAAGATACGGGTTTAGAGTCATTGTGATGTCTCTATGTTTTATGCTTGTAGTGATGTCTCTGGTACTTTGTCTCACAGGATCCCCCTTAGGATATCTTGTAGGGGTGGTTTAGTGGTGACAAATTCCTTCAGTTTTTGTTTGTTTGGGAAGACCTTTATCTCTCCTTCTATTCTAAATGACAGACTTGCTGGATAAAGGATTCTCGACTGCATATTTTTCCTGTTTAGCACACTGAAAATATCGTGCCAATCCTTTCTGGCCCGCCAAGTTTCAAAAGAGAGATCAGTCACGAGTCTTATAGGTCTCCCTTTATATGTGAGGGCACGTTTACCCCTTGCTGCTTTCAGAATTTTCTCTTTATCCTTGTAATTTTCCCGTTTCACTATGATATGTCGTGCAGAAGATCGATTCAAGTTACGTCTGAAGGGAGTTCTCTGTGCCTCCTGGATTTCAATGCCTTTTTCCTTCCCCAGTTCAGGGAAGTTCTCAGCTATAATTTCTTCAAGTACCCCTTCAGCACTTTTCCCTCTCTCTTCCTCCTCTGGGATACCAATTATGCGTATATTATTTCTTTTTAGTGTATCACTTAGTTCTCTAATTTTCCCCTCATACTCCTGGATTTTTTTATCTCTCTTTTTCTCAGCTTCCTCTTTTTCCATAACTTTATCTTCTAGTTCACCTATTCTCTCCTCTGCCTCTTCAATCCGAGCTGTCATCATTTCCATTTTGTTTTGCATTTCGTTTAAAGCACTTTTCAGCTCCTCGTGACTGTTCCTTAGTCCCTTGATCTCTGTAGCAAGAGATTCTCTGCTGTCCTCTATACTGTTTTTAAGCCCAGCGATTAATTTTATGACTATTATTCTAAATTCACTTTCTGTTATATTATTTAAATTCTTTTTGATCAGTTCATTAGCTGTTGTTATTTCCTGGAGATTCTTCTGAGGGGAATTCTTCCGTTTGGTCATTTTGGATAGTCCCTGGAGTGGTGAGGACCTGCAGGGCACTTCCCCTGTGCTGTGGTGTATAACTGGAGTTGGTGGGCCTGGCCACAGTCAGTCCTGATGTCTGCCCCCAGCCCACCGCTGGGGCCACAGTCAGACTGGTGTGTGCCTTCTCTTCCCCTCTCCTAGGGGCGGGATTCACTGTGGGGTGGCGTGGCCCGTCTGGGCTACTTGCATACTGCCAGGCTTGTGATGCTGGGGATCTGGCGTATTAGCTGGGGTGGATAAGCAAGGTGCACGGGGGCAGGAGGGGCAGGCTTAGCTCGCTTCTCCTTAGGTGATCCACTTCAGGAGGGGCCCCTCTTCCGTGGGCCTCTCATCTGCGCTTGGCTCCGGAGACTCCGTTCTGCTAATCCTCTGGCGGTTTTCTGGGTTATTTAGGCAGGTGTAGGTGGAATCTAAGTGATCAGCAGGACGCGTGGTGAGCCCAGTGTCCTCCTACGCCGCCATCTTCTTCCAGCCCCTTGCTAGGACTTTTAAATAACTGAAATAAAACTGCTCTAAGCCCTGAAAATGAATAGAAAATTTAGGGAATATGTTTCACATGTTCACAAAGAATAGGGAAGAGAAATATAGGAAAGTGAGCTTGAAGACTATGGAGGAAATAAAATAAAGCTATTTTCATATTGTGTCCTACTTAAAATATTTTGTTTCATGATTAGTAAGATTGCAAAATGTGTTCAAACCATTGGCTGAGATCAGGTGTCCCCAGACCCATCCACTGACCAGAGTCAGTCACTGTTAACCTTTTGCTTTTCCATGAGGAGACAATAGAAATAAGAAAAGTGTAGCAAGTTTATGCAACTTAATATATGCAACTTAAGTCACAGCGCTTTATTGTAAGATCAGGTACCTGACATTATTTAAATTTTTTTTAAGTTTATTTATTTTGACAGAGCATAAGTGGGGCAGAAAGAGAGGGGAGAGAGAGCATGCCAAGCAGAACACAGATGTTCTATGGGGCTCAAACTCATGAACCATGAGATCATGACCTGAGCCAAAATCAAGAGTTAGACGATTAACTGACTGAGCCCCCCAGGTGTCCCAGATCATGTACTTTACATTATGCTGAAAAAAATATGGGAAGGAAGAGCCCAAGTGTTTTTCTTTTATGATATATTCTTTCTTGTAAAAAAATGAAGGGATGTCAACCTTATGTCCACACCCAAAGTTTTTTTTAATCAAATATTTACTCCATTGCTCTAGAACAAGTTATTTAATCTGAAAAACCTAGGTAGTATTTTTTTTCTATTCTGACTTCATGGACCTAAAATTAACTTTTTAAAAAATTTGGTTTCATGAAATTAAAAAAAGAAGATGGATCAGTCTGTCTATTTTTAGGACTTCTACAGTAAGACAAATGAGTTACTTAATGTCTCACAGATGAACCTGAAATTTTAATCTTGTCCTTCATTGAACTGTTCTTCACTGCATTAGTCTCCTTTTCATAACATTGTCTGGCATTTTCCTCTTCACTTCTGCTGAAGCAAGTGAAGGGGACAGAGCATTGCACCAAATCAAGAGTGGTCACTCCAGGAAAGATGTTTTGCATCAAGGAAAAACTTACTGAAAATGCCCACATCTTTGTCCTATTGCCCACTTCATTTTGCCATTATTTCCCAGATACACATTTTTATTCTTTGAATGTGCTTAGCTATTCAAGCCATGTAGCTAATCATTTTAGACTGATAAAATAAAATCATACAGAGTTAAATGAGTCATTTTCAAGAATAAGCTCCAAATAGCTTACTCTCCTCAGTTTGTTTCCACCAGCAATTTATTTCACAACATAGCGATTTCTGCAAAAGTATCTTGTTGGGTTGGGCTATAGAAGGAGTGGGGAGGGTGGCCTCAAGCAATTTTGAATTCACTTGAATTCTGCTAATACACTTTAATCAAATGCAGTCTTATGAATACATTATGTTCTATGTCTTGTTTCATGTATTTTTCGAAATTGGAATTCTCTTTTCGCATCATCCCCATCATCTTTAACACCAACAAGTAGATGCCATGCATTTTCAGTGGTCAACTCAAAACATCCACCAAAAAGCTTTTCCTGATCAGTCTAGTGACTTCCTTCTTCCCTTTATCCCACTGTATAGACTGTCATATAAAGACCTGTATCTCATCATTTACTGTTGTGAATTTTGGGGTTATCTCCACCACAAGAAGATCCAAGATTTACATTTTACTTAATCTCATGGGGCACTTTAGGGATTAGCACATGGACTTTTAAGTCAGTAAGCATCAACTTGGAGTCCACCCCATCGCATATTGTTAAAGAGTATTTAACAGAGGGGTTGGCAACCAGGAAGCATGTAATAAATACTGCTCCTTGCTGCTGCTACTGCTAGTTTCCATGGAGTTAAGATTAACAGCATTGACCATTTGCTAAGAACTTAATAGATAATTGTTATTTCTATGAAAACTCCTGGAACTCTTTAATTCATTCATTCTTTGTTTCCCCTTCAAAGCTACCAGTGTTTTCACATCCCCATATTTTTGACAATAGGACCTCATTTTCATTAATCTAGCTGTGGTAGTATGGGACTGTATGGACTTTCTTTACTCCAGCCCTTCAAAAAAATTATAAAATTGCATTATATATTTTATGTAGATATATCTTTTAGACCTTTATGTCTGGTTTTTAATAATATGAACTCCTTAAAAATAAGTATTAAAAGACCATGTTGACTATGCTTGCTTCATTAAGGACTTTCAAAAGATTTTTTTTTAATTTTTTTAATGTTTATTTATTTTTGAGAGAAAGAGACAGAACATGAGGGGGAAAGACACAGAGAGGGAGGGAGACACAGAATCAGAAGCAGGGTCCAGGCTCTGAGTTGTCAGCACAAAGCCCAACACCAGGCTCGAACCCACGAACCGTGAGATCATGACCTGAACTGAATTTGGATGCTTAACTGACTGAGCCACCCAGGCGCCCCCAAAATATTTTAAATAAGAAGAGTAATGTAAAATCTCAAAAAGAAAATGATAGTATATTTCTTAAATTCTAATATTTTCGTAACCTACTCAGTCTTAGGATTGGACACCTGTCTCCACACTGTTCTTTTCCAAACAGAACTAATTTTTCTTCTCAACAGTACAATGACCTCTTAAGCAATTGTAATTAGTAGTTTCTTTTAAAAAGTAAAATTTTTCAATTAAAAAAAGTGTTAAATTTTGTAAATTCTGAACATTAAGAAATAACTACAGTCATTCATGTCAGGCTGGGCATTAGACATCTGGTCTCAAATGCAAAGGAGTCTTTTTAAGGATCTGTGGTCCTAGAGATGGAGAACATGAAACAAAACAAGAAAATCATGTCTCATTTTCTCAGCAAGATAACCTCTACCTGGTGATCAGAGTTGCCCTTTCATCTAGGTTCCCTGAATGTCTTTTTTCTTTTCTAATTTATTTGAACATCCTTTCAAATAGATTTTCTTATCCTAGCAGACATAATGCAACTATCTATTCTGAAGTTGAAACTAAGATTCTGAAGTAAGAATAAAGGAAAACAACAAGAGATAGAGATATCTCTTTCTCTTTTAATGTATGTTGTTTAAGATAACAGAAGGCTTACAGTATGGGAGATGTTTTTCCTCCTATTTCCATGCATCATTTGCCACATGAGCTCCACTGATGGTTTCCAGGGTGAGTGCAGAAACACACTGGCCCTACGCCCCAGGAAACTGCCGAGCACCTGCTGGTAGGTGCAGATGCTCCTTAGGTTAGTAAATATAAGGCCAAAGTACAGGGTGGCTGTTCCTGTCTTCTTTTGGAGGAAGTACATTTATTATTTGTTTTATTTTCAGAAATAGAGCAGACCCACTGAATAGATAAAGAGCAATCTTGTCTGTAGTATGATGGTACATGAAGTACTAATTTTTTCTAAGATAAAGTCACCAGTTGATTTCACTGGAATATCTGTAAAACTTTTTCTCAGTGATTACTTTGTGTTTCTTCATGATTTCAAATATTTACAGATGGCTTTTCAGTTCAACATTCAGATATTTCTGCTGTCATCCCTTGGATTTTTACTCCTTAAACAAGAACATACACAATGGGTAATATCTGCAACTTATTACCTTTCCTAATAAATCTATTCACATGTTGTTAGCTTCACATTTGCATCCCTTAATCTGTGGACATAGGAAAGCATTACTTTAAAACCTCATAGTGTTTTAATGACTCACAACAAAACAGGAAGAAAAGTACTGCACTGATATCTACAAGAGACCCACAGAGAGAGAGAGAATAAGAATGAGTAGAAAATGCATTAAAGAAGCTTCTCTCCTTACTTTCCTCTTACAGATATGTTCTCAAATAGTGAAGTGAATAACTGAAAAATACGCATGGTGACACCCCTTTTACTGAATATGCAGTCCCCGGTCCTCCTGAAAAAACAGCAAATGCCAACGCAAAAGCTTCATCTAAGAAATCGGAAAGACATTTTTATTTACCTTGTTCTCCTGGTTGGTGCTAAAAACACACAAATAAATAGTAAAGGCATTAATTAAACCATAGACACTAAAATTTCCGTGAGACATATGTATAATTTAATACTTAGGCTATTATTCTAAAACTACATCAGATAGAGAATTCAATTTACCCAAAAACAAAACAGCTTTCATGTACATCTGACCTCATAGACATATAAATACTTCTACTCGATAAGCCACACCTACGGAACATATCATTGTTGATTTTAATAGACAAATTCAAATATGTTTTCCAAGTCCTCTACTTCATACAGATACCAATGCCAGGTTCAAAATACAGACAAATAGTACTTACATTTGAAGGCACAGCTGTTATTATAGATGCGTATTTTTGCCAGAAAACATGAAATTAAATTCGAACAGAAGCCCAAAATCATAAACATTACTTGAATAATACAAAGTGTATATAATCAAATTTTAGTATATTGGAATTTTATTGTTATTTCTCCTCCTTTTTTATGTTTTGAAATCAGAGATCTTGCATGAATATTCATTAAGAACTTTTCTGGAATCTTATTTGCCCTCTCTGAATCAGTATCAATGTTAAACAACAACAACAACAACTTTGGGGAGCCTGGGTGGCTCAGGTGGTTAAGCCTGCGACTCTTGATTTTGGCTAAGGTCATGATCTCACAGTTTGTGGGATTGAGCCCCCAGCCAAGGCTCTGCATTGATAGCACCAGGCCTGCTTGGGATTTTCTCTCTCCCTCTCTGCCCTTCCCTGCTCATTTGCACTCTCTATCTCTCTCTCTCTCTCTCTCTCTCTCTCTCTCTCTCTCTCATACACACAAAATAAATAAACTTTTAAAGAAACAAGTTTTAACTTAAGTAACTTATTAGTTAGTTTCGAAGTATGACTTACTCTGGTTTTTTTTTTAATGTTTATTTATTTTAAAAATTTTTTTTAATGTTTTTATTTATTTTTGAGACAGAGAGAGACAGAGCATGAACAGGGGAGGGTCAGAGAGAGAGGGAGACACAGAATCCGAAGCAGGCTCCAGGCTCTGAGCTGTCAGCACAGAGCCCGACACGGGGCTCGAACTCACGGACCGCGAGATCATGACCTGAGCCGAAGTAGGCCGCTTAACCGACTGAGCCACCCAGGCGCCCCTAATGTTTATTTTTGAGAGGGACATATACAGCGTAAGTGAGAGATAGGCAGAGAAAGAGAGGGAGGCACAGAATCTGAAGCAGGCTCCAGGCTGTGAGCTATCAGCACAGAGCCTGACAGGGCTTGAACTCACAAACTGTGAGTTCATGACCTGAGCCGAAGTCAGACGCTTATACGACTGAGCCATCCAGGTGCCCCAAAGTAAATGTGACTTATTCTTAAAATGTGATTGTTGTGAAAAAGCCAGGGCTGATTTAAGAGTATACCAAATTCCAACCTACAGATTTAAATGCTGTTCCAGCAATATTCATGTTTACCAAATGTTTATAAAGCACCTACCTTGTGTCAGGTTGTATGACTATGGACCAATGAAACAAATGTAAATACTCCATTTGTTATCCTTTAGAAAATTCAGACTAGTGGATCCTCAGTAAAATTCAACATGTAGAGATAATTGTAATATATCATAGTAACATAACATACAGAGGTATATGTTTGCAAAGATGGCTCAAAGAAAGTACAGTTTACCTCTGGAGGAGATCATTCAACTGATCTTCAATAAGCAACAACTAGATCACCAAACAGATGAAGCGTTCTAGGCACAGAGATCAATAAACGTAGATGTGGAACATCTCAGATTGTTAGGGGACTGCCACAGATTTGATATGTCAGATATGTAGTAAGTGAGGTTAGTAAATGTAGGCAATGTGGTTTAGAAAAGCAGAAGCAGAAAAGAAATAAGGAAAAAAAAAAGATATTGTGTGTAAAGGAGTGACATAATTAGATATTAAATTGACATTTAAAAAAAAAAATTTCAGACTGTTTCCAGTAGAATTATGAAGGTAAGGAGACCTGTTAGGAAGTCATTGTGACAATTTGTTTGAAATATTTTGAAGGCTTTAAGTACAAAAGTTCTTATATCAAAGGAGGCAACAGATTCAAAAGACACCAATGTGGCCTTATTTATAAACCCAGGTCTTTGATTATATAGAATGAAATTTTAGGGCATACTGCTAAAAATTTTAGATGTGTAACCCAAAGGAAAACAGGAGTAAAAGTATAAAACAAACATATCTAGAAAGAAGTTGTTATGGCTGATGTCAAAAATGTTACTTCCTGTGTTCTCCTCTCAGATTTTTATGGTTTCAAGTCTCACATTTAGATCTCTAATCCATTTTGGATTTATTTTTGTGTATGGTATAAGAAAGTGGCCCAGTTTCATTCTTTTGTATGTTTCTGTCCAGTTTTCCCAATACCATTTGATGAAGAAACTATCTTTCCTATTGGGTATTCTTTCCTACTTTGCCAAAAATTAACTGTCCATATAATTATGGGTTGATAGCAACATTATCTACCAAAGCTTAATTGTAGAAACAGCCTGGGTGTCCGTGGACTGTTGAATGAATAAAGAAGAAGTGTGTGTGTGTGTGTGTGTGTGTGTGTGTGTGTGTGTGTATAATGGCATATTAATCAGCCATAAAAAAGAATGAAATCTTTTCATTTGCAACAACATGGCTGGAGCTAGAAAGTATTATGCTAAGTTAAGTAAGTCAGAGAAAGATGAATACCATAAGATTTCATGTATATGTGGAGTTTAAGAAACAAACAAACAAAAACAATCAAAGAGAAAAAATAGAAAAAGGGAGGCAAACCAAGAAACAGACTCTTAACTATAGAGACCGAACTGATGGTTACCAGTGGGAAGGTCGGGGGGGAGGGGGTGGCTTAAATAGGTGATGAGGATTAAGAAGTGCACTTGTAGTGAGCACCGGATGCTGTACGGAAGTGTTGAATCACTATATTGTACAACGGAAACTAATATTACACTGTATATTAGCTAACTGAAATTTAAATAAAAACTTAAAAAAGGGAAAATTCTGAAAAAAAAAAATTAGAAAAATTTCCTGATAATCCAAATTAAGGTGAACATGGCAATTAAAACACAATGATCCATTATCCTATTAATTTCGTGAAGACTATAGTGCAAGCTAAAATTAGAAGAGTAATGTGTGCCCTAGTCTTGACTCTACGACAATTATTTGGTAAAAGTCAGTCACTTACTCTCTTGCTGCTTCTGTTATTCTGTACATATTAGAAACAGATTACTATAAAATGAGCAAATTAATGAAGCAATTATATGAAAACATTATTACAATCATTCTGTGTATAATTTTATTTCTAAAATTATACACATACATTAAAGACGTATTCCCACATACTAAGTTTCTTAAATAGTAAGAATAGAAATACAAATAAAAATTCTGGTGTAGTAAGATGATCTCAGTAATGTTAGCTGTTTTCCTCAATTTGTTAGTAAGAAAGAACATTAGGCAGACACAAAGAGCTATTAATTTTTTAAAAGCCACTTAAAATAACAATTGTTATTTCTTCAAGGGTCTCTTTCCTTCTATCATATAAAAATCATGTAAATAAGCTACACTAACAATGGAAACTGCCAATCATATTTAAAGCAATTAAACCATTTGGTAACAGAAAGTTAAAATGTTCAGGCCAAGATAAATAAAAGTATTCAAATCTTGTCATGAGAGAATTGAGAATTTATAAAGATTATTCATTAGGAAATGAAATGTGAATGTTTTATGAGCTATGATTACTAATATGAACCACATGGGCTTAATCTGCATTTCGCTTTGTGACACTCTTTGTGAAAATGTGTCACTCAGAAAATGTTTTGATAAAGAGCAACAACAGTACTATAAACACCTAGTCTGTGTGTTGTGTGAGAAATACATATTGGCTATCAAATTGAATATCATTTTATATTTGAAAGAATGCCACCCTAGAAATGCTGGTCTTTTGGTAATTGTTCTCCGCGTTTGAGCTGCTTAAGGATCTTGTATCTACAGCCATTTTGAAATGTTCCATCATTACATTAAAACTACTGCATTTGTAACTTTCAAATAATCCAAAGATTCTTGTACTACCTCTACTGCTACCACCACTATCACACCATGTTTCTCTTAACATTCATTTGATACTTTGAGGCAGGCAAGTGAGACTGATTAAAAGGATTATACCTGTTTCTGAGTTATCTTTTAAATTGTTCCCTAGAAGGTTAAATTACAAACTTTTTGAAAAAAAATCGCATGTAAGTGAACAATTCAAAAGTCATGCTTTTATTTGTATTTGCATCATAAAATGTATTACTTGGCAATAAAATAAATTTTAGTTTTTAAAGACATGCATTGATAGGAAGAAAATTACAAAACTCTCATAAATGAAATAAAATAAGAACTAAATAAATGAGGCGACATTCCATGTTCATGGATAAGGAGATTCAATATCGTCAAGATATCAATTCTTCCCAACTTGATTGATAGATTCAGTGCAGTATCAGTCAAAAATCTCAACAAGTTATTTTATAGATATTCACATGAACATGTGTCTCTTCCATCTG
Organism: Prionailurus viverrinus; assembly: GCF_022837055.1. Classification (NCBI taxonomy): domain Eukaryota; kingdom Metazoa; phylum Chordata; class Mammalia; order Carnivora; family Felidae; genus Prionailurus; species Prionailurus viverrinus. Next base: position 163,371,909 of record NC_062561.1, read on the forward strand.
GATGTTCTTCTGTGTCGTTTATCATATCCTTTATTACATAATAAACCAGAAGTCATAAGTAAAGTTTTCCCTGAGTTCTGTGAGCCATTCTAACAAAATACTTAACCCAAGAAATGGGACATTAGAGTCCCTATTTATAGCCAGTCCGTCAGAAATACAGGTGAGAACCTAGGGTTTGCAATTCACATCTGAAGTTGGGAGTGGGGGACAGTCTTGTGGAATTGAGCTCTCAACTTGTGGAATCTGATGCTATGCCAGGTAGATAGTGTCAGAATTGAATTGAATTATAGGACACCCGACTGGTGTTGTAGATAATTGCTTGGTGGGAGGAAAAAAGCCACACATTTGGTGACAGAAATGTCAGAAGTCAAGTCTTCTGAGTGAGTAGTAAAGGAAAAACACAGAGGAGCAGAAGTTTTTCCTACATAATGGGTCAAAAACTAAAAGATGCCTTATCAAAGAGGATAGACAGATAGCAAATCAGCATATGAAAAAATGCTCCATATCTTATGTCATCAAGGAAATGGAAATAAAACAACGAGATACCACCACAAACTTATTAAAATGGTCAAAATCCAGAACACTAACAACATCAAATGCTGGTGAGGATGTGAAGCACCAGGGACTTACATACTTTGTTAGTGGAAATGCAAACTGGTATAGTCACTTTGGAAAACAGTTCAGTGGTTTCTGATAAAACTAAACATAGTCAAACCTATGATCCAACAACCACACTCCTTGGAATTTATCCAAAGGAGTTGAAAATTCACATCCATACAAAAATCTGTACATGGATATTTATACAGTTTTATTCATAATTGCCAGAACTTGGAAGCAACCAAGATGTCCTTCAGTAAGTGAATTGGTAAATAAACTGTGGTATACCTAAACAATGGAATATTATTTGGCAATCAGAAGAAATGATCTGTCAAGCCAGGAAGACATGGAAGAAAAAATTGCACATTACTAATTGAAAGAAAACAATCTGATAAGGCCGTATATTGTATGATTCCAACTATATAACATTCTGGAAAGGCAAAACTATGGAAACAAAAAGCTCAGTAATTTCCAGGGGTGGGGAGTTAGCAGGAGATGAATAGCCATTGCACAGAAGATTATTAAGGCAGTGAAAATTCTCTGTAGAATATTATAACGGTGGATATAGTCATTATGCATTTGTCCAAACCCACTCAACATACAACACTAAGAGTGAACCCTTAGGAAAACTATGGATTTTGAGTGATTGTAATGTGTCAACATAGGTTTATTCTTGGTAAGCAATTACCATTTTGCCAATGAAGTTAACAATGGGGGAAGGCTATTCTTGTGTGGGAACAGCAGGTATATGAAAAATTTCTGCACCCGCCTCTCAATTTATTGTGAACCTAAAAATGTTTTTAAAAAGGAGAGTATTTTTTTTTAAATAAAAATACAGTAGGCATTTTTCTGGTAGAATATCAAGACATTATCAATGTTCCAACCTCTATCCTCTACACGTTTTATCTTAGCACCCGGTTGTACAACTGTGCAGAGATCTCAGTTTTCAGTTTTTCTGTTAGTACAGCAAAATGAGTGGAGATTCCCTTCCCCTTTCTATTAAGGCAGAAATGCAGAAGGACAAGATAAGATTTGTAGGTGGTGAAAAGGGGTCATCCATTGCAATTATTAAAAAGCATTTGCATCTGAGGCATCTAGTTGATGCAGTCCATTAAGTGTCCGACTTTTGATTTCTGCTCAGGTCATGATCTCACAGTTTGTGGCTTTGAGCCCTGTGTCTCACTGACAATGTGCAGCCTGCTTAGGATTTTCTCTCTTCCTCTCTCTCTGCTCCTCCTTCATTTGCACCCACACACTCTCTCTCCCTCTCTCTCAAAATAAATCAATAAACTTAAAAGAATTTAAAAAGCATTTGCATCTAATGTGGAGACCCTATGTAATGAGAATATTCTCATAAAGATACCATCTCATTTTCAGTACAGGAATACCAGGGCTAATTTTCACAAGAAAGAAGTGTAACACCTGTTAATATAATGAGTATGTTAACATTATGTGTAACTCCCTTGGGCTTACTCTTTAAGAATATTAATAAGTTTTAAACGGAATTTTATTTACTCTTAGCTAATGAGGAAAACAGCCCAATGCAACAGTATTTTCAAGATGAAAGGAAGAACGAAGGATAGATGATTCTTTCTCATGGGATAAGCAGGGGAGATTCCTGAGAAAGGCTAGTGGGATGTGGAAGGGCGATTGGGAATAGGACAACAGGAGCTATGGAGATAGAATGGTCCCAATCAAGTGACACTAGTATTTCCATGGTACAACCCTCATAAATATGAAACTAGAGCCTTGTCTCTTGATCCTACTCGATATTTCTTATACATTTATTGGTCAAAGTCTCAATTCACAGTCCTCCTACTGGGGATTCAGGTTGTTTGACCATTAAATGAGGAACTTCCCAAATTTGAAGATTGGCAGAATGTAAAAGGATATAGCCCAAGACACAAAATGACAATTTGAAGGGAGCTACTCAACCAAGAACATCTGTGATGGACCATTATATAATCAGGAAATGAAATAAAATTTTATAATGTTTGGCCTCTTAATTTATGAGGTTGCTTGTTTTGGCACTTAGTCTACTCTGACAAACAAAGTGGCTAAAGATATATATATATCTATATCTATCTATCTATCTATATATATATATAATGTATAATTATTAAATGTTATATAACACATATTTTATAAAACTTGCATAAATTAATAACATCACATCAATATATTAATATTGATATTATATTTTGTATATTAATAATATATTAATATTTTGTGATTTTAACAGTATACAATTATATGTAATTACATGATATTATATGGTATGTAATACATATAATGTATACATTTTTCTCAAAATATGAAATTTATTGTCAAATTGGTTTCCATACAACACCCAGTGCTCATCCCAAAAGATGCCCTCCTCAATACCCATCACCCACCCTCCCCTCCCTCCCACCCTCAATCAACCCTGTTTGTTCTCAGTTTTTAAGAGTCTCTTATGCTTTCACTCTCTCCCACTCTAACCTCCTTTTTTTTTTCCTTCCCCTCCCCCAGGGGTTTCTGTTGAGTTTCTCAGATCCACATAAGAGTGAAACCATATGGTATCTGTCTTTCTCTGTATGGCTTATTTCACTTAGCCTCACATTCTCCAATTCCATCCACGTTGCTACAAAGGGCCATATTTCATTCTTTCTCATTGCCACGTAATACTCCATTGTGTATATAAACCACAATTTCTTTACCCATTCATCAGTTGATGGACATTTAGGCTCTTTCCATAATTTGGCTATTGTTGAGAGTGCTGCTATGAACATTGGGGTACAAGTGCCCCTATGCATCAGTGCTCCTGTATCCCTTGGATAAATTCCTAGCAGTGCTATTGCTGGGTCATAGGGTAGGTCTATTTTTAATTTTCTGAGGAACCTCCACACTGCTTTCCAGAGTGGCTGCACCAATTTGCATTCCCACCAAGAGTGCAAGAGGGTTCCTGTTTCTCCACATCCTCTCCAGCATCTATAGTCTCCTGATTTGTTCATTTTATCCACTCTGACTGGCGTGAGGTGATATCTGAGTGTGGTTTTGATTTGTATTTCCCGGATGAGGAGAAGCGTAGAGCATCATTTCATGTGCCTGTTGGCCATCTGGATGTCTTCTTTAGAGAAGTATCTATTCATATTTTCTGCCCATTTCTTCACTGGGTTATTTGTTTTTCGGATATGGAGTTTGGTGAGCTCTTTATAGATTTTGGATAGTAGCCCTCTGTCCAATATGTCATTTGCAAATATCTTTTCCCATTCCGTTGGTTGCTTTTTCGTTTTGTTGGTTGTTTCCTTTGCTGTGCAGAAGCTTTTTATCTTCATGAGGTCCCAGTAGTTCATTTTTGCTTTTAATTCCCTTGCCTTTGGGGATGTGTCAAGTAAGAAATTGCTACGGCTGAGGTCAGAGAGGTCTTTCCCTGCTTTCTCCTCTAGGGTTTTGATGGTTTCCTGTCTCACATTCAGGTCCTTTATCCATTTTGAGTTTATTTTTGTGAATGGTGTGAGAAAGTGGTCTAGTTTCAACCTTCTGCATGTTGCTGTCCAGTTCTCCCAGCACCATTTGTTAAAGAGACTGTCTTTTTTCCATTGGATGTTCTTTCCTGCTTTGTCAAAGATGAGTTGGCCATACGTTTGTGGGTCTAGTTCTGGGGTTTCTATTCTATTCCATTGGTCTATGTGTCTGTTTTGGTGCCAATACCATGCTGTCTTGATGATGACAGCTTTGTAGTAGAGGCTAAAGTCGGGGTTGTGATGCCTCCTGCTTTGGGCTTCTTCAAAATTACTTTGCCTATGCGGGGCCTCTTGTGGTTCCATATGAATTTTAGGATTGCTTGTTCTAGTTTTGAGAAGAATGCTGGTGCAATTTTGATTTGGATTGCATTGAATGTGTAGATAGCTTTGGGTAGTATTGACATTTTGACAATATTTATTCTTCCAATCCATGAGCATGGAATATTTTTCCATTTCTTCATATCTTCTTCAATTTCTTTCATAAGCTTTCTATTGTTTTCAGCATACAGATCTTTTACATCTTTGGTTAGATTTATCCCTAGCTATTTTATGCTTCTTGGTGCAATTGTGAATGGGATCAGTTTCTTTGTCTTTCTGTTGCTTCATTATTAATGTGTAAGAATGCAACTGATTTCTGTACATTGATTTTGTATCCTGTGACTTTGCTAAATTTATGTATCAGTTCTAGCAGACTTCTGGTGGAGTCTACCAGATTTTCCATGTATAATATCATGTCATCTGCAAAAAGTGAAAGCTTAACTTCATCTTTGCCAATTTTGATGCCTTTGATTTCCTTTTGTTGTCTGATTGCTGATGCTAGGACTTCCAGCACTATGTTAAACAACAGCGGTGAGAGTGGACATCCCTGTCATGTTCCTGATCTCAGGGAAAAAGCTCTCAGTTTTTCCCCGTTGAGGATGATGTTAGCTGTGGGCTTTTCATAAATGGCTTTTATGATGTTTAAGTATGTTATTTCTATCCCGACTTTCTCGAGGGTTTTTATTAAGAAAGGATGCTGAATTTTGTCAAATGCCTTTTTTGCATCGATTGACAGGATCATATGGTTCTCCTCTTTTCTTTTATTAATGTGATGTATCACGTTGATTGATTTGCGAATGTTGAACCAGCCCTGCAGCCCAGGAATGAATCCCACTTGATCATGGTGAATAATTCTTTTTATATGCCATTGAATTCGATTTGCTAGTATCTTATTGAGAATTTTTGCATCCATATTCATCAGGGATATTGGCCTATAGTTCTCTTTTTTTACTGGATCTCTGTCTGGTTTAGGAATCAAAGTAATACTGGCTTCATAGAATGAGTCTGGAAGTTTTCCTTCCCTTTCTATTTCTTGGAATATCTTGGGAAGTATAGGTATTATCTCTGCTTTAAACGTCTGGTCGAACTCCCCTGGGAAGCCATCTGGTCCTGGACTCTTATTTGTTGGGATATTTTTGATAACCGATTCAATTTCTTCGCTGGTTATAGGTCTGTTCAAGCTTTCTATTTCCTCCTGATTGAGTTTTGGAAGAGTGTGGGTGTTCAGGAATTTGTCCATTTCTTCCAGGTTGTCCAATTTGTTGGCATATAATTTTTCATAGTATTCCCTGATAATTGCTTGTATCTCTGAGGGATTGGTTGTAATAATTCCATTTTCATTCATGATTTTATCTATTTGGGTCATCTCCCTTTTCTTTTTGAGAAGCCTGGCTAGAGGTTTGTCAATTTTGTTTATTTTTTCAAAAAACCAACTCTTGGTTTCGTTGATCTGCTCTGCAGTTTTTTTTAGATTCTATATTGTTTATTTGTGCTCTGATCTTAATTATTTCTCTTCTTCTGCTGGGTTTAGGCTGCCTTTGCTGTTCTGCTTCTAGTTCCTTTAGGTGTGCTGTAAGATTTTGTATTTGGGATTTTTCTTGTTTCTTGAGATAGGCCTGGATTGCAATGTATTTTCCTCTCAGGACTGCCTTCGCTGCATCCCAAAGCATTTGGATTGTTGTATTTTCATTTTCGTTTGTTTCCATATATTTTTTAATTTCTTCTCTAATTGCCTGGTTGACCCACTCATTCTTTAGTAGGGTGTTCTTTAACCTCCATGTTTTTGGAGGTTTTCCAGACTTTTTCCTGTGGTTGATTTCAAGCTTCATAGCATTGTGGTCTGAAAGTATGCATGGTATGACCTCAATTCTTGTGTACTTGTGAAGGCTTGTTTTGTGACCCAGTATGTGATCTATCTTGGAGAATGTTTCATGTGCACTCGAGAAGAAAGTATATTCTGTTGCTTTGGCATGCAGAGTTCTAGAAATATCTGTCAAGTCTATCTGATCCAATGTATCATTTAGGGCCCTTATTTTTTTATTGACTGTGTGTCTAGATGATCTGTCCATTTCTGTAAGTGGAGTGTTAAAGTCCCCGGCAATTACCACATTCTTATCAATAAGGTTGCTTATGGTTGTGAGTAATTGTTTTATATATTTGGGGGCTCCCATATTTGGTGCATAGACATTTATAATTGTTAGCTCTTCCTGATGGATAGACCCTGTAATTATTATATAATTCCCTTCTTCATCTCTTGTTACAGCCTTTAATTTAAAGTCTAGTTTGTCTGATATAAGTATGGCTACTCCAGCTTTTTTTGACTTCCAGTAGCATGATAAATAGTGCTCCAACCCCTCACTCAATCTGAAGGTGTCTTCAGGTCTAAAATGAGTCTCTTGTAGACAGGAAATAGATGGGTCTTGTTTTTTATATGGTATATGGTATGTAATGCATATAATGTATATTTTTAAACCAAAGTCAATGTTCTGACACCATCCATATTGGTTTCTAGCAAGTCAACTTAATTCCTATCTTGCCTAACTTTGACATCCTCTTTAAAGACAACCAAAGTAAAAAAAAAATACTGCCTTTGTTGAAGCCTTTTACATATTAAGCCACAAACCTCAGGATTCTAGAAAACACTGAACACCAACAATAAATCCTTTTTATATTCTTCCAACCATAGTGTTGGTAACGCCAAAATAAAACATTTCAAAATCCTTAGAAAGCAGATGCATTTCTTTTTCTTTCTTTCTTTCTTTCTTTCTTTCTTTCTTTCTTTCTTTCTTTCTTTTCTTTTCTTTTATTTAACCTTATTTACTTATTTTGAGAGAGAGAGAAAAAGCGAGCAGGGAGGGGCAGAGACAGAGGGAGAGAGAATCTCAAGCAGGCTCTGCACTGCCAGCACAGAGCCCCACGCAGGGCTCAAAATCACCAATAGTGAGATCATGGACTTGAGTGGAAATCAAGAGTTGAATGCTTAACTGACTGGGCCACCCAGGTGCCCCTTTTTTTTCTGTTTTAATATATGATGTGAAATATCAATAGCTGCTGGATAATTTGCTAAATAAATACTGCTTTGCCTTTTCCTGTTTATTTTTATAATTATTTTCAGGAACCATTTGACATGCACAAAGGAGGAGAGTGGATGTCAAATATGAAAATTATATAGTATTCAACACTAGAAAGTTAACTTGCCTCTCAAAATGATTTTAAAATTTTAATTCCTCTGCATTTTTATTTCATTGAAGGTATGGCTGCTGCATGGCACATGGACATATTTGATATATTCTTAAATGTTTGTTTTTAGTTTTATATTGACTTTATAATCAAGGCAGTTGTTTGATTTAAAAACTTAAAGTCTGCATTTAATTTGGCAAAAGTGAGTTGTTATATTTCATCTTTATAGAGCCCATATTGCAGTATATGCTGTAATAGAGTTTAAGAGAATCTGTTCAAAGATTTGCTACAGATTTTAGAAATGAATGTTGCAATTATTTGCTGTTGGGGTATGCGAGATTGTTCTCCGCCCTTGGGTTTATTCATTCCTGATTGCTGCTCAACTGTCATAAGTCTCCTGAAAGAGGAAATACTGAGTTGTTCCTTAAGACCAATTACCAGTCACATCTGAGAAAGCAAAATTGAGAAATCAGATTCATTTGTAACATATTTCTAACTTTACATTAATGTCGGTCTGTTTATACAAAGAACCCATCAATTATGTTGTTTTACAAACACACAGAATCACACTAAATCTTTCAAAGACCTCAAAGATTGCACAGAAAAGGAAGTTGGAGATTCAAAGGGTACAATTAAAAAAAAATTAATGTGAAATATGAGGAATGCCCATATCCCTCATTTTACCTAAACCTTTAATCCTCCAGTTCTATTGATGAGAATCTAATTATGGTAAAATCATATTTTTCTATCTTCAGAAATTTGTGTTTTGTTCATATATTTCCATTTATACTTTCAAAAATGTCTTAGCTCTTTTAAAATGAAGAAGCAGATATGTGAGGGAGCAATAGACCTGATAGAGCCACTGACAAGGTTTTATAATACAGAAATGGAGAACAAGTTTATTTTTATCTTGGTAAGGTGTTGAATTTGGTGAGGTACCAGATAGTGTCGACCGGAATGGAGATGAGCAGGACTGGAATGCAGCACAGGCAGTGGGAAGGGAAGCCCCTGTTTTTGAGGCTCAGTCAGAGATCTTATGCTGTCTTACTTGCCTTGGTTCTGCCATTAACAGGCTGGGTCACTGCCCATCAGAGCAGAAGCCAGATACTTTTCTTCGTGCATGCACACACACACATATACACATAACTTTTTTAGCTAGACAAGTAGTGCCAGCAAGGTAATTCTGAGAGCACATTTTTTCTAATTTTCATAAAGAAGGCATACATTTAAGCAGATGTACTGAGATAACCCTAGAACAATTCCAGTTCGACAATTCTAGGGTTAGCATGAGCACAGGATGGGTGTGACAGGCTCTGTAGCAACAATGTGAAGAACATCAAAATTAGTTACTAGATATGGATTCCAGTTTCAGCTCTACCACTCACTAAGCAATCTAAACTTCAGCCTCCCTATCTACACACAATGTAGAGATGCTAACTTTTTAACTCACCCCCAGGGTAGTTGTGTACATCAAACGGAGTGCTATCATCACTTCATAAACTGAAAAGTACCAGAGATATGTGAGCTGTTATTGATGGGTCTTACCATAGCATTGGAGAGAATGGTGGACATGGAAGGAAAAAGGCAGGGTATTTTGTGGGGGACAATGCAATATTTACCCCGAGAGGAAGAAGACTGGTAAAAAAAACAAAAGTTTTTCACTCACACATCTCTGAAGTTTCACAAAGCCAAATTTGTGAATAAGCCTGAAAATTTTTGATGCTGAAAAGGTTTATTGTAAGTGAGAAGTTTGTATAATTTTTAAGACTTAGCATCCGCACATTCAATTTACATATTCAGGAGAGAGGGAAGGGCAGAGAGAGAAAATGACAGAAAATAATTTAAATCATATGTGAAACTTGGCCATCTGGAGAATATAGAAAGTTTGTTATCAACAGGCCATCTCCTCTTTTGTCCCTAAACAATTTGCTAAACTCAGGATATCAATACCTCACACCATCTTATTTCATAATTCTTACCTAAATTAGAGACATCCTGTAAATAGTCCAACCCCAATTTAAAAATCCTATAATATGCCACACCTAAAATCATTGTCAGTAAAACTATGTTTTTTTTAATGGTCTTTTTGATTAAAAGGTATAAGCAGGACCAAGTTTAGCTATAATGTTTTTGATCCAGTAGCTGCCCATGAAACAAACATGAACCTGTGACTTTGGAATTTTAATTGGGGATATTCTCACAAATTCTGTTAAATGGGAGAAATATCAAAAATATAACATGGTAGGAAAAAGTTGTTAGAAATCTTATGTTAATAAATTGTGAGCTATACCATTATTCAATACCAATGCATTAAACATGTGTCAGCATTTCAGTATTATGTCCCTGAATGAGTCTAGAATAGATTTTCATTTTCCATTCCATGTTATTTGTCCTAAAGAATTAAGTGTCTACAGGCCATGAAAGTAGAGGAGCAAACTGGGGCACAGTCACAAATGTATGGCAACTCTTCTAACCTTTAAGTCAGTGCTTTATTACTAAGAGCTCTGTAGGATGTGCTTATGGAATATGCAAAAAGCATTTAGGATCTTTTTATAGCAAAAAAAAAACATGCATATTGTCAAGGCATAAACAATATTCATGCAACCCAATTTTAAATGAGAACATGCCTATGCATAACATAGCTCCAGTAGTATATCATAAAAATAATTTATGTGACAACAAGTTATTTTATGTTCTAATTTTCCCTATTTAAATGTTGATTGTTTCCTAAATCACAGCTTTTAGCACCAAGTCTAGAAACCAGTGTAAGCATGTTTATTGCCTGTATGATCTTAAAACAAAAATGTAAATACCCAGAGGTTTAGTAGTCTGGTCTTTTTTTTTTTTCTTGAGGAAAATAGAGTTGATAACAAAACTGCTAAATAAATCACCCAAGTACATGGAATTACTTATCTTTATTCCACATTCCATTATTCTTCCTAGTGGAATATTTGACATTCCAACCACTGGATGCTGTCTTTCAAACACTTCTGTTGTAGACCAAATCACAAATAAGCACATAAATAAGTAAATTCTAAGCACAAACATGGATGGTGTTTCGAGTTTCCTTGAGATTCTAGGAAATACAGAACTTATAATTCTTACAGAAGTCACTGAAAGTTTATATGTACGTTGCTCAAGACTTCCACACAAGTGGATCAATAGTAGTTTTCAATATCATGATTCTGACATCGTTCTTATGTGCAGGCATTTCCACATCACTGATTCAACCATCAAAGCAGTTTGGAATTTCAAATATTCTGTCTTTAGGTCCTTCATAAAAAAGAAATGAGCCATGTTCCACAGAGACCTTACTTTTGAGAGATCTTTATCTGCAACTCTCCCTAATAAGGTGAAGCTATCAAGATTTGATAAATACACACACACACACACACACACACACACACACACACACACACACACACACAAATATGTGTGTGTGTGTGTGTGTGTGTGTGTGTGTGTGTGTGTGTGGTAAGAGCCATAAGTATAGTATTTAAGTAAGTTTATAAACTGTTTCGTTCTATGACCTATTAATCCGAGAAGGTTAATCTGTGCAAAATCAAACAACAATAACAGCAAAACTGGAAAGAAGAAATTTTTTGTTTTTGTTTTCATTTTGTTTTTGTTTTTTTGGCTTGTATTTTTGTTTGATTTTAGTTTTCATGTTTGGTTGTTTGATATTAAGAAAGAATAGGATGTGATTGTTCTTGTCTACAGACTAGCAGGATGTAACAAGCACAAAAATTCTCTACATGATGGATGCTGGACATGTTAGTTTTTTATTAAAAAAAGCGAAAACCGGGGCGCCTGTGTGGCTCAGTCGGTTAAGCGTCTGACTTCAGCTCAGGTCACGATCTCGGGGTCCGTGAGTTCGAGCCCCGCGTCGGGCTCTGGGCTGATGGCTCAGAGCCTGGAGCCTGCTTCCGATTCTGTGTCTCCCTCTCTCTCTGCCCCTCCCCCGTTCATGCTCTGTCTCAAAAATAAATAAACGTTAAAAAAAAAAGCGAAAACAAAACCAAACCAACCAATGATTCTTTCAGATTTCAAATCTATCTTGAGAGTCAGTAGCCACACTGAGAGATCAGAGGTACCTCCATATGTAGGTGTCTATTAAATGATCATCTCTGAGCTGATTTGGAAGAAAGGATGGAGAAGTGGACTTTTCTTTAGTATCTTCAGATATTTAGACTTAATGACATACCTTTCCTTTGCATTCAGTGCATATATAATGCTTTTGAATATTATCTGGACATAGAGGAAATTAAACTGATAAATAATAAAAATTATGACAGAAAAAATTTGGATTTAGCACTTTTATATTTTTAAAAAAATGTTTAATGTTCATTTATTTTTGAAAGAGAGACATAGCATGAGTGGGGGAGGGGCAGAGAGGGAGACACAGAATCCTAAGCAGGCTCCAGGCTCTGAGCTGTCAGCACACAGCTCAACACAGGACTTGAAGTTACAAGCTGTGAGATCATGACCTGAGCCAGAGTTGGACGCTCAACCAGCTGAGCCACCCAGGCACATCTGGATTTAGCACTTTAAAAATACCATGTGTTAATTTCAAAATTATAAAAATGGTGATAAATTTAAATATAAACTTAAATTACTAACAAATGTAAAGCATATGTAGATCATGTTGTCTTGTTATTCCCATAGCTCTTTATAATCAAGAGTCTAGAAGAATATATATTAAAACAATACATTGAATTAGGAGAAAATATTGATTTATGTTAACTTTGGTATCATCAACAGAATTATCTTTGCCCTAAACATTTTAAGTTGGGCATGTGTTAGAAATTTCTGGACATTAAATACTAAATTCATGAAGGAATTTCTAATTCTCTTTTTCTAAAATAATCTTTCCTCCTTATTTTCTGCAATAGCATCTTGCCATAACAATTATTTTTATTTTATTGTCATCACAATTATTTTTGAATTATTTTCATTATCATGCACACATTTCTTTTTCCTACTAATTTAAAAGTACTCCATCAGCAAGCACCACATGGTATTTCTTTTTTGTGTCCATGGCACTAAACCTGTTCCTGGGATTAGAGCAAGTATTTATCAATGTTTGTTGAGCAAAACAGGCCATCTTTCCTCATCTTATTGTCTGTCAAGTCATGACTAAATGAAATCACTTAAAATTGGTGTTAGTTCAGAAATATGATGTGCTCAAGGGATTAAAGATGGGGAAATTAGAAGTATCTATTTCTGTATATTATATGTAAATATTTGTTTTGTAATTATGTTGCAAATTAAATTGTCTGGATAGGGTGTATATGTTTATTGGGTAGTTTTCAGCTTCCCCCAATCTCACATACACAGGTTTCTCTTTTCTGAAATTGAGTGAAGAAGGAAGATTTGTTTCTGGCCCATAAGAAATGGTTAACTTCTTAAAATACTGAAGATTTATAAAAGATGTCTTGGAACAAAACCAATTTGCAAAATACAAGGCATTTCCTAATGGTACTAATCTTGAGATATTTTTTTTAAAAAAGGAATTTGCTTCTATTGCAATAAAGACGTAACAAAATCTCAGCAGGCAAAGCCTCGGCTTATAGTAAATTCCCAAGCAAGATTTCCCAACTATAAACAAAACATATGAGTCCTTCATGTCTTCATATTTACTGACAAAAATTGTTTACCAAAAGGAAAGGCATATAAATAATTTCTGCTGTATCTCAAAATGCTAATACTCTCAATAGAATATTTTATGAAGTATTTATATAGCATTGCTGGAGACTCTGGTGAACTGTAAATCATGCCACTCTTCAGTGCAAGACTCTCAAAAATAAACTCCATGATTTTAGAAATAACTAGCAGGCCACATTTAGATTTTTCTGCCTAGGATTTGTCACTTGATTTTGTACACATGTACGGGGACACATACACACCAAAGGCCTTTAGTTCTGTGTTAAATTTCCTCCAATATGTCCACTTTTAAAACTGTTAGAGTATAATACAGCTAATTAAATAACTGTAACAATGTAACAAAGTAAGATAACTAGGCTCCTTAAAAAGAGCATGTTCTCATGTTTTCTTTCCAGATCACCTTTGTAAACATTAATGATTTATCTTGTATTTCCTTGCTGGAGAGCCTAGAGTATGTGTAGAAATTATTTGACATGTTCTTAGAGAAAGCAGAAAGTGGAAAAGAACTTGATAGGGAGAGTTAAAGAAAAAACAAGAGAACAGATAAATACACAGATAGTCAACTTGTAGTTACCTTTTCCACAGGAACTTATAGCAGCCGATTACACGTATTCACCAAGTCAGGTAAAGGAAATCAAGGATCCAGGTCCATATGACGGTCCAGTGTTAAAATTTACATAGGCCCTAGAGAAATAGGTTTATTAGATGAAACTAGGTAAGTAGACTTCTAAGGTGTTAGTTGAACCATGAATGAGTGAATCAAATAGAAAAACTGAATTTTCTAGGCACAAATTGTCACATTCCTTTACCTTAATTCACTTGGTGTATAATACAGTAGAATCTGTTGATTTGTTTTCACAGAGACTTCTGACATATAGACAGTTTAATGTTAATAAAAAATGTTTTATAATTAAAATGGAGAGGCTTTGTTGGAACTATTTTACTCCAGTGAAATTTTTAATATTCAACACATAAATTGATAGATACTATTATATCATTTAAAGTACTACTGTGAAGTTATCTGAGTAGCATTTAATTTAAGTGGAATAATTCACTTTGGGTCAGATTTGAAATATATTTATTTTTTACATATGAAAGAAGCAACAGTGAGAAATGAGAAATGACAAATTTGCAACAACAAATATCCTAAGCAATTAAGTTGGGTACAGTAAATTAGCAAAATCTGGGAAATACAATTTCAGGGAATTATTATTAATGGTTAGATGTCTTGAAGTTAACTTATTACAGGGTGGTGATTCAGAGCACAAGTTCAAGAGAATGGTCTTCAGAAAGTCGTGCAAGCATTTTCTGCCTGTTTCCTTATGTCTAATAGGTAGACAATAATAGCATTTGCCTCATTGTGTGTTGAAAGCAAGATATTAATATATAATTTAATTTGTGTAGGCATTTAAAGTGATACATAACACATGCAGAATATTGCTACAATGTCTTGATTTAACCAGCTACAAACAAAAACGATCATGGTTTAGTATTTATTGATGGGATAATAGAAATCTACTCTAAGCCTTTCTTTATTCTTTCTACTTGTTCAAACCCATGATGTAGGAAATAGAGAAGAAACAAATAACACATCTAATGCTTGTAGCTAAGCATATCCATGCAAATATTAAACACAGAGTTATTAGAGAGTATGAAGAATCGTACATGTTTTTGAAAGAAAGGAGGACAAATAATTACTTGACAGATATAGAAGTACAGATTGTTACAAGGAAAAAAATATTACAAGAGAAGTCATAATATATAAAAACTACATAAAAATTGGCTTAGGTGAAATTTAAAATGTTTATATCAGTAAAATTTTTTAAATTGTCACATTGTTGATATATAATAATATTTTTCAGCATATCGACCTAGAATCAGGATAACTAGGCCAGAAGCAATGTTAAGTGTAATCAAATCCAATTCCACACTCAAGTTAAAAATTGAACCTATATGTACTAATGGCATAAGTATTGGAAGCCATTCTTAAATGAACACTGTGTCATTCAATCTCACGTGCAAAACTAGGCACGGACATTAAAAAATAACTTGTTACAATGAAGGGGGTTCATGGCTAACAGAAATGATGATGAAATGTTTAGAGCTGTTGAAATCGAAATCAGATCTGGGTGCTAATAAAGGAATGTCTCATTTTTCCTTTTTTAAAGAAGATTCTGTGATGAAAAAATGCAGACCCAAACTACAGATATGTCAACACCATATAATTCAAAAATATTAATTAAGCCTATACCCACTTCATTACATTCAATTAGCGCTGAGGGATTTGTGGCTCCAAAAGGACCTATAAAAACTGATGTGATTATAAGGAGGTCTTTAGTGTATCCTTTTTTAATTATTGAAAAAAAATTATCTAATTATAAGATTTATATTAGGCAAAACTTATTAAGCTATTTAAGTGGTATTGGCTAATACCAGCCTTAACGACCCATTTAAGAGTGCAGGGAAATATTACTTAAAATTAGAATTATTAAAGAAAATCTAACATGCATAGTGCTAACATATACAGGAAGCATCTCTATGTAACTATTGCTATGAAATAAAATATTCATCTATTACAAAATGATATATAGTATCAGAAAAGATTGCTTGTGTAAAATATTATAAAGATCTCAATATATATAATCATATATTTAATTTATATAATTAAAGCTATATAAAATATACATTTTTTTAACTTGATATAGTTTTTAAAATAATGTAGCTAGAGAAAATGTTAACTAAATGTTCCATATTTAGTCAGGTAGGGACATGCATGTGTCTCTTCATTTTTCAGTACAAAAATGTTGCTAAATATTACATTTATTGTTGTTGGTCAGGAAAAATAATAGTAATTTTTTTTGGCTAAAAGCTAAATTATTCCAAATTTGAAGGAGCATGGTTTTATATATAAGTGTGTGTGTGTATAATTTTGTATATTATATATTTTATAATATTTACATAAATATTATATATTTCATGAAAATATATTACTTGATTTATGATGTTTAAGAGAACAGAACAATGTCTAACAAGCTGTTTTTCAATAAAAGTCAGAAATTATTTAGTTTAAAATATTTTGTAAGATAATAGATACCATGTATATCTTCTTTCCTATTCTCTCAGATAGAGTTCTCTTCAATTGAAAGGAACCTGGCTAGAATCCTGTTGTAAAAATAAATGTCATCAAACTACAAAAAAGCATTAAGCAAATCCTTTGATAGTAGGTAATACATATACAATTGTATTCCCCACACTGTCCTGGCTTACTTCCTATTCTCCAAGGCTATTTCAGTCAAAGTGGATCTGGGTGTCGTCATACAGCTCTCTGTCTGATGAAGACATCTGCCACACTGTTCACCATTTCCTCCAATTTCCCCATGTCCTGACAGAGATCCTCATTTTCTATAATATTATGCAATGCCATCTCACTAATCGGAATATCTAGTTGATGTATCTTGTAGGGATTCATTCAGGGACAGAGCTTTAAATAGCAGCTATTTATATGTTAATTAATAAAGTGACATGCACAGCCCTGTGATTAGACCATGCACATAACCTATTGAGCATATTGCTATTTTCGATTTTCCTCCCACATGAAGATTTAGAGCTGCCCTCTCTAGCTCCCTTTTAGTATGCTTATGCAAATGAGCTGTTTCTATAATCTTGTTAATAAAGGGCATTCTCATCATTAAGAATAATTTTTAAGGGAAAATAGCAACTGCTTATGTATCATCATATCGATCTTATTTTGTGAAGATGTTGACAGGCTTTGCTAAAAGCTTCCTTTAACCACAAAATCTCCCTTGGAATTGGATGGAAGGAAAGGAAGAGATTGAATCATTTGGAATTAAAAGACCAATATAAAGGTGAAATATGTTCTAAGTTATCAAAGAAAACACTTTGGTAGCCAAAGCATGATACCAGTATCTAAACAAATTAGAGGCTGATTACAATGAGTTTTTCTTCACTAAATATGTATTAAGGACCTACTGTGGGTAGGCTTTATGCAAACAGTAGTAAAAAGGAAATATAGTAGTGTGGAAATCTCACATTCTTACAGTATTTTTAACATGAACTCCAACTATCAACAGATTATCTGTGAATAATTATTTAATGATTATATTATCCCACAATTTAGTGGCTTAACACAGCAATCACTTATTTTGCTCAAAGGTTTGTATATAGGTTATTCTTGAATATAAGTATTCAAGTTATTCTTCTTACATAATTATTTAATGATTATATTATCCCAATGGCTTAACACAGCAGTGATTATTTTGTTCAAAGGTTTGTATGGAGGTTAATATTCAAGTTATTCTTCTGCCATTGTTGAATAGGTACACTCATGCTTCTGTGTTTAGCTGTTACTTCTGCTTCTCAGTTGCTTCTGCTTCTGGGGGTTGACTCATCAGCTGAGATCATGAGAGTGACCTGGTCCCACCTCTTCCTCCTCCAGTAGGCCAGTGAAGCCATCTCTACAAGGTGGAAATGTAGAGGGTCAAAGAGCATCAAGAGAGGGCAAGCCCCAATAGGCAAGCTTTCTTCAATTATTTGTTTATATCAAGTAGACTCGCTATTGTGCCATTGGCCAAAATAAGCCATGAAGATGGCCCAAGATTCAGTGTTAGAGTAGACCACTGGAGGCATGAAGAGGCAGGCATGAATAAACAAGGAACCACAACTGTAATGATATCTACCACAGTGTGCCCTGAGATCCCCAGTGCTCCACTTTTCTCACAATGCAAAAGACATCTATTTCTTACCAAAAAACCCACAGAGGTCTCATTGGATAATCATGGAATCAGTCTCAAAATCTAAGAGCATAAAGTCTATAATCAAATTTGATGGAGATTTTTAAAATACAGTTATGCTTAATTCTGAAACCTATGAAATAAAAAGCCAAGTTATGTGACCTCCTCATACCAACACCCCATGAAGAAATACAAATGGGAGAGTCACAAAAGATTCTGTAGTTCCAAAAGGGGGAAAACAAAAGGTATGTACAGTCTGTTGCTGTATAACTTTTTGAAACCCTACCTGTTGCCAAGGCCCTTATACACTGGAAGCAAGGAATGTTCCTTTATGAAGGACACATTCTATTCCCTAGGAGTGAATCCCCATTCCATTATCTATCCTTATTATTGACTTTTCTCTCTGGCCACTTGGATTCACACACTCACACATTATATATATATATATATATATATATATATATATATATACACACACACACACATATATATATGTATATATGTGTGTGTGTGTGTGTGTGTGTATATATATATATATATATATATATATATATATATATATATATTTCAAGCAGAAATACACCAACAGTTCTTTTTGAGATCAGCCTTTCTCCATTCTGGGCATTTCAGGCTTCTGTGGCCAATGTTTTAAAAATCCTTAGAATCTCTTTTGTCTGACTCAACTGCTCTCAGTGGAGGGTGCTTTTGCTCTTCAGGAGACATTTTAAAATGTCAGGAGACATTTTTTGGTTGTCACAATTAGAGTGAGGGTGGTGTTCTGTCATTTAGTGGGTAAAGGCCAAGGATATTCCTAAACATCTTTCAATGCACAAGACACTCCCCACAATGAAGAATTATCTAGTCCAAAATGTCAATAGTACTGAGTTTGAGAAACCCTGGTCTAGTTTGTAGGATCTTCTAAGCACTGATTTAGTTTGGAAGTTTTAAGAGAAATTTGTGGTTCTTTTCTTTTAATGTTTATTTTTGAGAGACAGACTGTGAGTGGGGGAGGGATGGAGAGAAGGAGACACAGAATCTGAAGCAGTCTCCAGGTTCTGAGCCATCAGCACAGAACCTGATGTGGGGCTTGAACTCATGAACTGAGAGATCATGCCCTGACCATGATCAGGCCCATGTCAGGATGCTCAACCGACTGAGCCACCAAGGCACCCAGAGAAGTTTGTAGTCCTTACAGTCATACCCTTCCCTGAATACTCTCCCCAGACAGCATTTTCTTTATTTTTTCCCCTATATTTTCTTTAAAAATCATTTATAAGCTAGAGACAATGAACTAAGAGCCAAGGTTGTTTTATAACCAGCTAGTCCTATTCCTCTGTCTTGCCTCTAAATTCTGCTTGCATATAAATGGTTCCCTATTTAGCTCAGCTACTTGTTATAATACCTTATTTTGTGTGGTTAGGCATGCTAACAGATGTTTTCAACATCATTTCCAATAAGACCAAAAAAGTTTTAGGTACAGTTTTGAGATTCCAAAATACTATAGGTACCAGTTTTGACAACTGTTTCAGACCTACACAAGCTGCCATTTTTCTAGCCTCCAAAAACAATTTCCTCACCAAAATTTTCAGCCTTCAACTAACAGTTTTCTCCCTGCTTTTCCAGATTACATTAACAATTTCCTTGCTTCTGCTGCCCGCCACATGATCCCAAAGCCAATGTCATGTTTTATATTCTTTTTATAGCAGTACCTCATTTCTGGTACCAATTTCTATATCAGTTAGATTTTTTTCTGCATAATAAACCACATCAACTTTCAGTAACAGAAAAAAACACAAATATTTATTTCGGTCACAATTCTATGAGTCATCAGTTTGGCCTGGACTCAGCTAGGTGGTCCTTCTTCTCGTACTGGATGTGCTTTCTCATGCATCTGCATTCAAATATTGGTCACTTGGAAAGTACTGCTTTGCAGGGCTGACTGATCCTCAAAGGGCAATGCGGCTGACTGGGCTCTATGTCTCTCAACATGCAGCAGGCTCCCCCAGGAGCAACAACTGGGAAATGATTTTCAAGGATCTTTTCCTTTGTCATGTTTGATACTGACCTATTATCCTAAAGGCCAAAACAAATTACATAGTCAAACCAAGATTCAGTTTAGGAAGGGATTATTCAAGGTAATAGTCGCAGAGAAGCATAAATATATCATAATCAACCAGAGGGTATTTTTTAAAACCACTTTACTATGATCAACATATAAAAAGGCATCCATATTTAATGTATACAACTCTATGAATTTCCAGATAAGTATACACCATGAAACCATAACTGCTATCAAAGCCATAAACATACCCAACTCCCAAAGTTTCCTCCCACCCTGATAATTATTACTATTTTTGTATCTATGTGGTACAAATAGTTAACATAAGGTCTACCCTCTTAGAAAATTTTAAATATATAATATTTATTGTTGGTTATATGCCCTATGCTGTAGAGTAGATCTCCAGAACTTGTTGATCTTGTGCAACTGAAACTTTGTACTCTTTAACCATCACCACTCCTTCCCCCCTCTTCACAAACAACTTAAATGTTTATCAACAGATAAATGGATAAATAAAGTGTGGTATATACATACAATGGACTATTACTCAGTGTTAAAATAGAAGGAAAGCCTGCCAATTCTGATGGCACGCATGTGCCTAGTGGTCATTATACTAAATGAAAGACAAATATTATATGGTCTCACCTACATGTGGAATATAAAAGACTCTGACTCATATAACCCCATGGTTTTAAGAGGTTTTTTTTAAACAGATCTTCATTAGTAACAACAAAAATTATTAGACATTAGATTAGCTTCTTTAGTAGTAAAAACAATTCTTTGTAAATACTTCAAGAAGTGTTCCATTGTTCTTATTGTTGTTCAATAAGGTCTCATAAAAACTATGAAGATTATAGGGAATAATGGAAATATGTATTATACAAGACACAACGGTGCAATCAAGTTAGATTATGATAGCATGAAATGAAAACTCCAGACAGGTGATCTCTAAATGTCATTTTGAAAAAGGATTTGGACCAAGATTTATGTGCTTATTCCCTGTATTCTAGTCCTCATCCTAAATCCATAATGCAGTCTGGTAGAAGCCTCTATGAATTCGTGGAAGTCAACTGAGGATTCCCTACTGTTAAGTATCTAAGAAGGAGAGGTCAAGGGATAACAATGCCTCAGTCACATCAGTACTCAGGAGCCTTCCACCACCCCTGTTCACTTGTCTGTTTGTTTGTATTATCGTTCCAGGACAAAGACCTAGGTTGGAATTCTTCTTATTCTGCTTTTATCTTTTAACACTTTAAGAGTTCCATGGCAGGGATTTTCCCAATAAACAGTCAGAGTGTTTTTGTAATGGTCTTTATTCCACTGATGGTAGAAGGAAGACTCAAAGAGGCTTATCTGGCAATTGGACTGGATGTCAAAACTCAGAACCAAGGTATACACCTAACTGCCCCTTCTACTCTAATGCTTGAACAACGCTGTCATCTATGAGAAAAAAATCATTGTAGGATCCATTCAAATACGAAAACCTAATAAATCTGGCAAGATAAGAATATTCAAAGCCTTAATTTCTTATTCTTTGAATTTTAGTAAAATAAAACAAACCCAACAAAGCATAAAAATAAGTTAGATTTAAAATATGAAGCTATTTTTGGGTCCTTGGGTGGTTCAGTTGGTTAAGCTTCTGAGTTTGGCTTAGGCCATGATCTTGCAGTTCGTTGGTTTGAGCCCTGTGTCAGGCTCTGTGCTGACAGCTCAGATCCTGGAGCCTGCTTCAGGTTCTGTGTTTCCCTCTGTCTCTGCCCCTCCCCTGCTCATACTCTGTCTCTCTCTGTCTCTTAATAAATAAATGTCATTAAAAAAAAATGAAGCCATTTTGGCCACCATAGCAAATCCTCATGCATCTGTTTCCAAGGTTTGGGGAATTAATAGAGAGAGAGAAAAGAAAAAAGACAGAGAGAGAGAACTCTCCAACCTATACTCTTGATCAAGGAAAGGTGAACATAAAAATCCCTTCTGTAGGTTGCAGTTCTAGGTATAGTGATATGTCAGAATACACGCATCTATCTCAAATCTAACTCAATTGTTTGGCTTTCTGACACAAACGTTAGCTATTAAGAAATCAATTTTGTTTTATGACAGTCATAACAATTAAAAAACTTTTACTTCTTTATTTTTGCAGCTTTTGACTATCACATGAAGTTAAAAAAGACATGAGGAACAAAGTTGCATGTTGATGATGTTTGCTCTTTTCTGAGTGGAGTGATTAGCAAATTAAAAGTCATAGACTTACATAATACTGGTTGGGAGGGAAATGGAAACTAATATTATGTTAATTCCTTAAATGTGTCTAAAATCTATTACTGTCACTTTAGATCCAGATAAATGTCAAAGCTCTCTTAATTCTTTTTGTAATTGAAAAGCATCCTGAATCATCTTCAAAACTAGGTTCCTTTTCCATCTTTCTTTGGCATAGATGGAGTATTAAGATTTCATGAAATTCTAGTTATTTATGAATGAAAATGTGATTTTTATAACTAAATTTACAGTGATGCCTTTAGATGAAATGCTAATTAAGAATTAATGGGGACGAACCTTTGGAGCCATAGATTTATTTTCCAGTAATGCAACAAAAGGCATGCAATGCATAATGACAGCACTCTTAATGATAGCACAATAGCAAAATGATCATATAGTCAAACAAACAAAGATACAAATAAAACAAGTCTGATTCTAATTATATATTGGCTATCCTAGCATAAACTGAGATATGATTATAGTAAATACATCAATTTATCCATATCTTCATGTAACAAATTCACTGAATGGCAGCTAAACCGAACAGCTCAGGTAAGAATTTTTTAATGATTCCTAGATACCATGATATAATGTGGCACAACAAAGGTGACTCTTCAGTGAACTTCCAGCTTGATGTTTAAATCATAAAGTGCAGATTTGTGAGATAATAATAAACAATATCTAATGATAAATAATATTTCCCCAAAAGACAGGCAGTATGCAAATATATGTCAATATGTTTTAAGTTAAATCTATTTAGAAGTCATCTCTTTTTTATGTTCTAGTCCATTACACAAACAATTATTGAAAGTTTCTATTTTACCTCGAATGCATTACTGTACACTGGGATATTATATACCCTTTTTACTTAAGAGCATTTATCTTTGTATTTTTTAGTCATTTTACATTTTGCTTTTCATTTTGCGGAGTATTTTTTTAAAGACTTATTTATTTATTTTGAGAAAGGGAGAGAGAGAGAGCAAGGGAGGGCCAGAGAGAGGGAGAGACATAAAAACCCAAGCAGGCTCCACGCTAGGGCTTGATCTTATGACCGTGAGGTCATGACCTGGGCCAAATCAAGGGTTGGGCTGCTTGAGCCACCCAGACACCTCTACTTTTCATTTTGAAAATTAGCTTTAACAGTGTTATCTATTTACCTGGATTCACTCTGCCCCAGACACTTTTGAGAGTGCTTTGTGCCTTTTTTTATTCAGTTGAGACTCTGTATGTAATTATTTTGCATAATGTATGAATACACTCCTCAACTGGCTTCAGTGTTAAGTCTCTTTTAACTCAGAATTTATCCTCATCCAGATTAAACATGAATAGTCATTTATTGACCTGTTATTATAATTCATCACAGAAGTTCTTCACATAAAAGCAACAGATTGATCATATTCAAACCTTGGCACCTGAACTGAACTAAACCATTGTTGCGGGATTTTTTTTTTACCTCAATACCCAAGGTTTGTTGTCTTCCCACTTTGAAGAATGAAGAGGTGAACCCAGAATAAAATGAGCAGCTGGCAAAAGTTTATTAGGTTATAAGTAGAAAGAATTGTATGAAAGCTCTCTTTACAGAGAGGGAGCATTCAAAAGTGAATGTCCTCAACCATAGGCAAGGGACTTTGTTTTATAGTGTTTGCTTCACCCCCCACCTTCCCCCTTGTTCCTTCTCAGGTTCTACCCTTATTGGTTAGAAACTGTAAATGCCCAGTCCTTCATTTTTGATTGGCTCATTTCCATTGTATGAGGGGTGATCTATGGCCATACTGTTTTTGTGGGTCATAGGTTTTATGGTCTACTTATTTTTAGTCAGGTCTTTTGTTTGTCAAATTCCTGAGGGAAACCTGAGCGGGAATACATGGTATCTGTCACATTCTCAAGAGGAACTTCAGGCCTGAGGGATTTTGCTCAAGGTCAGATGTTCCTAGAAGAAATGTTTTAAAATTTGTGTTTTTCCCCACCCAGGGACCTCAGGTCCTAGCCTCTCCCTTTCTGCCTACTGAATCCTATCTTTCCCTATCATACCATGACTAATATAATATATTACAGGTGTTTTAATTTTAAACACTCTTTAGGAAGAAATATGGAGGATATTATCACACTGAATTTTAATATATATTATTTTTTAAATTCCTGTATTTTTTTCTTGAGCTTTTGGAACCCATTGCTTTTTATTCACTAGTTAATGAAAGCAAATACCAAATGCACAAATTAGTTGCAAGTCCATTGCCAAATGCCTAGTTACTTTGAGTCATTCAAGACCAGTATTTAACAAGCTTGTTATGGAACGACAGATACGTTTTGCACTGTTACATTTTCAAAGTCATTTCACTGAAGGGGAAATGATTAATGAGCAGCTGATGCAGTGACCTCCTGCGAGGATTAATAAAGAGGAGACCACCACATGGAAGGAAGCACTGATCATAACTCGTCATCTTATAAACACGTTTATGCCACCTCCAGATTCATCGCATTTTTATGGAAATTTAAATCTTTCCCATCTTTCCCAATGGTAAAATGCCTCCATTAATGAGCATTGGATAAAATGCCTCCATTAATGAGCATGGAAATGCAAACAGAGTTTTATTACCATCAAATGCAGAAGACCCAGGAGTGCTTCATGGGGTGCTGAGGGCTGCTCAATTGATTTTGGGGCTCTTTTAATGATATTGGTTCAGCAAAATCTCTTTCAAGATACTAGATTTATTGAATGTGTGTATTCATTTATGTGTCCATCTGAAATATTATTTTCTTCTAGCTCCAAAACAGGCGATTTTACTTCATTATGAGCAGTTCTGGTCAGGAAGCACCCTTAGAAGTTTTATTCAGTAATGCATTTTACCTATATAGGAAATTTCTAATCATAACTCAATTTCTAGAACAGCACGGAAGGAAGGAATTCTCACCAGCAACTTTAAATTCTCTCTTCATAATACTGTATTAAGCTGACAAAGCTTCTCAACTCCAGATTATGAGAGTCAAGAAGATGGTAAATGATAGTGTAATTCTTGAGAAGTGACATCAGAAATAACAACAGCACTAACTTCAGAAATCCACCTCCAAATTGCACAGGCACCATTTGGAACACACACCAACACCCAACACAAAATCCCCAACCAAGTTATCTCACATTAACATTTTGAGATGCTAAAGGTCATGATAATCTTGAATGTTTTACATAACAACAATGCCAGGATGGCAGATCAGACTTGTTGGCATTACAAAAACTGACAGAATCTGGAAAGGATGAAATATAGTTGGTGTTAAAGAGGTTAATAGTTTTATTAGATGAGTATGAAGAATGAATGAATGAATGAATGAATGAATGAATGAATTGGAAATATGGAAGCTTCTTTAATTTTGTTTACTAGTAGTGCCAGCCAGGCATTTGTTCTGAACTTGAACACACCACTAGGTGACTATTTGATTGTTTGGCAGAGTATTGATACGGGCAGAGTATTTCCATATTGTTAAAACAGTGGAAAAATCACACAAAACTAGATTTGATCAAATGATAATTGTTATTAGTTACCTATTACTGGATAACAAATCACCACAAACTTTGCAGTTTGATGCGATGTAGGTTCATAATCTCAGCTTTCATGGTTTAAAACAAACCTCCCCAGGATGCTCCCAAGCTGTCACACTGGCTGCGTTCTAGAGCTTGGGGTCCTATTCCAAGCTCATGTAGTTTCTTGCAGAATTGAATTCCACTGAGTTACAGGATTTAAATCCACATGTTCCTGCTCATTGTCAGCTAGGGGCCACCCTTAGCTAGCTCCCAGATACCACCAGCAATTCCTTTGCATATGGTTCTCTGGGAGGCCCCATAAAACCATGGTAGCTTACTTCTTCAATGCCACAGAGAATTTCACTCCAGTTTGCTAAGGTGGAATCTTATATAATGCAATGTAATCCCATCACCTTTGTATATTTTATTAGGATATGACGAATATAAGGTCACCTTAAGTGTGTCCACCGCTACAAATAAAAGTAAAAAACAAATACGGGTGCCTGGGTGGCTCGGTTGGTTAAGCGCCCAACTTTTGGTTTTGGCTCAGGTCATGATCTCATGGCTCTGCATTGGGCTCTGCACTGGCAGCCTGGAGCCATCTTGGGATTCTTTCTGTTGCCCTCTCGCTGCCCTCCCTCCCCCCATGCTATCTCTGTCTCTCTCAAAATAAATAAATAAACTTAAAAAAAAAAGTAAAAACAAATAATGATTGAAGAAAATAAACCAATATAACAAATATTCAACTTTACTTCATTATCATTAAATTAACAAAGAAATGTCAACTATATCAATCATTCTGTCTTCTGAATTGATACACTTTCTTTAATTTTAACCTTATTGTAGTATTCAATGCTGCTGAAATGAGAATAGCAAGATGGGCACTTCCATATACTTCTTGTAGAAGTAACTTCTTTATGGAAAGCAGAGGTTAAGAAACATCGGAGTCCTTGCCTGTCTCCACCCTAGCCTTGTCAGGGTGATCACTGCAAAACAT
The DNA here is from genome assembly GCF_022837055.1 of Prionailurus viverrinus. Classification (NCBI taxonomy): domain Eukaryota; kingdom Metazoa; phylum Chordata; class Mammalia; order Carnivora; family Felidae; genus Prionailurus; species Prionailurus viverrinus. Next base: position 163,398,751 of record NC_062561.1, read on the forward strand.
TCATAAGTAGGAAGAGTATATGGAAATTCTTTAAGTCTGTGAATCAGTTTTACAACCTGTTAAGCTCTTTGAACAATTTGCAAGGCAATGTATGTAATAATTTTCAAAAGGAAACTTTCCATCTCCAAGAAATGGAAAGTGAATGCCTTTCCTAAAATTACAAAGGTAACACAAACTGAGCTCCACTTTTTACTGCCACAAAGAGCCAGAGGGAAATATTGTAGTTTAAGGCATGTCAAACAGGACTCCGATGGCTATACCCCAGAGTAAGAGAGAATCAGAAATAGACCGACTCTAACAGGAACTGATGCTCGGTTCAAACCTTTCAATACCCACACCCAAATACTTGCCAAATGATAAGGATTCCATTTGGTATTTATTTCTAAAGCCCTTGCCTTATTGCCTGCATGCTGCCAGATTCTCATCACTTCATTTCTGGATTACTGCAGCTGCCACGTGTTAGTCTTACCTCCAATTTCACTCACTTCCCAAATGCCAGCCAAATGACCTGTATAAAGGGAAAATCCTGTTCTTTAACCTTTTGGTGTCTTCTTTGGCTGATCTTAGCATAAAATCTGAAATCTTCAGGGGTGCCTGGGTGCCTCAGTCGGTTAAGCAGAGAACTTCGGCTTAGGTCATGATCTCACGGCTTGTGGGTTCAAGCCCCACATCAGGCTCTGTGCTTGCTGCCTGGAGCCTGCTTTAGTTTCTGTAAATCCCTGTCTCTCTGCACCTCCCACTCTCTCTCTGCACATCCCCCACTCACACACTCTCTCTCTCAAAAAATAAACACTAAAAAAAATTAAATCTGAAATCTTCATGTGCCTATATCTATCTAGTCCTTTAGATAATACTGCAACTCATCTTCCTCCATTCTCCTCTTCTCCACCTTCTTTCCCATCATCTAACTTCCTGGATCATTTGTTGTTCCAGGAATAGAAAATGCTGATTTTGCCACCAAGCCTTTGGACATACTCCATCATCTACATCATGTTGTCTCTTTTCTCCACTTCTTACCTAGTTATCTCACACCCTTTCTCTGATCTAGCTTAGACATGCCTTTCTAATGACTTTCAAGAAGGTTCTCCTAACCATTCACACAAGAGTCACTGTGTATACCCATCACAATTGCCTAGATATATCATAAATGTAAGGGTATTTTTAGTCTGCCCTGAGAGCTCTGTTTGGGACAATACTATTTTCTTTGGCCCTGTTTCTCCAAGCCAGTGTTTAGAGTTAGCCTATTTTTAACAAATATATGGTAAATGAACAAAGGATCTAAATAATCAAATGCCATCCCTGATGTCTTAGCAGTCCAAGGATCACCCTGTAACTGTTCATAAAAATAATAAGTGATTTCCGACCTCAGAGATCAGGGTAGATGCCTCCTCCAGAGCAGCTCACTGGATACTTAGGTTGACAGATTTAAAGTGGGCACTAAAACTTCTAGAGCAGCCTCAGCTGCGGAGCTGGGAAGGAGAAGGAAAACTCAGGGCATATCTCAACTAAGATTTTATAGCCCAGCCTCTCACAGATGGCCTGTGACGGCATACCTCGTGTGTGCCTACTTATAGTTCTTTCCATCCATAAAATGATCATCCGGTCTTTATGGTTATGTCCCCAAGGGAGGCCTGGTAAAGATTCATGCATTCGTTTTTGCAAAGTATGTACTAGTATTCCGTGAATAAAGACACTCTAAATACAAAGCATTTTTTTGTCATTCATCCAGATGCCCTACCCACCGTCCAACCTATTTGATTCTGTGCTACCAAACAGCTGCCGGCACCCACCAAGAGCATCTGGTTCCATTTCATGTTGGCAAGGGCCACATTAGCAGTAAAACAGCTAATGCTTTTTAGATGGCCTCATGATTACAGCTTTTATTGGTACCCCAGGTAATTGAGTTAATAAATTTAATTGCCAGTGCTGACACTTCCTCCCACCAGCTTCCCCTCCTCTAACTTCTTCCCCAGCTCCTCCTAGTCTACACACACACACACACACACACACACACAGGCAGAGAAACCATTAATAAGAATATGCATCTAATAGGACAGGTGACCTCACAAAACACTTCTGAATGACTTCAAAATGTCACTGAGCCCACCCTAGTTTGTTTATAGCAGCATGTGATGCCATGACTCACATTTACTACCCTTTTCCTTTCAAGCTAATTTATAGAACTGTCCACACTACATAGAGCAATACCCAGAGTATATAGTGTATTGCCACAAAGATTTCCAAGGAAATATTTATAGTTGCATAGGAGAATATGGGCACAGATTTCTGGATTTTTCAACTTATAATTCATCTACTACATTGTAAATCATGTTAAAATATTACATATTACACACACACACACACAAAAAAAACAACAGAGAAGAGACAATTGAAAACCGAAATCTTCTCTTGGGAGGCATTTTTAAGATCTTGCTGAAAGAATAACAGATCCTGGATTGCAATATGTATTTCTCTCAGGAATACAGTTTCCTGGATGGCTCTGGGTTGTTTGTTTGTTTGTTTGATTGTTTGTTACTCTTAGAAACCCTCTAGTGTTAGCATTGACTAATGACATATGCCCAAATCTCCTGTCCTTCCAAATTTACCCCTGTGTAAAACAAAAGGCATTATCCTTATCTCTGCCTACTTAAAAGAGGCTGGTGGGCATATCAGTAATTTAAATGTTCAGCATAACACTATAATCTATGCAGCCCAACATGTATTGTCCAGATTGCTTTCATGCGTGAGTCCACCTCAATGACATTTCTTCGTATGATCACCAGGCTCCCAGTTCCTGTCTCATTGATCTGTGTGGTTACATTCTCAGTACCCAAAATATTAATTCAAGTCACAGATGAAAATGATATCCAAGAGGCTGCCAGGTATTAATTAGTTATTTCCATATACTAAGCTTTTCACAAACAGCGTATTTAATCCTCATGTCTTATAAGACAGTGGTCATCAACCAGGGTTAATTTCTCCCCAAGGGTACATTCAGCAATGCCTGGAGATATTTTTGGTTGTCAGAACGAGGCAGGTAATAATTGTCTAGTGGGGAGAGTCTTAGGATGATGCTGAACATCCTACAGTGTATTAGATAGCCCACATCACAAAGAATTATCCAGCCTAAAATGCCAACAGTGCTAAGGCAAGGAAACCCTACCATAAGGTATTGTTTCCATTGTAAGAAAAAGGAAATAGAAGCTCAGAAAAGTAAAAGAGCTTGCCTAGCATCATCAGATTGTAAAAGGAGGAGCATGAATTCAAATCTAGATTTATCTAATTCCCAAGTTCAGTCTCTTTCTGCAGGGTGATCTAGCTTCCAGGAGCTTCTGGAAACCAGAAGGCTGCACAGAAGTATTCAAGCAGGTGGCTTTTTAACTGCTAAGCACCCTAAACTACATTATATTATGAGGATTCTTTTCTAATGATCATCCATTGCAAAAATCACATTGTTGTGATCACTGCAGAAGCCTGCGACAGTCTGTGACGCAGGTGGATATGTGATTCTTCTTGCTACAAAATTCCACCTGGGGATGGCCTGGCATCATATCTACAAAATGTAGATGTATCAACAGAAGTCAGAGTAGATGGATCAAAAATGACTTGTGTAAAGCAATTTTACATTATGAAAATGGCAGACATTTATAAAAACAAAGGTCAGTTACTACTGAGAAAGTGATACACCAGAGTATTAGCAGAAAGAGAAATAAGAGATGCCAAGGCATAGCAAGAACCAGAAGATGACAAGGGCACATAGTTTCCAGATAGCTTTCTATAGGTTTCTCACAGGAAATCCTGGTGATGAGTGATTTTGTCCATATTATCAAAGACTTCCCAGTAAATTAAATTTCCTATATTTTATTTCTTAAAGCTTTTTGCCATTCTTAGGGAAAAAGTGTGCATTGCAAAATCTAATTTTGGATGTGAAATTGGTAAATTAATCTGTTTCTTTAAATTCAAATATGTGTTATAAAATGTATTATCTGTTTTATTTCCTCTGAACACAGATGCTTTCAATAAATACCAAATACTTCGCATTTTCTTCAACAGATTTACATAATGTATTTATAGTAAACAACAAAGATTTTCTAAGATTCTTACGCTTTTCTTTTTTTTTTTCCTGTAACTCACATTCTATCCTTTAGTGGATTTAAAGTTAATATTTTTCTTTCCTGGTATCATTCTCCTTTAGAGTTAAGATATATAAATTCTGATTATTTGTTTGGCCTAGGAGGGGGATGGGGGCAGTGGTCAGAGTACAAGACAAATCAGTCCAGAGATGGACTTGGGTTGGGGAAAACAGGAGGAGATAAAGCACACTGAAATCAGACACCAAGGGTAAGGCAGGGGTGAAGGGAAGCAAGATGAGGACTAGGAAACTAGTCAGATAAAGACATTGAATCTGAGGTGGAGACTGTGGACCAAAACCCACAAAAAGAGGCGATTCCTGTTATAGAGGAGTATTCAGAAAGGGAGCAGGTATGGGTCAGTGTGGCCAGGATGCGGGGTGCAGATCCTAAAATGCCAGAGATGGAAGAACGTTTGCTCTAAGCGTGAAAACAGGTCAGTGTTCTTCCATGTTGTACCGCAAATGAATGGCCGAGGTAGAACTTGAACCCAGATCTCCTTCTTTCTGGCCTAGTATCTCCAACAGAGGAAACATGTTCTGAAAGGTTTAAACTTTGTATTCCACCCATTAAGAGACCTGTGCTGCTTCCTTGCTTACTCAAAATCACTAGGAATTCTGAGGCTCACCCCTCAGTTCTGTGTGCATGTGACTGATTTGGGGCTTAATGCACAAATCTTTTGCTGAATTTTAGTTTACTGTCAATTCCCCACAGTCTTTAGTTGTCCTTTTGGCTTCTGTACATTATGGCTGTGGTCTCCTATAGTTTTCACTGAAATCTCTTATTCTGGGGTCACAGGCCACAGTCCTCTACAGGCCCGCAGGGGCTCTGCTGCCACCTTCAGGCAGAAAGCAGTACTATCTCACCTGTGTTGGGACGCTCCACTATAATGATTTTAATAATTAGGTATTTGTGAAAGCCTTGGATTTCCAACACATTTTTCCTCACCTTAAGAGTGAATAAGTACCTTACTTTTTATTGACACTCCTTTCAGTCAGGAAGTATGGTCTTTGATCTTATACCAAACCTTCAATTCTCACAGTGTCCTGGAGTTTCTCTCCTATCGCCAGTAATTTTATCACCACGAAATCCCAAAGAATTTCATATGCTGTAAGTCCAAAACATCTTGCTATGTTCTGTCCTTGTGACCATAAATAAAGTTTATATAAAGGAAAAAAAACAAATATTCATTTCCATTTCTGCCAATAGCACCCAGAATTTAGTGGAAAAAATAGTGTTCTCACAGAACATGGCTACTAAAGATACTTAACTGTCTTTCCCACATCCTTGAAGCTTGATGGTTGACAAAAAGATAAAGGGAGCAGAAAATGCTGCAAGATTTAAGTAGGCCATCTTTATATTAAGTCAAAATTATTACATTTTGGGCACCTGAAGCAGGTGGTTAAAATTCTAGCAACAACAACAAAAATGTATGTATCCTTCCCTTTCATTCTCTTTCTCCATCTCTCTTTCTCTCTCTTTGTGCATGTATACATGCAAAATATATGTGAATATGTATATTAAAAGCCAAGCATGGATGGTTGGATGAGTAGGGGGAGATAATTTTGTTGCTCTGGCACATATACCTACCCATGTACCTCTTTTCTTTGGAATATACAGAACCAAGAAGAGGATGGGAAAAACACTGTGGAATTTTCGAATTGTCTTTATATAATGAAAAATATTTTAAAACATATGTCATATATGAAAATTAATTATATACAATAGATAAAAGTATAAAGAAATTTTTAACCTTCATTCTGTCCAAACCTCTGAGGAACTCTCTGGACTTTTGGGACTATCTCAAAGAATAGCAGGCAAATCACTGGAGGAGTGCAAAACCCAGGCTCTAATGTGAGACTTACCTGGTGATGAGTGCAGGTTACTAGCTATGTGACCCTGGGGAGATTGTCTCTCTTTTTTGGATTCATCTAAGAACAACAGATGGCATAACAGAGCCACACCTTATGTTACCATCTACACTAAGCTCTCACTAAGACAGATTTCCTTTGCCAAATTTCCCAGTACCCATAAGTCTCATTTCTTTGAATTTTCAAAGCATATATATGGAGAAATGAAGAGTTGGATGAATAGACCACCTTCCTGGACTAATCCTCTGATTGGGGGAAACCAGACAATGTCCCATGATTAATATGGCTCTGGCAACTTGTAATCTAGACTTAGGATTTTGGCCCTGAAGATAGTTGCTGAAGCGCTATTTCTTTTGGTACTCCCATTCCAGTGCAGGGGTCTTAACAAACGCAAGAATCCAATTCACTCTTAGTTGAAAACCCCATTTTTTGGTCAATGATAGTGGCATTAATATCAGGAGATATAGAATATGTCAATATGAAGACAACAAGAAAAAGAGCCAAAGCACTCAAAACATGCCAAGGCAGAGACTTTGCAGGAAGCACTTAGACTGTATGGATTCCTCATTTTATAACAGTAAAATAGTACAAGTGCAACAGTAATAAGAATTATGCTAACAGTGCCTTTTCAGTTAGAATGAGAAGTGTTTATTCAGGTGTTCACTAGTAACAGCTTTGTGTAGATGGTTAAAAAAAAATTCTTTGGATTGAAATGTTATCTGTTCACTCCAAAAGCAAAATCAGCTCCAAAAGGAGTTGGAAGGGGAATTTCACAGCTTTATTTTAATCTCTGGCTTCTTGGCCAGTTCCTCATTTGAATCATTGGAGTAGGAGGAAATCTTTATTGCTACACAGAGAAAAATAAATCATCCTTTGGAAAGACCCTGAGTTATTCTTTGTGGATGACTCAGAAAAATCCTTCTGGCTACCTGGCTTCTCACAAGGCACAGCAGTTATCTTTGGTAAAAACATATAACGTGTATGATAATAGGCCTTCTTTTCCCACTTTGACTTTGGTAAGTTAAGGTCTACAGTACTCAAAAGGCTTCCAGGAAAATCAGTACCACTTCATGGAAGCCTTTAGTTTAGGATATTGTGATTGGCTGTGTGTATGAACATAGAGAACTTTTGGCTATCTCTTAAAATAAATCAATTTAGCATGTAGGTAATATGAATATTATTAATAATATTAGTAATTACTAATAGATATTATATAATTACATACTTTATATAATATAAAAGGTTTTATATAAAGCCTGTAAGCACTTATCTCTTTGTCCTACAGAAAGACAATTTCTGTCCTCATTGGCAACACTTAATTACTCCCATCCCATACCAAAATAGATTTTTTTTCCCCACACCAAATACTAGGAGATACAGAAAACTCAATTTAATTTAAGGAGTCCAAATATACTTTAAGACCTTGAGTATAACCTTAGTATTGGCATACGTAGCTGAAAATGCATTGGTATGACAATGTAAAATATGTCAAGAGTTACAGAGTGGATCATCCCTTTGATGTATTATGTCCTTTAGGTATAAAACTATCAAGATTTACTTGATATAAAGCCCAGTGGCTACCAAAAGTTATATATACATTCTTGCTCATTTTTTTAAAAAAATGAAATAGCACAATATATATTAGAGCTGCAACACAGAGTACAGCTTAGGTTTGAAGCCTCCAGTAAAGCAACAAAGTAGTGGGAACTATAGGAGACATTGCAGTGTTTTAGTGAAAGGAACTGAGTCATCTAAATACTTTATTTTACAGAGGAATAAGCTGAAAGCCCAAGGTAATTGTCCTAGTCACCAACAGGTCTGAACAAGAACTAAAATCTCCTGACAAGTACCCCAAGATTTTCGCCTCATCCTACAGCAATTGCTTCTCCCCACAGAGCTTACTTCTTATTAGTGCCATGAAATTATGAAATTACATATTAAGAAATTAGAGATACTAGAAAAAAGAAACCTTGTGCACTGTTGGTGGGCATGCAAACAGGTGCAGCCATTGTGGAGAATAGTATGGAGATTCCTCAAAAAGTCAAAAATAAAGCAACCCTATGATCTGGTAATCACATTACTAGGTATTTACCCCAAAGATACAAAACCCTAATCTAAAAGCATACATGCACTTCTGTGTTTATTGCAGCATTATTTACAATAGCTAAAGTATGGAAGCAGCTCAAGTGTCCATTGATAGATGGACATCTATCTATTGATAGATGGTCCATTGATAGATGAATGGATAAAGAACAATGGTACATATACACACATATATATGTATATATATTCAGCCACAAAAAAAAAAGAAATCTTACCATTTGCAACAACATGGATGAATCCAGAGAGTGTAACACTAAATGAATTGTCAGAGAAAGACAAATACCATATGATTTCATTCATATGTGGAGTTTAAGAAGCAAAACAAATAAACCTAAGGGGAAAAAAGAGAGAAAAGAGATAAACCAAGAAACAGACTCTTAATTTGAGAGAACAAACTGATGGTTACCAGAGAGGAGCTGGGTGTGGGGATGGGTGATATAGGTGATGGGAATTATGGAGGGCACTTGTCGTGATGAGCACAGGGTGATGTATGAAAATGTTAAATCATGATATTTTACACCTGAAACTAATATAACTATGTTAACTATACTGGAATTAAAATAAAAACTTAATAAAAAAAGAAATTAGAATACTTTCCCCTAGTTTCTTGAATTAGTTAGGAGATTGTAATTAAAACCCTTGCAAAAAATAAAAGAAAAACAAATGTTTGCTTCTGAGCATTCAGTAATTAAATTGTGGAAGCATCAATTTCTTAAAAACTTTCCCAGCCTCAGCCACTGATATTCTTCACCAGAGCACTTTGAGCACCAGTGTAGGAGAAAGTGGAGTGGAAAGGCATGAGTAGATTATAAAGAACAACATCACAGGCACTACACTGTCCATTAATCAGTGCTATTCCATTTATCTTTTCCAAAGAGATGGTCTGGGGCCAGTACACTGAAAGCCAGTGCTGAGGACGTAGGCATGCCAGCCAATATAGCTTTATCTGACCAATGCGTCTTTGTCAGGCCAACAGTGGCCAAAACTGTGGCCACCCTACTAACCTGATAATGCACTTTGTCCACATGCCAGGCCTTTGGAATTTTGAAATAGCTTAATGGGTATGAGCAAGCACCTTAGATCCCCAAGCTAAAATTATATCATCAAGAAAATGCTTTAGGCAGTGATTAAAGCACAAGGCATTTGTTTATCACTTGTTCACTTAAGACATCATTGAGAGATGGAAAGTCCCAAGGTATTTTCAGGAACTCGGTGATATACTGAAGGCCCCTTCATTTCTTCTTCTCTGTTGTATTAATTGATGATGAAGTTTCCCTCCCCTTATCATGGAAAGAGGGCTACGTGCATCATTGCTGTACAGAATAGTATCTAAACTAGGAACTGAGGGCATTCTCCTCAAAGATCTTCCCCTTAATAGGGAGGAAAATATTTCCCGGAGGTTTCTCAGTGGATCTCCTGTTGCAATTTATTAACCCTTCACCTCATGCTGGACCTATACTGGGCAAGAAACGGTGAAAAACATTAACATAAATTAACATGATGCACTTTGACCAATCAGGATTTATCCTTGGAAGTGAACCATACCTACCTGAAGAACTTGGTGTTTGGTTAACAAAGAAGGGGAATACATTGTTCCCCAACTTGGGTCACTTCTTCACCACTGCCAGCACCAGGCAGGATCTCCCCAGGAAGACTGTAGACTTAGTCTGGCTCAGCACACAGCAGATGGAGATCAGTATGGATATCAGAACTTCATAGTTCAAGAGCAGGGCTGTCTTTGGATTTCTTTGGCCTAGGAGTGCTCTTCAACCACAGTCACTCCAAAAGCCTCCTGGAACCACTGACCTCTTAACCCTATGCTTGGAGTCACTGCACTACCAGCCTTCTAGGAGCTGCTGTTCAGTGTCCACCAGCAAGGCTGTGATCCTGTTTGTGAAAATTTGGTTATCTGGAAAGAAATGGAAATCATCCAGCTCCATATGCACAGGGGAAGAATGGGTCACATTGATGATCTTATGCTTGTCTGAGAGCTGGCAGGCCACTGTGGACAACTCCTCATACCTTGTAGTAGGTATAACAAGGGTCCCACTTGTGAGACTTGGTAGACTCAGGGATGTTTAGCTCCAGGGAAAAATTGACGATAAGGCACATCTTGATGAACTGGCATAAGTTACTTATACCTTCAGCTGTTCAAAAAATGCAAAAATACAGTCTTCACCAAAATTAAAGAAGCATCTATACCCTTTATGATCTTTCCAACATATCTTCCACCACAAGTAAAGCAGGGGAAAGCCTGTTGCCAGACATTCTCCTGTAGCAAATTGAGCCACTGTATCCAAGGATATCTAGTATTTAGAGAAACTACCCCCTCTACTAGGATACCTCCTATCTACTCTGGCATGGATCATTTTCATTTTGAGTCTCAGAAAGGATCTACAGTTCCATATTCCAAATGTATTTGAAGGAACAGGATCAAATATCATCAAAAGTTTCAGAATACCATGAATCTAATGTTCATAAAGCTTGTCATATTGCCAATGTAAATTTGTTTTATAAAAATGATTTAATTTCTTTTAATTAATGCTTTTTAAAATTTAATCTTTAATTTGATTTTGTATCTAAAGAATGTATCTTTTTCCACCACTGGAAAGTTAACTGAATGAGGACAGAAAAAATGTTTGATTCTTTTCACCATTGTTTTACCTAGCTTAGGGCTTAAAACATGTAGATAATAAAAAATAGTTCATGGATGTTAACTAAACCTATCAGGATGATCATTATGCAATATATACATATTTGAAACACCTGAAACATAATGTTATATGTCAATTATATTTGAGTGTTAAAAACAGTACTCTTCCTATAAAATAATAATGTTCCCCCTATTTTTGCATTTCTCTGGCCTGAGTGCAGCCCCTAGTCAAGACAACAGGTAATAATGGTTTCTATCCCGTAAAGTGTCATCCTTTTAAAAATAAGATCTACACAGTGTCCACCACCTCATACATTTCCAGAAAGGTAAGCATCCACCAAATTGCCAGCAATTTGCTACATTCTACCATCAATTTATCCTCAAGTAATGTGTTCATGCTATGACATTCCTGCCAGACAGACCACCACAAACCATTCAAAATGCTAGAAGAATCGTCACATGTTTTCAGTAGTACCGTGTGAGTAAATAGCTTTTCCTCTATCATCACCTTCCCAATTTTTGCAAACCTAGAGATATCACCGTTCTGGGCTTAATCTCTTATATACTCTTCCTATGCTGATACATCTGTACCCATGTATGATGCATTGACTTTCCCCTGGCTACAACTGCTGCTGCCATCCATTTCATATATATATGCTTTTTTACCTCTGGATTGTTAAGCCCCATTATTTCCAATGGAAATCTGAGTTTTTAGGATGTTCCACAAAGCTATCCAATTTCCAAAACATCTATATGATGCATGTACTCCCAGACTTATAATTCTGGATTATATAAAGTGAGAAACAAATTTAAAAACTCATATTTCTATAATTCTTGCCATCAACACAGCCAAATCATTTTAATTACCATCACAGAATTCAATTTTGTTAAATAATGTTAAAGTTCTCATCTCAGAACTCCACAATTCACAGAAACTATAGCTAGATACATCTCACAAGTAGCAATAGCTTTACAAAATTCTCTAGGTCAAGATATCCATTCATTTATTTATCAAACATTTGTTTAATATTTACTTCATCCGCAAGGGCAGAGCTGAAGCCAGGCAGTGCCATTAGCCAGAAAGGCAAGCTAAATCTTTTGGAAAAAAATCAAAGGTTAGGCTCCCAGATAGACTCCCAAAATCTCAAAGTTTAATTTAGTGGCTATAGGGTAAAATTAAGAACTTCAGAGGAAAGTACGTATGGATACAGATCTATTCCATTGACTATTTCTGGTTTTGTGACGTACTTTAACAAACAACAAAAGAATTATGCCAAATTAAAAGCTCCGTGGATAACGTCTTGCAGTGTTCAAAAGTGTACAGCTTGGAAATACTAGAAATATTAACAGCAGTAAAAAACATCATCAATATAATATTCCATGTAATCAATGTAAAATCAAAATTGAATGTTTAAATTAATTATGAAAATTAAAATTTTGTTTGTGGCATCTTCCAGTCTTTTAAAACTCCCATTTAACAAAGAAGATACAAGTTGTCTTTATAGTTTATTCAGTGAGGTTGAAACTTTATTGATATGCTGATCTTTTGCACTCAAATAATTTTCAGTATTTGTCTAAAAAAAAAAAAAACATGGTCTTCACATGGATCCAACTGATTTGACAGCATAATCCTTCTCACCATAACGATCAAGCTGGAGCTTGATTTCTCCGCTTAAGTGAAAATTGGTTTTCTAATGGAAAAATGCATCATAATTGTGTCAATAAAAATTTTTGAGCCAAGCCACTTAACAATCCAAGATTCAACATCAACTCTTCACATTGCAGAATACCTCTGCAAATTGCTGCCTAGGAAACCGACTGTTCCATCATTTTCTTGTACTAGGTCTTTTCTTGTTACTCATTTTTTGCAAACTGACTAATTCAGAAACTAACAAAAATTGGTGCTTAATAATATAAATGATAATGCCACTCATTTATTTTTAATCTTCCTTTTGAGCCACTGTTTCTCTTTCCAATATGAAAAAAACAATTACCTCTAGCTAAGCCACAGATGTGGTAACTCAATGCCAAGGTAATTGGTATTTCCAAAGAGTACACAGGGAAACATTTTTCTGTTCTTTCTCTTTTAAACATTAACTCATTTGTTAGTCTCTATTTTTCAGTTATTTGACAGCTTGAACAGTGAATAAAAAGCACTGCACAATCAAATACATTGCATTATATATTTTCCTAATCTCAAACCACATTAGAGATGCATATGTCCTTCTGCCTCAATTGCCACCAGAAATATTGAAGATGAAAAGATCTCATTAATCAACTAAGAATTTAAGTATTTTAAGCAATTGTGCAGTAAGCTAAATTCTTTTCAGAAACAGTAAAGCATCTAGATCAGCTCTGCAAAAGAAATATATTGTAAGCCATAGGTAAGGACCACATATGTAATTTTAAATTCCTTATTATCTGCTTTTGAAATGTGAAAAGAAACAGTTGAAATGAATTCTTAATAAGATGTGTTTACCCAATATGTCCAAAATGTTGTCATTTCAGTATGTAATGAATATAAGATGTAATAAGGTATTTTATGTTCTTCTTCTTCTTTTTTTTACAAACTAATCTTTCAGAATCTACTGTGTATTTTACATTCATAAGACATCTCAGTTTGAACTCGCCATAATTCAACTCTTAACGGCCTCATGTGTCTGGTGGCTACCATGCTGGACACAGTGCTCTCGAGGGTGTATGACAAAGAAGACCTATCTTAACAAAGACTCATTGGCCTAGGACTACTAATGAAAGACCAGAAATTCCTGATAAACTTCTATAAAGTTCAGCAAATTCTAAAACCTAAGCAATTAAGGGAAAATACATTTATCCTTTTAGGGAACTTCCATAAGCCATGAGAGATGCCTCAACAATGAATGGATTAAAAAACTCACATTGTGCTCTTCCATGCTTGTTTGTTGATCCTAGTTATATAGGTAGATATTGAAAGAACTTATCTTAACTCATTTAATATTTGAGAGAACTATTATCTCTCAGCCACCTTTTATTTTTTTACTTCACTTGACTGACTTAGACTAAGCATTTGAGATTCCCTTTCACACTGTTTCTCTTGAACCCAAATAAAAGAATGATTTAGATTAAGATCTGTGCTCACATATAGTACCGTTTACACTTTTTAAAATTTAAATTAACAAATTAAAATGATGTCTGTTTAACGTTCTAAAACATGATACCCAATTTTATATTTTACTGAGAAAAATATGTTCAGTGTTTGTCCACTTTACCTTCCATTTCTCTCCAACTTAAAGGATAAAATGACTTCCCAGCAGAGATGAAACAGTCATTTCATGGCTTTGTGTATATATTACTCAGTCTTCAAATTATGCCCCAAGGTAATTATACTAATCATAAGGAAAAGGAATCAATCATTTATCCCATGGAGTGGGAGGGAGGGTGGAGACTTACACACAGTAAGTAAAACATTTTTTCATTGTGCAAAGGGATGTATTAAAATGCATAAAACAGCCATTTTAAATTTTGACCCTTTCAGCTTCTCATTTCAGCATAATCCAAAAAGTATGATAGACAGAGACAGAAAGGCAGTGGGGGAGGGGCAAAGAGAGAAGGAGAAACAGAATCCAAAGCAGGGTACAGGCTCTGAGCTGCCAGCAGAGAGCCCAACTCAGGGCTTGAACTCACAAGCTGCGAGATCATGACCTGAACCCAAGTCAGACACCCAACCAACTGAGCCACCCAGGCACTCCCTATTTGTGGTTGTTCTTGAAGTAGTCTGAATATTAGTGCAAATAAGCATTAAATTTCCAACTTAAACTTTTCTAGGCTAAATATCTATTTTATTAAGCAATAAAATAAGGGTAAGCATCGTACTTTAAGGAACAGGCTGTTTTGGGTTTGTTTCCAGAAATGACACAATTTAGCAAAATGTCTTCAGGAGTCAGGAAACAAGAACACTGGTGGCTAATGGGAAAAACAAGCCTTAGAATAAATTAAGTGATGCATTTACTACTTATTTAAAGTCAAGGGTCAAATGAATGTCATGTTTAAGGCAATATTGGCCACATAGAGTTGGGTTCCACAAAGCCATCCATGTATCTTAGTAAACTATGACCATGAGGAAAGCCAACATCACCTCAGCCCTGTGATTACAACTGAGTAACAAAGCACAAAACAAAGCATTTTATGAAAGTGCCATGAAAAACTGCAGTGAAACTGCTAGTAATGGCCAGAATGAAAACTTTCTGAGAGTAATGTCACTTTAACACAGAGCAAATGCAGCAGCGTAGCAACAAAGCCATGGAAGAAAAAGAACAGTGAATGTTTTTGACAACCCTTGTCTGGGTATTTGAGATTACCCAGATAATAGCAGAGAAAACAACTGCCAATCAAGTGATTCATACAAGGTCTGAGCAGGGACTACAACTAAAAGAACACTCAATAATCCTTCTAATTTATACCTGCATATACTATATGATCATGTAACAAAAAGCAAAAGAAAAGCTGATAAAGGATAAAATGGAAGACAGTTAAATTAAAATTTATATAGAGGAGGGAACTGATGGCCATAATCAACCCTGCTAGCAAACTTTAACTTGTCCCCTAGTGTCACTTTGCATTGGGATTATTTCTGCTATTGTGATATATGAGAGCCTTAGGAGGAAAGTATCAGAATTTCTGAAACCTTTGTGCCACTAAGTAGAGCCTAAGAATTTAGGGATATGGTTAAGAAAAGGATTAATAATATGAACTGACAGAAGGCAGGATGGGGAGATTGGTTCTGGATGTAATCCTCTGTGGAAGTGTCAATCACTGCTTTTAAAATCTTAACATTCAGGGGTGCCTGGGTGGCTCAGTCGGTTAAGCCTTGAAGTTTAGCTCAGGTCATGATCTCACAGTTGCTGAGTTGGGGCTCTATGCTGACAGCATGAAGCCTGCTTTGAGTTCTGTGTCTCCCTCTCTCTCTGCCTTGCTCCAACTTACACTCTTTCTCTCTCAAAAATAAACATTCAAAAAAAATGAAATAAAATCTTAACATGCATACAGAACACCTGGGGATCTTTTTAGAATCTTTTTAGATTCTAATTTGGTAGGTCTAGGGTAAGCCTTGTGCTTCTGCATTTATACAAGCTCTCAGGTGACAGTTGATGCTGCGCCTTTGCACACCACACTGTAAGAAACAAGGCTGTAATGGACTGTGAAGGCTGGGTTCCTTGTCTACTCATCACGCATTCTTGTTTGCCTTTCTGGGTCCTCTTTCTTCTGAGGAATGCTCTCTTGGTGTTTGAGTGTGTCTGTAACCTGCTCATCCTGCCCTACCTCGCCCATGAGGAAATGAAACCTTGCCCAGATCCGCCAATCAGATTCCTCATTTTCCAGACTCAAGTGATGGCTTTAGGGAGAGACACCAACCTGAACAAATTGGACTCCCATAGCAACCTTTGCTGAAACCTTTGGAAAAGAGGCAGTGTCTTTCATTAAGTGTTCTAACCAGAAAGACAATTTTTTCCATCTGTTGGTGGCTGTTTTTATTCCTATGAGCCAAAAACCCACTGAGAATGCAGCCAACATGGATGGAAGTAGGGTTAAGAGAGGTAGAGACTCCCAATCCATAGTTTTAATGCCTAGATCCTCTCCCATTTCAATCGCCTTTTCTTGAAGTTTCCGTCTCTTCGCCCATGCATCCCCTTTTTCTGCTTATGTTAATTTGAGTCTGTTTCTGTTAATTTGATGATGTAAGAACAGATCTTCTCCCCCTCTTGCATTTAATATTCTCCTACTCAGTTAAAGTTTCAGCTTTTACTTCTTGCCTTCCACAGCTCTTTAATTTCCAATATTAAAGGTTTAAATGATAGCTGTTCTCCTTTCCCAGTGTTGGGCACAATATCCATTTAGGCAGCTCCTCTGTGTTGACCTTTAGCAGAATTCAGAGGCCTTCTTGGTGATTCTTGTAGAATCACAGATCCCAAAACACCTAGCTCATTAATTTTTTTTTTACAGTATACTTTCATTTCACTTATTGAATACAGAAAAAAAGGAACAGTAGTAATCTAACACACAAGCAGAACTCTTAGAGGTGTGTGTTACATTAGATGCCTCTCAACAGACCGATGCTTTACTATAAGCAGGTGAGCCTCCTTCTTTAAGAAAGTGGGCTTATGACTGCTTCTGCATTGGGCCCCAGGACAGCCAGTACAAGAGAGGGGAGCCCTTTTTCGGACAGTTGTAGTCTTTCTGGTCTCAGGACCTGAGTCTCTTTGGTTTCCAAAGTTACATGTTTGGGGGCTTATCTCTCAGCGGCAAGTCTTAAAAGTTGAGATGTCCAGTGTGGAGGCAGAACTCTTGCTCCTCAGGGAAAAGCACCAGGTTTTAAGATTTCTCCTGATTGTGGGTTACTTCCAGGGTGGGGTTTATGTGGAGACTGCGTGCCAGCATTTTCTACCACCTTTGATAGGGTTTTCTTCCTGTTTGCCTAATGTACAGTCTGATTCACCAGCCTCAAGGTTTTTTGAAGAGGAAATTCTTTCATATGTAGTTGTTGACTCTTGTGTCCATGGGAAGAGGTGGGTTCAGGATCTTCCTACTTGCCATCATGAAACCAGGTCTCCCACAGCTGACTAGACATTCATCTTTTGTGTGGTGACATCTTCCCTTAGTTATGATTATTTTCTTTTTAGCATATTTGACTTGGTATTGTAGTTCCTACAGCTTTACAGCTGGTAGCAGTTAGCAATCAATTCTAATATATTAGATATTCAAATAGACTTGAAACTTTTTCTGTGTTTATCCATTTTCTGCTTCTTTATATACTTTCATTTCACTTATTTAATGCAGAAGAGAAGAAACAGTAATCTAATATAAAAACAGAATTTTTCCAAACAAAATCCCAGATGTCATGTGAAGATGGCATTATTGTCATTCAGCATTTATATTGCTTTTCATATTCATAAAATGTCACCATTCATTTTTCCTCTCCATAAGTTAATATTTGTTTTCTCAGATGAGATAAGAGTTCAGCAAGGTATCTTTCTAAAAGCAAAGTAGTTTCAAAACCACTTTAGTTCCTAAGATGCTAATCTGGTAATTACATTATACATAATTCTGAGTTTGTAAGCCTGATTTTTTCCAAAAACAGCTCAATGTTTTTTGCTTGTTTTACTTTTTAATAAGTACTAGTTTCTATCCTACATATCATTTCACTGTATGATGATTATTAATATTGTAATGTTAGTCTTGAATTTAAATTTTTCACATTTAGAAACTACTGGTGCACTTTAAATCTACCATAAGGAAAAGATATTAGAAAACTCTACTTTCATAGTTTTTAATTATCATTATGGGAAGATGCTTTTTCCCAGTGGTTCTCAGGGTCAACATGTGGCTTTTAAAATGTTTCCATGAAGAGACACATTTTAGAGAAGCATGGTCAACACAACAGGCTATGGAATCTCAATCTCATCAAATTAGGCCAGACCATCATCTAGATTTCCGGCACTTCTGTTCTGACTTCTCACTGACTTCGTTTTGCTAAACGTTACTCATTTTTAGGATTTGTTTCTCTTAAACTTCTAGTCCATTACATCCCTCTCCTTACCCAATACCTAGTACTCTCATGCCATTTCTTCACTTTCTGGAACTCTCCATAGAGGTGCTACATTATAACTTTCATGCTGTTTGTTCCAAATTCAAGTCTGCTTTATTCTTAGAAGAAAAAAAAAAGAGTTCTCTGTAGTCTTTAATCTCTAGATCCTCATGAGGTCACTGCCATAAATATTTTTCCAGTACTCTGTTTCTGATGCCAAAACTCTTACTAGAAGGACAATTTTCTCTTTGCTTGTAAGCCACTAACCTAATCAATCAATTCTTGCTAACGTGTTATTGACTATTCATGACTTCATATATTAGCTTTGATGGGTAAAACATTATATTTTAATACCACTTTTAGAAACCAAGAGAAGCTTTACATTTATCACTTAGCAGTAGTTTTAGGTACTATAATAGATTTGCTGCAAAATCCAAATCCCTAAACAAAGAAAGCTATAGTTCTTTGTAGATAGTCTTGTTTTTGTTGTTGTTTGGTTGGACTTTTCCTCCCATGGGCACTTAGCACCTAGCACAGTGCCTGGCACCCACCGGATACTTAGTAAGTTACAGAGGGATATAAGCTAGAATCTGTGTTTGAACTGAGTTCCTTTCATGATTTCACCCAAGTTACTCACGTCTGGCTCCAGGGCTTCCTGAATGGGATAATTTCCGGCAGATCATTAATTTGCCAATTGCATCAATCAGTTTTCATTTCTTCTTTATGAAATAATCTGATGGGTAGCCATTGACCCTTAAATCTCCTTGTCACAGCTGCTGAATCCTTCAGTCTCTTCACTGAAGTTAAAGCTGCTAAATCATCAATGACTTTGTTATCAGATTTAAATTGGCTGTTTCTAAATGTGTCCTCAAAGGAATACTGGCCATAAAGTGAGGTAGAGAAGAAAGAATACGCATCCAATTTGCCCCTGCAGATTATTGTCCAAATGTTGTTTTAGTCAAGCATAGAGAGGAAAACCTAATCATGATTTAGTCAGGTTTATGTAAAAGCTAGAACTGACCCAGATTCAAGTCACCTCAAGAAAAAAAAACAGTTTTTTATGAGAAAATACATGATAATTAGACATAGGAAACCGTCAAAAACTGCAGCAATTCTCTCTTTTAGAACCTGGATTATGTCTCTAGCTCTTCTGGTTGATTCTTCCTCTATCAGACAGATTCCTCTGCTTTCTATAGGTCTTGCTCCCTCACTCTGTATGCTTGCCATCACCCATTTCAACACTATTTCTAAATCAAATAATTTCTCAATTAGATTAGCTTCTGGACCCAAAACTAGTTGCCTCATTCACTGAAGATTGCCCAATTCCAACTACTCAAGGGAATAATCTGAATGGCTCAATTCATCCTTGTGGAAAAGATGATATACACAGGCTATAAATTATTAGCCAATGATATTTTGACATCCCCACACACCTTTAGTATAATCCTCAGTGGTGAATAATGGATAGTGAGTATGCGAGTTTAGATCACAAGACGTATGGGTAGAAATTTACCCCCAAATCAGTGTGGCTCAGTACACATATAAACCCTGATCACAAATGCAATAATTATATACTTATTTTTAAGACTACTGGGTATTTTTTCCACATGACATGGGGAAAATAACTTTAAATTCCAAGAGTACAGATCTTCAAAGTCTTAGCACTTGAGGTTTGTTGGCTTTACAAAACCAAAAAGTTCTTTTTGGCTACCCTGCTACTTCTAATGGAATGACCTCATTGTTACTGTATGTGTCTCTTTTTGAATAAATGTGGGTAAGGCCTGGTTCTCGTCTTAAAATTTTCTCTGGCAGAAAATCAGATGCAGGTAACAGGGAAGAGGGAGAGGCCAATCAGCCTCTGTTTCAGTAGAAAACTTAAAGTCTGCATTGAATAGTAGGTGTTCATATGTGATAGATGAAAAAGATAGCATCTATCACATGATAGCAGGCATTTAAGGACACAGTTGCATATCCTTCTATATTTAAGATTTGATCACAATGAAACAGAAATTCTGTGGAGTAATCCAGTACCTCCACAAGATAGGAAAAAGGGTCGTTTGTCCACAGGATTCATATTTCTAAGGAAATTGAAATTTAGATTATTAATGACAGAGTAAAAGATGCTATATATGCAGTAGTCATATTTATGTGGGAAAGGTGTAAATTTGTTTACCTATAAACAATGAATTTTTATAATTATGTCTGGATGTCTTCATTATTAACATATTGGAAATCTAAAAAGTTGATGGTGTTTGAGACCTCTCTGTCTTATCAGTTCAGGCTGCTCTAAGAAATTTCGATAGACTGGGGGGATTTGAAAACAAACATTTATTTCTTAAAATTCCCATAGCTGAGGAAGTTCAAGATCAAGGTTCTGACAGTGCCAATGTCTGATGCAAGCCCATTTCTTGCTTTAAAGACAGTGGATTTCAAAGTGTATCCTCACATGGTGGAAAATGAGCTAGCTAGCTCTCTGACCTCTTCTTTTGAGAGTATTGATCCCATTCATGGGGGTTCCACTTTCATGACCTTGCTACCTTCCAAAGACCCTACTCCCAAATACCATCATATCAGAATTCAGATTTCAACATAGCAATTTAGGCAGACACAGTCGGTCCACTGCACTCTCTCAAATTCTGAAAATCTCCCTTATAATCCAGCACGTTCAGATTATTTGTATTATCAGTACTCATGTTCCTTCTCTTATTCCCCAAATCTTTAAGTCTTAAACTATCTCCAGCTCTACACAGCATTACCAAAGGAAATGTCTCCTTTTTGGTCCAGAGTGTTAGAAAAGTCAGCCTTAAAGGTATAGCAGCACTGATCAGAGGGAAGACCTTAAAAGAGCTGATGTATAACCTCTGGATTCAGCTGCCACTCCATTTTAAGAGATTTCCCTATAGTTCTAACTCTTAGAAACCTAAAATATTCATTACTCAAAGGTTTTGTCATCTTCTCAAGTTCTATTAAATGCCTTCTCAACATAATGACACGTTTCTAGGAGTTGGAAGCTTGTCCTCAAGAGCTTTTATCAAATCACTTGTAAAGACGAAACATGTACTATTCAGAATGTAATTTACTAAATGAGAAATTATATTTGGCTTTTGACCTTTTATGACTGATAGGATATAAACATCGAGTATTTTTGTAAGCTGAGATCCATTTCCATGAAAAAAAAACTCAAATAAAAAAATATGATTTTACACTGCTAAGATTGCCAATTGCATGTGAAGATAAGACATTCCATCAGCCTCCCTTATTATTGATGCATTTCATATCTATGAATTCCACAACTCTTTTGGATAAGACACATAGTACTACAGAAAACTGTCCAGCTATCCAGGGTTGCCATCTGCTATAATTTGACTTTGTCAAGTGATTGTAACTCTTTATGGATTTAATGATTACATTTTTTTCCTTATTAATGTAAATTTAGGGGACACTAAAGTAAGTTCTGACCCTTCAAAATCATGTTTGACACATATTTTTTGTGCATTCATTGCCTTATAAGTTATCAGTGCCAAATTCTTAGTTTCATCTAATCTCACTGTAAAATAAAAAAAATTATTATATTTTTAATATTCAATTTTTATGTACAATTAAAATTAATATTAAATAGGTACACTCTCCCTTAAAAATAAGAATAATAATTACATATATATTAATTACATACATTTAATTAAAATCCACTAACAATGTCAAGTGGAATCTCTACAGGCATGAAGATATTATTAAGCATTTAAGATTAAGATTTTGCTACATTCTGGCTTCTTCAGCTTTAATAGCCCTTTCCTGTCCTGATAGGAATGTACCCAATTGTACAGACACAAAATATGCTTTGGCTCATTAAAAGGAAGAAACACTTACTCTAGCAAATTTTAATGTGTTTTACGCTGCTTTTGCAAGTACAGCTAATTTTGTTCTTTAAATTAGAGTTTTTATTATTATAATTATTAAACTCTCTAGTTTTACAAAATGGCATACATCCCTTCTTCTTCTATGTTTGAAATAATGTAAGTACTGAGGGGTGGATTTTTAGCAGCTGTTGTATATAAGAGTGGGGGTATTATTTTTATAACATCTTGAAAAAAATTATGAAATGTAAGTGTGAGTCCCCATTTCTAATATTAAAATATCAATTTCATAAAAATAACACTTCTGTGAAAGGTATGTCATGTAGTAATTATATGAGTTATCTGTTTATTTTTCCTTCATATTTGAGTCTGTATCTTGAAATAAAATCCTAAAAGGAGTTGAATTTTTCCAAGTGTTACTTTGATATTTATAATTTTAAATTATTTTCAAGTATTAGTTGAAATTATTACTCCTATCTGGAAAAATAGAATATTTAAATCAGTTCATGGCTAGGATTTCAGTGGCTAGAAATAAGAAAGTGGAACAGTTTAGGAAATAATAAGAATTCTTGTGCACTGCTTAAGCACTGCTTAAACAGGCACTGTACTGTTTGCTTTTTTTAAAACATTGCATTACATTTAATCTTGAAATAACCTTATTTGCACATTACATATGAGGAAATCAATGCAAGATATGTTAAACAAATATAAAGGATAAATTATCAACTATTTGAATTCAAAGTGATAGAAAATTAGATTTGGTCTAGGTCTTTCTAACATCAGAATTGATGCAATTCACATATGCATATTTCCCAATGGGGTATAGAGATCAGTGTTTGTGACATGATCTGTGATGATAACAAAAAAAATTTTAAATAATTAATAGTTAATAATTTTATAATGATTTTTGACTTATAGCAATGTTTATTGATTTCCCAATAGTGTGATAAAGATTGCCTCTAAAATCTTCTAAAGTAGATAATGAGAATATGACATATAAATTCTTATGTGCAAGTAGTGCATCACACAGATGGAATTTTCTTTGCACCATCATTTTCATAGCTTTGTTTAAGACAAATACTAAAGGGAAATGTTTCTCCCCATGAAAGTAAAATAAAATAATAAAAGTAAAGCAATGAAATCCATAGCAGTCTTCAACATAATCCAAACTGATATCATCAGAATATTGTTGGGCTATTTGGAGGCCCTGTAGGAAACTCAACACTTTATATTTTCCTGATATGAATTATGTTATGCAGGCTAACCTTTTTGACTCCTACCTTCAGTAGTTACTGCTCCTGAAGTTCATAACAAAATCAGCACAGGTTGCTTAAAGGCAGCTTGAGCAGAGCTATCTGCAATGGCATACATTCCTGCACCTAATAGGGGAGTACAAGATGCCCCACTTGGTGCTGTGTTCTGTGTAGCTGAACTGCTGTGTCTGTATTAGCAGACTTCTCCGCCCATGCTTCTCCATTCATAATTCAGCAAACAAAAGGAAATCACCAGTGTCTTTGTCCACCCGTCTATATTAAAGTGCACCAGTAAACTCTGGAAGGCATAACAGGCTCTTCCAAGAACTTTTCATGTTACAATCTAATAAACTTGTGAGTCATTTCATCTTTTCCTGTGAAGCCTTTTTCCTCCCATTTTGGTAAACATGCTAATTTCAGTTAAAGTTCTAACCTGTATACTCTAATGCCTGGATCACCTATGGGTCTTTTTCAGTTGTCTATTTTTTCTCTTGGAAATATTATCTGAAATTTGTAAAAAAAGATTAATAGAAAATTATATTTGATATAAAATTAATAGGCATTCCAAGAGTCAACATAATAAAATCTTAAAGGGAAAAAACAACCTTTGTACATGTATGAATAAACAAACTGTATATAGATAACACATATACATATATAGACATATAGAGAGATAACAATGAAGGTTTTCAAGATAAAATGTGAATTTTAAAAAAGTAAAAGCCTGAAAAGAGAAATAAATACAGTTAATAATAGCAGCAATTTAGTTAGTATAGCAAAATAATGAGTAACTTGTATTTCTATTATTACAAATGGTTTTTGTAATCTAGTTATATTATTTTAAAGTAGTTTTTTGCAGTAAAACAGAAAAAATAGATTTGTTCTCTAATTTCTGAAGCATATGAGTATTTTGTTTTGTTTGTTTGGGTTTTTGCTTAATGTTTGCCCTAATTGAAGTACCTGACTTCCCAATACCATTATGGACATAAAGAGCTCAGTCTCTATACTGCATATGAAGGCAGGATTTAAGGCTCATTAACAAAAAAATAGACTCTGGTTTATAATGGGAAGTATTTCTTATTCTTGTAGCTTGTATTAAATAGGATTCAATATTGTTTGCTGCTTCAGCTGTGCTGAAAATTAGCATTCATAATACTGATTATCAGTTCATGAAGTTGTAGCTTAGTTCAACCTTACATAACAATATTTGTCAATAAAGCATACAGGTGTGATATTTCCAGTAATCAAACACTGGGCCAGGGTTAATTTCACAAGAACATTCAGCATATTTGCATCAAGAGAAATTAAATTACATTATTGTTCCACAACTTCAACCAAACTATTTTTATTTGAAAAGTTTGATCATCTTGACATTGGTCTTAGAACCACCCTTTAATTAAAGGTCCAATACATTTCTTCACTTTCTTATCTCTTTTCTTAAAGTTACTACAAAGTCAACTATTCAAGATGAAACACATGTAGGTTTTCCCAAACCAAACAGGCCATGCAGAGATTAACATAATAATAAAGTTCTCCTATCATGTGATCTAAATTTAAACTCCTTGGATAAGTTGTTAATAAAAGACAAAGAGGGGAGAAAAGGAATCTGAGGAATGAAGGTAATTACAAATACTTTTTAAAAGTCCTACTCAGAAACACATTATTCAGATATGCATTCCATAGATTGCAAGGTTCTTGAAGGCAGAGAAGCCAAGATCTTATTCATTATTATTTAATCAGCACCTAGCACCACATCTCATATATAACAGAAAGCTAACAATAAGGTGTTCAATAGCTTTTGGTGCTTACAAAATTAAAACTACAACCCTGTAGGATACCACATCCTGAAAACATTGAAATGATCTGCCAGTGAGCCTGAGTTTGTTTTGTTTTCTTCTCAAAGTTTTCAATTCCGTTCTTGATATGTATAATCCCTTCTCTTCCTATAAGCTCTAAAACATCAGCATCATTACTCAGAATAATTATTCATTCAAACTACAGGTATTTATTTACAAACTACAGACCTGGGCACTGTGTCAGATGTTGGCTATAAGACAATGAACAAATCAAACACACTCTGTTCTCCCGGGACTCACAGTCAGTTTAACAGTCAAATTCAACATAATGGAATAATGCCATAATGGGAAAAATAGCAGATGCGCCCTAAAAAGGAAGGTACCTAAACAGGTTGTAGTAGGTCAGAAAAAGCTGCAAGGGGAAAACAGAATCTAATGTGAGAAGTGAAGAAGCAGTAGAAGCTGATCAAATTGAGATTTGGGAAATGAGTATTCCAGGAAGAGAAGGTGCTGGATTGAACAGAAATATCTCAGCTGAATGAAAACTCTGGCCTCAAAGAGAAAACAGGGAAAAAACAAAACAAAACAAAACAAACAAAAAAAACGTCTTTCTGAAGAAAACAGTAGGGGAGAGATCACAGGAATACATGGCATGAGGTAAGGGAGGAAAAGTTAAAAAAAAAAAAAGACTAGATTATTATTTTTTTTTAAATTTTTTTTAATGTTTATTTATTTTTTTTTCTGAAATTTATTGACAAATTGGTTTCCATACAACACCCAGTGCTCATCCCAAAAGGTGCCCTCCTCAATACCCATCACCCACCCTCTCCTCCCTCCCACCCCCCATCAACCCTCAGTTTGTTCTCAGTTTTTAACAGTCTCTTATGCTTTGGCTCTCTCCCATTCTAACCTCTTTTTTTTTTTTTTTCCTTCCCCTCCCCCATGGGTTCCTGTTAAGTTTCTCAGGATCCACATAAGAGTGAAACCATATGGTATCTGTCTTTCTCTGTATGGCTTATTTCACTTAGCATCACACTCTCCAGTTCCATCCACGTTGCTACAAAAGGCCATATTTCATTTTTTCTCATTGCCACGTAATATTCCATTGTGTATATAAACCACAATTTCTTTATCCATTCATCAGTTGATGGACATTTAGGCTCTTTCCATAATTTGGCTATTGTTGAGAGTGCTGCTATGAACATTGGGGTACAAGTGGCCCTATGCATCAGTGCTCCTGTATCCCTTGGATAAATTCCTAGCAGTGCTATTGCTGGGTCATAGGGTAGGTCTATTTTTAATTTTCTGAGGAACCTCCACACTGCTTTCCAGAGCGGCTGCACCAATTTGCATTCCCACCAACAGTGCAAGAGGGTTCCCGTTTCTCCACATCCTCTCCAGCATCTATAGTCTCCTGAGTTGTTCATTTTGGCCACTCTGACTGGCGTGAGGTGATACCTGAGTGTGGTTTTGATTTGTATTTCCCTGATAAGGAGCGATGCTGAACATCTTTTCATGTGCCTGTTGGCCATCCGGATGTCTTCTTTAGAGAAGTGTCTATTCATGTTTTCTGCCCATTTCTTCACTGGGTTATTTGTTTTCTGGGTGTGGAGTTTGGTGAGCTCTTTATAGATTTTGGATACTAGCCCTTTGTCCGATATGTCATTTGCGAATATCTTTTCCCATTCCGTTGGTTGCCTTTTAGTTTTGTTGGTTGTTTCCTTTGCTGTGCAGAAGCTTTTTATCTTCATAAGGTCCCAGTAATTCACTTTTGCTTTTAATTCCCTTGCCTTTGGGGATGTGTCGAGTAAGAGATTGCTCCGGCTGAGGTCAGAGAGGTCTTTTCCTGCTTTCTCCTCTAAGGTTTTGATGGTTTCCTGTCTCACATTTAGGTCCTTTATCCATTTTGAGTTTATTTTTGTGAATGGTGTGAGAAAGTGGTCTAGTTTCAACCTTCTGCATGTTGCTGTCCAGTTCTCCCAGCACCATTTGTTAAAGAGGCTGTCTTTTTTCCATTGGATGTTCTTTCCTGCTTTGTCAAAGATGAGTTGGCCATACGTTTGTGGGTCTAGTTCTGGGGTTTCTATTCTATTCCATTGGTCTATGTGTCTGTTTTGGTGCCAATACCATGCTGTCTTGATGATGACAGCTTTGTAGTAGAGGCTAAAGTCTGGGATTGTGATGCCTCCTGCTTTGGGCTTCTTCTTCAAAATTCCTTTGGCTATTCGGGGCCTTTTGTGGTTCCATATGAATTTTAGGATTGCTTGTTCTAGTTTCGAGAAGAATGCTGGTGCAATTTTGATTGGGATTGCATTGAATGTGTAGATAGCTTTGGGTAGTATTGACATTTTGACAATATTTATTTTTCCAATCCATGAGCAGGGAATGTCTTTCCATTTCTTTAAATCTTCTTCAATTTCCTTCATAAGCTTTCTATAGTTTTCAGCATACAGATCCTTTACATCTTTGGTTAGATTTATTCCTAGGTATTTTATGCTTCTTGGTGCAATTGTGAATGGGATCAGTTTCTTTATTTGTCTTTCTGTTGCTTCATTGTTAGTTTATAAGAATGCAACTGATTTCTGTACATTGATTTTGTATCCTGCAACTTTGCTGAATTCCTGTATCAGTTCTAGCAGACTTTTGGTGGAGTCTATCGGATTTTCCATGTATAATATCATGTCATCTGCAAAAAGCGAAAGCTTGACTTCATCTTTGCCAATTTTGATGCCTTTGATTTCCTTTTGTTGTCTGATTGCTGATGCTAGGACTTCCAGCACTATGTTAAACAGCAGCGGTGAGAGTCGGCATCCCTGTCGTGTTCCTGATCTCAGGGAAAAAGCTTTCAGGTTTTCCCCGTTGAGGATGATGTTAGCTGTGGCCTTTTCATAAATGGCTTTTATGATCTTTAAGTATGTTCCTTCTATCCCGACTTTCTCAAGGGTTTTTATTAAGAAAGGGTGCTGGATTTTGTTGAAGGCCTTTTCTGCATCGATTGACAGGATCATATGGTTCTTCTCTCTTTTTTTGTTAATGTGATGTATCACGTTGATTGATTTGCGAGTGTTGAACCAGCCCTGCATCCCAGGAATGAATCCCACTTGATCATGGTGAATAATTCTTTTTATATGCCGTTGAATTCGATTTGCTAGTATCTTATTGAGAATTTTTGCATCCATATTCATCAGGGATATTGGCCTGTAGTTCTCTTTTTTTACTGGGTCTCTGTCTGGTTTAGGAATCAAAGTAATACTGGCTTCATAGAATGAGTCTGGAAGTTTTCCTTCCCTTTCTATTTCTTGGAATAGCTTGAGAAGGATAGGTATTATCTCTGCTTTAAACGTCTGGTAGAACTCCCCTGGGAAGCCATCTGGTCCTGGACTCTTATTTGTTGGGAGATTTTTGATAACCGATTCAATTTCTTCGCTGGTTGTGGGTCTGTTCAAGCTTTCTATTTCCTCCTGATTGAGTTTTGGAAGAGTGTGGGTGTTGAGGAATTTGTCCATTTCTTCCAGGTTGTCCAATTTGTTGGCATATAAGTTTTCATAGTATTCCCTGATAATTGTTTGTATCTCTGAGGGATTGGTTGTAATAATTCCATTTTCATTCATGATTTTATCTATTTGGGTCATCTCCCTTTTCTTTTTGAGAAGCCTGGCTAGAGGTTTGTCAATTTTGTTTATTTTTTCAAAAAACCAACTCTTGGTTTCGTTGATCTGCTCTACAGTTTTTTTAGTTTCTATATTGTTTATTTCTGCTCTGATCTTTATTATTTCTCTTCTTCTGCTGGGCTTAGGCTGCCTTTGCTGTTCTGCTTCTAGTTCCTTTAGGTGTGCTGTTAGATTTTGTATTTGGGATTTTTCTTGTTTCTTGAGATAGGCGTGGATTGCAATGTATTTTCCTCTCAGGACTGCCTTTGCTGCGTCCCAAAGCGTTTGGATTGTTGTATTTTCATTTTCGTTTGTTTCCATATATTTTTTAATTTTTTCTCTAATTGCCTGGTTGACCCACTCATTCGTTAGTAGGGTGTTCTTTAACCTCCATGCTTTTGGAGGTTTTCCAGACTTTTTTCTGTGGTTGATTTCAAGCTTCATAGCATTGTGGTCTGAAAGTAATCATGGTATAATTTCAATTCTTGTAAACTTATGAAGGGCTGTTTTGTGACCCAGTATATGATCTATCTTGGAGAATGTTCCATGTGCACTCAAGAAGAAAGTATATTCTGTTGCTTTGGGATGCAGAGTTCTAAATATATCTGTCAAGTCCATCTGATCCAATGTCTCATTCAGGGCCCTTGTTTCTTTATTGACCGTGTGTCTAGATGATCTATCCATTTCTGTAAGTGGTGTATTAAAGTCCCCTGCAATTACCACATTCTTATCAATAAGGTTGCTTATGTTTATGAGTAATTGTTTTATATATTTGGGGGCTTCGGTATTCGGTGCATAGACATTTATAATTGTTAGCTCTTCCTGATGGATAGACCCTGTAACTATTATATAATGTCCTTCTTCATCTCTTGTTACAGCCTTTAATTTAAAGTCTAGTTTGTCTGATATAAGTATGGCTACTCCAGCTTTCTTTTGGCTTCCAGTCGCATGATAAATAGTTCTCCATCCCCTCACTCTCAATCTAAAGGTGTCCTCAGGTCTAAAATGAGTCTCTTGTAGACAGCAAATAGATGGGTCTTGTTTTTTTATCCATTCTGATACCCTATGTCTTTTGGTTGGCGCATTTAATCCATTTACATTCAGTGTTATTATAGAAAGATACGGGTTTAGAGTCATTGTGATGTCTGTATGTTTTATGCTTATAGTGATGTCTCTGGGACTTTGTCTCACAGGGTCCCCCTTAGGATCTCTTGTAGGGCTGGTTTAGTGGTGACAAATTCCTTCAGTTTTTGTTTGTTTGGGAAGACCTTTATCTCTCCTTCTATTCTAAATGACAGACTTGCTGGATAAAGGATTCTTGGCTGCATATTTTTTCTGTCTAGCACCCTGAAAATCTCGTGCCAATTCTTTCTGGCCTGCCAAGTTTCAAAAGAGAGATCAGTCACGAGTCTTATAGCTCTCCCTTTATATGTGAGGGCACGTTTACCCCTTGCTGCTTTCAGAATTTTCTCTTTATCCTTGTATTTTGCCAGTTTCACTATGATATGTCGTGCAGAAGATCGATTCAAGTTACGTCTGAAGGGAGTTCTCTGTGCCTCTTGGATTTCAATGCCTTTTTCCTTCCCCAGTTCAGGGAAGTTCTCAGCTATTATTTCTTCAAGTACCCCCTTCTGCCCCTTTCCCTCTCTCTTCCTCCTCTGGGATACCAATTATGCGTATATTATTTCTTTTTAGTGTATCACTTAATTCTCTAATTTTCCCCTCATACTCCTGGATTTTTTTATCTCTCTTTTTCTCAGCTTTCTCTTTTTCCATAACTTTATCTTCTAGTTCACCTATTGTCTCCTCTGCCTCTTCAAGCCGAGCTGTGGTGGTTTCCATTTTGTTATGCATTTCGTTTAAAGCGTTTTTCAGCTCCTCGTGACTGTTCCTTAGTCCCTTGATCTCTGTAGCAAGAGATTCTCTGCTGTCCTGTATACTGTTTTCAAGCCCAGCGATTAATTTTATGACTATTATTCTAAATTCACTTTCTGTTATATTATTTAAATCCTTTTTGATCAGCTCATTAGCTGTTGTTATTTCCTGGAGATTCTTCTGAGGGGAGTTCTTCCCCTTGGTCATTTTGGATAGTCCCTGGTGTGGTGAGGACCTGCAGGGCACTTCCCCTGTGCTGTGGTGTATAACTGGAGTTGGTGGGCGGGGCCGCAGTCAGACCTGATGTCTGCCCCCAGCCCACCGCTGGGGCCACAGTCAGACTGGTGTGTGCCTTCTCTTCCCCTCTCCTAGGGGTGGGATTCACTGTGGGGTGGTGTGGCTCGTCTGGGCTACTTGCACCCTGCCAGGCTTGTGATGCTGGGGATCTGGCGTATTAGCTGGGGTGGGTAGGCAAGGTGCTCGGGGGCAGGAGGGGCAGGCTTAGATCGCTTCTCCTTAGGTGATCCACTTCAGGAGGGGTCCTGTGGCAGCGGGAGGGAGTCAGATCCGCTGCCGGAGGTTTGGCTCCGCCGAAGCGCAGAGTTGGGTGTTTGCGTGGAGCGAGCAAGTTCCCTGGCAGGAACCGGTTCCCTTTGGGATTTCGGCTGGGGGATGGGCGGGGGAGATGGCGCTGGCGAGCGCCTTTGTTCCCCACCAAACTGAGCTCTGTTGTCAGGGGGCTCAGCAGCTCTCCCTCCCTTTGTCCTCCAGCCTTCCTGCTTTCCGAGCAGAGCTGTTAATTTATGACCTCCCAGACGCTAAGTCGCGCTTGCTGTCGGAACACAGTCTGCCTGGCCCCTCCGCTTTTGCAAGCCAGACTCGGGGGCTCTGCTTGGCCGGGGAGCCGCCCCTCCGCCCCGGCTCCCTCCCGCCAGTCCGTGGAGCGCGCACCGCCTCGCCGCCCTTCCTACCCTCTTCCGTGGGCCTCTCGTCTGCGTTTGGCTCCGGCGACTCTGTTCTGCTAATCCTCTGGCGGTTTTCTGGGTTATTTAGGCAGGTGTAGATGGAATCTAAGTGATCAGCAGGACTTGCGGTGAGCCCAGCGTCCTCCTAAGCCGCCATCTTGCCGCAACTCCAAGGACTAGATTATTAAGAGCCATGTAAATTTCCATATCTGTGTTTTTATGATACCTTCTTTGCTATTACACGTCAATTTCATCTACTTTAAGTTGCTATGTGTATTTCTCTTATAATTGAATTTGCAACTGATTTATTATTCCTTTAAAGAAATGGCTTTAGGGGCACCTGGGTGGGTCAGTCGGTTAAGCGTCCGGCTTCGGCTCAGGTCATGATCTCACGGTCTGTGGGTTCGAGCCCCGCCTCGGGCTCTGTGCTGACAGCTCAGAGCCTGGAGCCTGCTTCGGATTCTGTGTCTCCCTCTCCCTCTGCCCCTCCCCTCCTCATACTCTGTCTCTCTGTGTCTCAAAAATCAATGAAAACATTTTTTAAAAATTAAAAAAAAAAAAAGAAATGGCTTTAGATCAGTTAAATCTGATCAGTTAAATCTATGCCTAGTGTAATTCAAAATATTATTTAGACTCTTGTTCACTTGTTTAGAATATTCTTTGTGCATGAAACTATATAAATGATGGCCATAGAAATCTCAGAAATAAATATCGTTACCTTTCAAGGTATTGTTGGTCATAAATCATACATATTTCAGGGAATCTGAATCTAGTTGAGATGTTTTATATACTTTAATGATTGTAATTTGAACTTGGGAACCAAATGGTAGGATAAGTTATTTATTGAGCAGATGTAGTACTTTTGGTGTCAGAATCCCAGAGATCACAGAGAACAAATTGTAGCTCAAACAAATTTCCTCATTCACTAGAGTCTGAGTACACTTCATACTTTTCCTGCTGTAACAAATAGGATGTCCCTCAGCTAGAGGCAGGAAAAAGCTTAAATATATCTAATTAAAATTTTTATATTGCATACTGACTAAACCTGATAGTAAAACTTTATACACGGTTATTTCAAAAGTTAAAAAAAAAGTACCTAGAACCTTGGCTATTCTCTTTTTTTCTCTCTGCCATTCTCAGTGCAGTGGTCTTGTCCTCTTTCCAACTACCCTAGTATCACAAGATGGATACAGCAGTTCCATTTATCACAGAAAAAAATATAATAATTTCTACTGGGTTGGGGGATAGGGAGGATGCTGTCTATTTTAATTTAATCATTAAAAATCAAAGAAACCTGTACAAGAAACCTCATAGCTGACATTCCTTCACATCCTATTGAACAGAACTGTATCACATCCTAAATTAATCATCTATGAGAGGTCTGGGATTTCTATGATTAGTTTTCATTGAAGTATATTTACCTCTACATTTTGGACAAGGTTACTATTCTTTTGGAGTAGATAACTAAACAAAACCAGATTCTCATGTTGTTAATAAGGAAGAAGTGAAGAAATATCTGGCAGGTAGAAATAGAAATCAAAGAATATCTCATATAATCACTCCCATATGACTGGTGAAATAAGCAACAAAATGTAGCTCCTCTTAAATTACTATTTACACCATGAATTCTTTTCTTTTTACATTTTATTAATGTTTTGACATAATATGGAGTTGTCTCCAGTGGATATATTTATTGAATTATCAACATTATTAGTTTGATCCTTGGACTTAGTTGCCATTAATAGAAAAATATACAGTTTGCAGATAACTGTAATGGAATAGATAATGTGCTGTGAGAGGATTTGTTTACAAGTGCACACTGTAATTACTTGATAAGGGAAGACAATATTTAACTTAAAGCTTATTGTGAGGATAAGGGTTAATCCATGAAGTGCCAAGATCAAAACCTGGCACATAGTACATACTCAGAAAATGGTAGGCAAATGGATTTACCATAAATGGCATAAAGGTGGGTACCTGATTTTATTTATTTCAAAAGTATTTTTAATGCTTGTCTACTTAAGAATATATGGTAAATACAGTCCACATCTCTTTAAATTTTCTTAAAAATCTAAAACAAACTATTTTCTTTCATGAATATTTTACAGTTTTCACTGTATAAATGTTTCACCTCTTTGGATAAGTTTATTTCTAAGAATTTTTTTCTTAATTAATTAATTTATTTTGAGAAAGAGAAAGAGGGAGAGCATCTGAGGGGCAGAGAGAGAGGGAGTGAGAGAATCCCAAGCAGGCTCCCCCGTGTCAGCACAGAGCCCAACACAGGGCTCAGTCTCATGAACTATGAGATCATGACTTAAGCCAAACTCAAGATTCAAATGTTTAACCAACTGAGCTACCCAGGCATGTCTCTAAATATTTTTTTTTATGCTCTTGAAAATGTGATTTTTTTCTTTCCTTTTTGTATAGATCATTGTTAGTGTATAAAAATCCAAGTAATTCTTGTGTATTGACTTTGCGTTCTATAACTTTACCAAAATAGTTTATCAGTGCTAACATCTTTTATTAAATGTTTAGACTTTTCTACCTTTAAGATAATGTAATCTGCTAACAGAGATAATTTTACTTCTTAATTTCTGATTTGGATGCCTTTCACTTCTTTCTCTTGACTAATTGCTCTGGCTAAGACTTCTAGTACTATGTTGAGCAAAACTGGCAAAAATAGGCATCCTTACCTTGTGTCTAATCTTAAGAAAAGTTTTTAGTTTTTCACCATTGAGTATGATGTTAGCTGTCATTTTTTCACATATGGCCTTTATTGTGTTGAGGTAAATGTCTTCTATGTCAGATGCTTCTCAAATTGGACTGGGAGACACACATCAACTTTGTATTCAACATCAATGCTTGCCAGATAATTTGATTCCAATGAAAGTGACAGCTGGTTCTTTACATACAAGAAAGGTAACAGCTGTGATGCCACTAGAATCAATAATTTCCATAGAAGATGGCTAGGATACCAATCTACAGTTTGATGACTTTGGTGAAAGTGCTACATTTGTTTCCCTCGGTCTTTCAAATGGATAGTTGATGAAAACTGGTCTCGAGCTGATGTTATTGCATAGATAGCCATAACCCCATATGTAAGTGGCAGAAAGCTCAGGCTTTCACAGTTAAAAATATTCATTTCTCTAATTAATAGACTATTTCTTCCATTCAAAGAAAGTATTTAACTCACTATTAAACTATGTTTTCCTCAGGGTTGTCTGGCTGTTCATGATACTTATAATGATGAAACTGTGCTATAAACATTCACAATGGAGTGCAATGAAGTTTTGAGTGAATACACAATAATAACCATTCATCAGTGATGCCTATACAGACTTGTTGTGGTAATCAAAACACCAGTGGGCTGTCTTTCACCATGACCTCCTGTGGTTAACATCATTATAGAATGTCTGTTTTTAAACAACCATTGAGGAAACAAATTAAGTTGCAGTTTTCTTTCTTTTTTAAATTACCAGAGCAATCTAGATTTATATGAACTACCACTTTTTAAAACCAAAACAGGGGCGCCTGGGTGGCGCAGTCGGTTAAGCGTCCGACTTCAGCCAGGTCACGATCTCGCGGTCCGTGAGTTCGAGCCCCGCGTCAGGCTCTGGGCTGACGGCTTGGAGCCTGGAGCCTGTTTCCGATTCTGTGTCTCCCTCTCTCTCTGCCCCTCCCCCGTTCATGCTCTGTCTCTCTCTGTCCCAAAAATAAATAAACGTTGAAAAAATAAATAAATAAATAAAATTTTAAAAAAATAAATAAATAAATAAAATAAATAAAACCAAAACAGCGTGAAAATATGGTGAAATTGAATATTAAAAGCTCTAGTACTAAATCTTCTCACTGTACCGATCACCACAATTTCTCTAGGCATCTCTGAATCAAAAAAATTACCAGTTTGACTGGTTCTGCTTTAAGATTTTGCCACAAAATTTCTCATTTTAATTTAGGCATTCTGTGGTTCACTTACAAGTGGCAAATAGAAGTGAATATGTTTCCTAGAAATATCCAGCCAGGTTTCACTTTACTTAATATGAAAAGTATCAAGAACTATAAATTTCAACAGAAGTACTCTGAGTTTTAATGTAATACATTTTAACCAGTCCAAGGTCAAAAGCTAAGAACAGTGGTTGCAACATAGGGTCCCCAGTCCAGCCATAAAACGTATTCCAGCATATTGCTAGCAATGCAAATTTTCACCCCACTTCAGACCTAGTGAGTAAGAAACATGCATGTTGATGTCCAGTAATCTGTGTTGTCACATGTTAGTTCTTCCATTAGCAACCGCTGTGACCTTCAGCAAAATAAGGTAGTGGTGGCAAAAATAGGCCCAAATGTGAGATTGCATGTTTTGCATTTTGCTGTATTATGTATCGCAACCCTTGGGTGAATTGTTCTCTGCTACTTCGCTATCCTAACAGTGAAATGAGATAAATAATAGAACAATATCATTGTTTTAAGATTCTAATATGATAATATATAAAGAGCTTAGAACAGTGTCTGCAGCACATAGTGCTCAAAAAAGAGTTTTTCAGTCATATGCTAAGGCAACAATCATCTTTCAAATCTTTGAATTAGCTATCGTTGTCATATAACACAAAAAGCTCAAAAACTAATAGGTCATATGGGGGGTTCTGAAGACATATCCATCCTGAGAGGGGATCACCATGCATCTGTAGTCAGCTGTAGGGCATCAGGTGGTAGACTTTATGCTTATGTCTTGGCTATCACACATACCTGCCATCTCAACTGGGATGGTTCACCTCTGCTACTTGTGGTCTCATTCCCCAGCAAGCTAGCCCCTGCTTGTTCACATGAGAGCTGTCCGTTCCAAGACAGAGAGAAAGCATGGATGACCTCTTGAAGTCTGGGCTCGGATCAGGCATAACATTATTTCCACCACAGTTTATTGCCCAAAGCAAATTACAAGGAAGTCTAGATTCAAGGGGTGGAAAATAGACTTCATTTTTGATAGGCAAACATACATGGAAGGCAGAGAATGTGTCAATATTTGTAATCTACCACAAGCTTATTTCTCACTCATATGACATGACCATTATTTTCACTTAGTACCTCTGTTCAACATGAAACACACTCTTGGACTTAGGCTTACAAAAAAATCTGGATCATTTTCTGTAGAAGAAGAAAAATGGACAAGATTTTCTGTGTCCATAAATGCACTAGCCCAGGAATGTCACATGTCACTTCTGCTCACAATTAATTGCTCAGAACTACTTAGAGGACTAGCTTCATATGTTGTGGAGAACAATTTAAAGTTAAAGTGTGGTATTTATTATTTAAACAAAAAATTAAGACTTTAGAGATGGTGAGAACAGAAAATCAAGAATGGGAACATTCCAGCCAGGACTCTGTGTGCCTGTACAGATCATATGCCCACAGATCAGTCCTGATTAGCTCATAAGCTTCCATCTAACAGTAGATAGGTGACAAGGTAAAAACCACCCGTAAGCTCTACAGGTAAAGAAAGAACAACAACAAAGATTAGAAGAACAGCACCAAAGATTCTCAATTTTGTTTCTTTTAGGTGTTATTTGGGGGGGGGGGGTGGAGTCACTTAAAGTTAGGTTTATTTTGATACCCTGCCACCACTTACTCAGCATAGCCAGTACTGTGGTATTTCAGTCACTCTGAGAAGCCTGGTGCCACTATCCTTACCTGAATTGCACAGAATTTCTCTATAAAGCATACTTCTGAGCCTGACCTGATTGATTTTTTACTCTACCTACTTATGTTTTACTAAGTTTATCCATGAGAAAAGAAGCCCTAATAACTTTATTCATACCAAGCTGTTAATAATGATGCAAAGTATTCAGCATTCAGTGTATAATTACATACTTATGTTAATGAGACATGCAGTCTTAATCCACTGGAATAAATATCTAATAATGGACATTTGAACATAAATAATTGGCTTGCAGGGTAATTTTTTGAAACATGAGAATTCCTAATGTCCTCTTAAATCACACTGGATAGAAGCAATGCCAGCCAATGTAGAAAGATGCACACCCAGTATTCCATCTGTCTCCCCCAAACACCAATCCTCTTTCCATTTGTGTGGCACCATG